>NC_073248.2:13832500-14457500 GCF_029281585.2 Gorilla gorilla gorilla | reverse complement strand
GGAATGGAATTGAATCGAATTGCATGGCAGGGAAAGGAATGGAATCGAATGGAATGGAATGCAATGGATTGTAATGAACTGGATAGAACTTGGAATGGAATGGGATGGGATGGGATGGGATGGGATGGGATGGGATGAGATTGGATGGGATGCGTTGGGAAGGGATGGGATGGGATGGGATGGAATGGAATGGAATGGAATGAAATGGAATGGAATGGAATGGAATTTAATGGAATGGAATGGAATGGAATGGCATGGAATGGAATGGCATGGAATCGAATGGAATGGACCCCATTGGAATGAACTTGAATGGAATGCAATCAAAGGCAATGGAATGGAATGGAATCAAATGAAATGGAACGGAATGGGCTAGAAACAAACGGAATGGAATTTTATAGAATGCAATGGATTCGAATAGAAGGGAATCGAATGAAATAGAGTGGAATTGAATGGAATGGAGTGGAATGGAATCGAATGGAATTGCATGGCAGGGAAAGGAATGGAATCGAATGGAGTGGAATGCAATGGACTGTAATGAACTGGATAGAACATGGTATGGAATGGAATAGAATGGAATGGAATGGAAAGGAAAGGAATTGAATGGAATGGAATCGAAAGGAATGGACCCCATTGGAATGAACTTGACTGGAATGCAATCAAAGGGTATGGAATGGAATGGAACCAAATGAAATGGAAGGAATGGGCTAGAAACAAACGGAATGTAATTTTATAGAAAGCAATGAATTCGAATAGAAGGGAATCAAATGAAATAGAATGGAATTGAATGGAATGGAGTGGAATGGAATTGAATGGAATTGCATGGCAGGGAAAGGAATGGAATCGAATAGAATGGAATTCAATGGATTGTAATGAACTGGATAGAACATGGAATGGAATGGAATGGAATGGAATGGAAAGGAATGGAATGGAATGCCACGGAATCGAATGGAATGGACCCCATTGGAATGAACTTGAATGGAATGCAATCATAGGGAATGGAATGGAATGGAATGGAATCAAATGAAATGTAATGGAATGGGCTATAAACAAACGGAATGGAAATTTATAGAATGCAATGGATTCGAATAGAAGCGAATCGAGTGAAACAGAATGGAATTGAATGGAATGGAGTGGAATGGAATCGAATTTTATTGCATGGCAGGGAAAAGAATGGAATCGAATGGAATGGAATGCAATGGATTGTAATGAACTGGATAGAACATGGAATGGAATGCGATTGGATGGGATGGGATGGGATTGGATGGAATGGAATGGAATGGAATGGAATGGAATGGAATGGAATGGAATGGAATGGACCTGATTGGCGTGAACTTGAATGGAATGCAAACAAAGGGAATGGAATGGAATGGAATCAAATGAAATGGAATGGAATGGGCTAGAAACAAACTAAATGGAATTTTATAGAATGCAATGGATTCGAATAGAAGGGAATCGAATGAAATAGAATGGAATTGAATGGAATGGAGTGGAATGGAATGGAATGGAATTGCATGGCAGGGAAAGGAATGGAATCGAATGGAATGGAATGCAATGGATTGTAATGAACTGGATAGAACATGGAATGGAATGGGATGGGATGGGATGGGATGGGATGGGATGGGATGGGATTGGATGGGATGCTTTGCGATGGGATGGGATGGGATGGGATGGAATGGAATGGAATGGAATGAAATGGAATGGAATGGAATGGAATGGAATGGAATGGAATGGAATGGAATGGAATGGCATGGAATGGAATGGCATGGAATCGAATGGAATGGACCCCATTGGAATGAACTTGAATGGAATGCAATCAAAGGCAATGGAATGGAATGGAATCAAATGAAATGGAATGGAATGGGCTAGAAACAAACGGAATGGAATTTATAGAATGCAATGGATTCGAATAGAAGGGAATCGAATGAAATAGAATGGAATTGAGTGGAATGGAGTGGAATGGAATGGAATGGAATTGCATGGCAGGGAAAGGAATGGAATCAATGGAATGGAATGCAATGGATTGTAATGAACTGGATAGAACATGGAATGGGATGGAATGGAATGGAAGGGAATGGAATGGAATGGCATGGAATCGAATGGAATGGACACCATTGGAATGAAGTTGAATGGAATGCAATCAAAGGGAATTGAATGGAATGGAATCAAATGAAATGGAATGGAATGGGCTAGAACAAACGGAATGGAATTTTATAGAATGTAATGGATACGAATCGAAGGGAATTGAATGAAATAGAATGGAATTGAATCGAATGGAGTGGAATGGAATCGAATGGAATTGCATGGCAGGGAAAGGAATGGAATCGAATGGAATGGAATGCAATGGATTGTAATGAACTGGATAGAACATGGAATGGAAAGGAGTGGAATGGAATGGAATGGAATGGAATGGAAAGGAAAGGAATGGAATGGAATTGAATGGAATGGAATGGAATGGAATGGAATGGAATGGAATGGACCCCATTGGAATGAACTTGAATGGAATGCAATCAAAGGGAATGGAATGGAATGGAATCAAATGAAATGGAAAGGAATGGACTAGAAACAAACGGAGTGGAATTTAGTAGAATGCAATGGATTCGAATAGAAGGGAACCGAATGAAATAGAATGGAATTGAATGGAATGGAGTGGAATGGAATCGAATGGAATTGCATGGCAGGGAAAGGAATGGAATCGAATGGAATGGAATGCAATGGATTGTAATGAATTGGATAGAACATGGAATGGAATGAAATGGAATGGAATGGAATGGAATGCAATGGAATGGAATGGCATGTAATCGAATAGAATGGACCCCATTGGAATGAACTTGAATGGAATGCAATCAAAGGGAATGGAATGAAATGGAATCAAATGAAATGGAATGGAAGGGCTAGAAACAAACGGAATGGAAATTTATAGAACGCAATGGATTCGAATAGAAGCGGATCAAATGAAATAGAATGGAATTGAATGGAATGGAGTGGAATGGAATCGAATTTAATTGCATGGCAGGGAAAGGAATGGAATCGAATGGAATGGAATGCAATGGATTGTAATGAACTGGATAGAACATGGAATGGAATGGGATGGAATTGGATGGGATGGGATGGGATGGGATTGGATGGGATGGGTTGGGATGGGATGGGATGGGGTGGGATGGGATGGAATGGAATGGAATGGAATGGAATGGAATGGAATGGATGGAATGGCATGGAATAGAATGGAATGGAATGGCATGGAATCGAGTGGAATGGACCCCATTGGAATAAACTTGAATGGAATGCAATCAAAGGGAGTGGAAAGGAATGGAATCCAATGAAATGTAATGGAATGGGCTAGAAACAAACGGAATGGAATTTTATAGAATGCAATGGATTCGAATAGAAGCGAATCGAATGAAATAGAATGGAATTGAATGGAAAGGAATCGAATGGAATTGCATGGCAGGGAAAGGAATGGAATCGAATGGAATGGAATGCAATGGATTGTAAAGAGCCGGATAGAACATGGAATGGAAAGGAATGGAATGGAATGGAATGGAATGGAATGGAATGGAATGGAATGGCATGGAATCGAATGGAATGGACCCCATTGGCGTGAACTTGAATGGAATGCAAACAAAGGGAATGGAATGGAATGGAAACAAGTGAAATGGAATGGAATGGGCTAGAAACAAACGGAATGAAATTTTATAGTAAGCAACGGAGTCGAATAGAAGGGAATGGAATGAAATAGAATGGAATTGAATGGAATGGAATGCAATGGAATGGAATGGAATGGACTTGCATGGCAGGGAAAGGAATGGAATCGAATGTAATGGAATGCAATGGATTGTAATGAACTGGATAGAACATGGAATGGAATGGAATGGAATGGAATGGAATGGAATGGCATGGAATCGAATGGAATGGACCCCATTGGAATGAACTTGAATGGAATGCAATCAAAGGGAATGGAATGGAATGGAATCAAATCAAATGGAATGGAATGGGCTAGAAAAAAACGGAATGGAATTTCATAGAATGCAATAGATTTGAATAGAAGGGAATCGAATGAAATAGAATGGAATTGAATGGAATGGAGTGGAATGGAATCGAATGGAATTGCATGGCAGGGAAAGGAATGGAATCGAATGGAATGGAATTCAATGGATTGTAATGAACTGGATAGAACATGGAATGGAATGGGATGGAATGGAGTGGAATGGAATGGAAAGGAGTGGAATGGAATGGAACTAATGGAATGGAATGGAATGAAGTGGAATGGAATGGAATGGAATGGAATGGAATGGAATGGAATCGAAAGGCATGGAATGGCATGGCAAGCATGGCATGGAATGGACCCCATTGGAATGAACTTGAAGGGAATGCAATCAAAGGGAATGGAATGGAATGGAATCAAATGAAATGGAATGGAATGCGCTAGAAACAAACTGAATGGCATTTTATAGAATGCAATGGATTCGAATAGAAGGGAATCGAATGAAATAGAATGGAATTGAATGGAATGGAGTGGAATGGAATCGAATGGAATTGCATGGCTGGGAAAGGAATGGAATCGAATGGAATGGAATGCAATGGATTGTAATGAACTGGATAGAACATGAATTTAATGGAATGGAATGGAACGGAATGGAATGGAATGGAATGGAATGGAATGAAATGGAATCGAATCCAATGGACCCCATTTGAATGAACTTGAATGGAATGCAATCAAAGGGAATGGAATGGATTGGAATCAAAGAAATGGTATGGAATGGGCTAGAAACAAACGGAATGGAATTTTATAGAATGCAATGGATTCGAATAGAAGGGAATCAAATGAAATAGAATGGAATTGAATGGATAGGAGTGGAATGGAATCGAATCGATTTGCATTGCATGGAAAGGAATGGAATGGAATGGAATGGAATGCAATGGATTGTAATGAACTGGATAGAACATGGAAGGAAATGGAATGGAATGGAATGGAATGGAATGGAATAGAATTCAATGGATCCCATTTGAATGAACTTGAATGGAATGCAATCAAAGGGAATGGAATGGAATGAAATGAAATTAAATGGAATGGAATGGGCTAGAAACAAACGGAATGGAATTTTATAGAATGCAATGGATTCGAATAGAAGGGAACCGAATGAAATAGAATGGAATTGAATGGAATGTAGTGGAATGGAATCGAATGGAATAGCATGGCAGGGAAAGGAATGGAATCGAATGGAATGGAATGCAATGCATTGTAATAAACTGCATAGAACATGAATGGAATGGAATGGAATGGAATGGAATAGAATGGAATGGAATGGAATGGAATGGAATGGAATGGAATGGAATGGAATGGAATCGAATGGACCCCATTGGAGTGAACTTGAATGGAATGAAATCAAAGGGAATGGAATGGAGTGGAATCAAATGAAATGGAATGGAATTGGCTAGAAAAACACGGAATGGAATATTATAGAATGCAATGGATTCGAATAGAAGGGAATCGAATGAAATAGAATGGAATTGAATGGAATGGAGTGGAATGGTATGAAACGGAATTGCATGGCATGGAAAGGAATGGAATCGAATGGAATGGAATGCAATGGATTGTAAGGAACTGGATAGCACATGGAATGGAATGGAATGGAATGGAATGGAATGGAATGGAATGGATTGGAATGCAATGGAACGGAACGGAACAGAACGGAATGGAATGGAATGGAATGGAATGGAATGGAATGGAATGGAATGGAATGGAATGGCATGGAATCGAATGGAATGGACCCCATTGGAATGAACTTGAATGGAATGCAATCAAAGGGAATGGTATGGAATGGAATCAAATCAAATGGAATGGAATGGGCTAGAAACAAACGGAATGGAATTTCATACAATGCAACGGATTCGAATAGAAGGGAATCGAATGAAATAGAATGGAATTGAACGGAATGGAGTGGAATGGAATCGAATGGGTTTGCATGGCAGGGAAAGGAATGGAATCGAATGGAATGGAATTCAATGGATAGTAATTACCTGAATAGAACATGGAATGGAATGGGATGGAATGGAGTGGAATGGAATGGAAAGGAATGGAATGGAATGGAACTTAAAGGAATGGAATGGAATGGAGTGGAATGGAATGGAATGGAATGGAATGGAATGGAATGGAATGGAATGGAATGGCATGGAATGGCTTGGCATAGCATGGCATGGAATGGACCCCATTGGAATGAACTTGAATGGAATGCAATCAAAGGGAATGGAATGGAATGGAATCAAATGAAATGGAATGGAATTGGCTAGAAACGAACGGAATGGAATTTTATAGAATACAATGGATTCGAATAGAAGGGAATCGAATGAAATAGAATGGAATTGAATGGAATGGAGTGGAATGGTATCAAATGGAATTGCATGGCATGGAAAGGAATGGAATGGAATGCAATGGATTGTAAGGAACTGGATAGCACATGGAATGGAATGGAATGGAATGGAATGGAATGGAATTGAATGCAATGGAACGGAACGGAAGAGAATGGAATGGAATGGAATGGAATGGAATGGAATGGAATGGAATGGAATGGAACGGAATGGAATGGAATGGAATGGAATGGAATGGCATGGAATGGCATGGCATGGCATGGCATGGAATGGTCCCCATTGGAATGAACTTGAATGGAATGCAATCAAAGGGAATGGAATGGGATGGAATGAAATGAAATGGAATGGAATGGGCTAGAAACAAACGGAATGGAACTGTATAGAATGCAATGGATTCGAATGGAAGGGAATCGAATGAAATAGAATGGAAGTGAATGGAATGGAGTGGAATGGAATCGAATGGAATTGCATGGCATGGAAAGGAATGGAATCGAATGGAATGGAATGCAATGGATTGTAATGAACTGGATAGAACATTGGAATGGAATGGAATGGAATGGAATGGAATGGAATGGAATGGAATGGAATCGAATCGAATGGACCCCATTGGAATGAACTTGAACGGAGTGCAATCAAAGGGAATAGAATGGAATGTCATCAAATGAAATGGAATGGAATGGGCTAGAAACAAACGGAATGGAATTTTATAGAGTACAATGGATACGAATAGAAGGGAATCGAATGAAACAGAATGGAATTGAATGGAATAGAGTGGAATGGAAACGAATGGAATTGCATGGCAGGGAAAGGAATGGAATCGAATGGAATGGAATGCAATGGATTGTAATGAACTTGATAGAACATGGAATGGAATGGAATGGAATCGAATGGAATGGAATGCAATGGATTGTAATGAAATGTATAGAACAGGAATGGAATGGAATGGAATGGATTGGAATGGCATGGCATGGCATGGCATGGAATGGAACCCATTGGAATGAACATGAATGGAATGTAATCAAAGGGAATGGAATGGAATGGAATCAAATGAAATGGAATGGAATGGGCTAGAAACAAACGGATGGAATTTTATAGAATGCAATGGATTCGAATAGAAGGGAATCGAATGAAATAGACTGGAATTGAATGGAATGGAGTGGAATGGAATCGAATGGAATTGCATGGCAGGGAAAGGAATGGAATCGAATGGAATGGAATGCAATTGATTGTAATGAATTGCCTAGAACTGGAATGGAATGGAATGGAATGGAATGGAATGGAATGGCATGGAATGGCATGGCATGTCATGGCTTGGAATGGACCCCATTGGAATGAACTTGAATGGAATGCAATCAAAGGGAATGGAATGGAATGGAATCAAATGAAATGGAATCGAATGGGCTAGAAAGAAACGGAATGGAATTTTATAGAATGCAATGGATTTGAACAGAAGGGAATTGAATGAAATAGAATGGAATTGAATGGAATGGAGTGGAATGGAATCGAATGGAATTGCAGGGCAGGGAAAGGAATGGAATCGAATGGAATGGAAGGCAATGGATTGTAATGAACTGGATAGAACATATGGAATGGAACAGAATGGAATGGAATGGAATGGAATGGAATGGAATCGAATGGACCCCATTTGAATGAACTAGAAAGGAATGCAATCAAATGGAATGGAATGGAATGGAATCAAAAGAAATGGAATGGAATGGGCTAGAAACAAACGGAATGGAATTTTATAGAATGCAATTGATTCGAATAGAAGGGAATCAAATGAAATGTAACGGTATTGAATGGATTGGAGTGGAATGGAATCGAATGGATTTGCATGGCAGGGAAAGGAATGGAATCGAATGGAATGGAATGCAATTGATTGTAATGAACTGGATAAAACATGGAATGAAATGGAATGGAATGGAATGGAATGGAATGGAATGGAATGGAATGGAATGGAATGGAATGGAATTGAATGGAATCGAATGGACCCCATTGGAATGAACTTGATTGGAATGCAATCAAGGGGAATGGAATGGAATGGAATCAAATGATATGGAATGGAATTGGCTGGAAACAAACGGAATGGAATTTTATAGAATGCAATGGATTCGAATAGAAGGGAATCGAATGAAATAGAATGGAATTGAATGGAATGGAGTGGAATGGAATCAAATGGAATTGCATGGCAGGGAAAGGAATGGAATCGAATGGAATGGAATGTAATGGATTGTAAGGAACTGGATAGCACATGGAATGGAATGGAATGGAATGGAATGGAATGGAATGGAATGGAATGCAATGCAATGCAACGGAACGGAACTGAAGAGAACGGAATGGAATGGAATGGAATGGAATGGAATGGAATGGAATGGAATGGAATGGATTGGAATTTCATGGAATGGCATGGCATGGCATGGCATGGAATGGTCCCTACTGGAATGAACTTGAATGGAATGCAATCAAAGGTTATGGAATGGGATGGAATCAAATGAAATTTAATGGAATGGTCTAGAAACAAACGGAATGGAATTCTATAGAATGCAATGGATTTGAATAGAAGGGAATCGAATGAAATAGAATGGAATTGAATGGAATGGAGTGGAATGGAATCGAATGGAATTGCATGGCAGGGAAAGGAATGGAATCGAATGGAATGGAATGCAATGGATTCTAATGAACTGGATACGAAATGGAATGGAATGGAATGGAGTGGAATGAAATGGAATGGAATGGAATGGAATTAAATGGAATGGAATGGAATCGAATGGACACCATTGGAATGAACTTGAATGGAATGCAATCAAAGGGAATGGAATGGAATGGAATCAAATCAAATGGAATGGAATGGGTAGAAAGAAACGGAATGGAATTTTATAGAATGCAATGGATTCACATAGAAGGGAATCGAATGAAATAGAATGGAATTGAATGGAATGGAGTGGAATGGAATCGAATGGAATTGCAGGGCAGGGAAAGGAATGGAGTCGAATGGAATGGAATGCAATGGATTGCAATGAACTGGATAGAAAATTGAATGGAATGGAATGGAATGGAAGGGAATGGAATGGAATGGAATGAAATGGAATGGAATGTCATGGAAAGGCATTGCATGGCATGGCATGGACCCCTTTGGAATGAACTTGAATGGAATGCCATCAAAGGGAATGGAATGGAATGGAATCAAATGAAATGGAATGGAATGGGGTAGACACAAAAGGAACGGAATTTTATAGAATGCAATGGATTCGAATAGAAGGGAATCGAAGGAAATACAATGGAATTGAATGGAATGGAGTGGAATGGAATCGAATGGAATAGCATGGCAGGGAAAGGAATGGAATCGAATGGAATGGAATGCAATGGATTGCAATAAACTGGATAGAACATGAATGGAATTGAATGGAATGGAATGGAATGGAATGGAATGGAATGGAAAGGCATGGAATCGAATGGACCCCATTTGAATGAACTTGAATGGAATGCAATCAAGGGGAATGGAATGGAATGGAATCAAATGATATGGAATGGAATTGGCTAGAAACAAACGGAACGGAATTTTTTAGAATGCAATGGATTCGAATAGAAGGGAATCGAATGAAATAGAATGGAATTGAATGGAATGGAGTGGAATGGAATCAAATGGAATTGCATGGCAGGGAAAGGAATGGAATCGAATGGAATGGAATGCAATGGATTGTAAGGAACTGGATAGCACATGGAATGGAATGGAATGGAATGGAATGGAATGGAATGGAATGGAATGGAATGGAATGCAATGGAACGGAACGGAAGAGAATGGAATGCAATGGAATGGAATGGAATGGAATGGAATGGAACGGAATGGAATGGAATGGAATGGAATGGAATGGAATGGCATGGAATGGCATCACATGGCATGGCATGGAATGGTCCCCATTGGAATGAACTTGAATGGAATGCAATCAAAGGGAATGGAATGGGATGGAGTGAAATGAAATGGAATGGAATGGGCTAGAAACAAACGGAATGAAACTGTATAGAATGCAATGGATTCGAATAGAAGGGAATCGAATGAAATAGAATGGAAGTGAATGGAATGGAGTGGAATGGAATCGAATGGAATTGCATGGCTTGGAAAGGAATGGAATCGAATGGAATGGAATGCAATGGATTGTAATGAACTGGATAGAACATTGGAATGGAATGGAATGGAATGGAATGGAATGGAATGGAATGGAATCGAATCGAATGGACCCCATTGGAATGAACTTGAACGGAGTGCAATCAAAGGGAATAGAATGGAATGTCATCAAATGAAATGGAATGGAATGGGCTAGAAACAAACGGAGTGGAATTTTATAGAGTACAATGGATACGAATAGAAGGGAATCGAATGAAACAGAATGGAATTGAATGGAATAGATTGGAATGGAAACGAATGGAATTGCATGGCAGGGAAAGGAATGGAATCGAATGGAATAGAATGCAATGGATTGTAATGAACTTGATAGAACATGGAATGGAATGGAATGGAATGGAATGGAATCGAATGGAATGGAATGCAATGGATTGTAATGAAATGTATAGAACAGGAATGGAATGGAATGGAATGGACTGGAATGGCATGGCATGGCATGGCATGGAATGGAACCCATTGGAATGAACATGAATGGAATGTAATCAAAGGGAATGGAATGGAATGGAATCAAATGAAATGGAATGGAATGGGCTAGAAACAAACGGATGGAATTTTATAGAATGCAATGGATTCGAATAGAAGGGAATCGAATGAAATAGAATGGAATTGAATGGAATGGAGTGGAATGGAATCGAATGGAATTGCATGGCAGGGAAAGGAATGGAATCGAATGGAATGGAATGCAATTGATTGTAATGAATTGCCTAGAACTGGAATGGAATGGAATGGAATGGAATGGAATGGAATGGCATGGAATGGCATGGCATGTCATGGCTTGGAATGGACCCCATTGGAATGAACTTGAATGGAATGCAATCAAAGGGAATGGAATGGAATGGAATCAAATGAAATGGAATCGAATGGGCTAGAAAGAAACGGAATGGAATTTTATAGAATGCAATGGATTTGAACAGAAGGGAATTGAATGAAATAGAATGGAATTGAATGGAATGGAGTGGAATGGAATCGAATGGAATTGCAGGGCAGGGAAAGGAATGGAATCGAATGGAATGGAAGGCAATGGATTGTAATGAACTGGATAGAACATATGGAATGGAACAGAATGGAATGGAATGGAATGGAATGGAATCGAATGGACCCCATTTGAATGAACTAGAAAGGAATGCAATCAAATGGAATGGAATGGAATGGAATCAAAAGAAATGGAATGGAATGGGCTAGAAACAAACGGAATGGAATTTTATAGAATGCAATTGATTCGAATAGAAGGGAATCAAATGAAATGTAACGGTATTGAATGGATTGGAGTGGAATGGAATCGAATGGATTTGCATGGCAGGGAAAGGAATGGAATCGAATGGAATGGAATGCAATTGATTGTAATGAACTGGATAAAACATGGAATGAAATGGAATGGAATGGAATGGAATGGAATGGAATGGAATGGAATGGAATGGAATGGAATGGAATGGAATTGAATGGAATCGAATGGACCCCATTGGAATGAACTTGATTGGAATGCAATCAAGGGGAATGGAATGGAATGGAATCAAATGATATGGAATGGAATTGGCTGGAAACAAACGGAATGGAATTTTATAGAATGCAATGGATTCGAATAGAAGGGAATCGAATGAAATAGAATGGAATTGAATGGAATGGAGTGGAATGGAATCAAATGGAATTGCACGGCAGGGAAAGGAATGGAATCGAATGGAATGGAATGCAATGGATTGTAAGGAACTGGATAGCACATGGAATGGAATGGAATGGAATGGAATGGAATGGAATGGAATGGAATGGAATGCAATGCAACGGAACGGAACGGAAGAGAACGGAATGGAATGGAATGGAATGGAATGGAATGGAATGGAATGGAATGGAATGGAATGGATTGGAATTTCATGGAATGGCATGGCATGGCATGGCATGGAATGGTCCCTACTGGAATGAACTTGAATGGAATGCAATCAAAGGTTATGGAATGGGATGGAATCAAATGAAATTTAATGGAATGGTCTAGAAACAAACGGAATGGAATTCTATAGAATGCAATGGATTTGAATAGAAGGGAATCGAATGAAATAGAATGGAATTGAATGGAATGGAGTGGAATGGAATCGAATGGAATTGCATGGCAGGGAAAGGAATGGAATCGAATGGAATGGAATGCAATGGATTCTAATGAACTGGATACGAAATGGAATGGAATGGAATGGAGTGGAATGAAATGGAATGGAATGGAATGGAATTAAATGGAATGGAATGGAATCGAATGGACACCATTGGAATGAACTTGAATGGAATGCAATCAAAGGGAATGGAATGGAATGGAATCAAATCAAATGGAATGGAATGGGTAGAAAGAAACGGAATGGAATTTTATAGAATGCAATGGATTCACATAGAAGGGAATCGAATGAAATAGAATGGAATTGAATGGAATGGAGTGGAATGGAATCGAATGGAATTGCAGGGCAGGGAAAGGAATGGAGTCGAATGGAATGGAATGCAATGGATTGCAATGAACTGGATAGAAAATTGAATGGAATGGAATGGAATGGAAGGGAATGGAATGGAATGGAATGAAATGGAATGGAATGTCATGGAAAGGCATTGCATGGCATGGCATGGACCCCTTTGGAATGAACTTGAATGGAATGCCATCAAAGGGAATGGAATGGAATGGAATCAAAAGAAATGGAATGGAATGGGATAGACACAAAAGGAACGGAATTTTATAGAATGCAATGGATTCGAATAGAAGGGAATCGAAGGAAATACAATGGAATTGAATGGAATGGAGTGGAATGGAATCGAATGGAATAGCATGGCAGGGAAAGGAATGGAATCGAATGGAATGGAATGCAATGGATTGCAATAAACTGGATAGAACATGAATGGAATTGAATGGAATGGAATGGAATGGAATGGAATGGAATGGAATCGAATGGACCCCATTTGAATGAACTTGAATGGAATGCAATCAAGGGGAATGGAATGGAATGGAATCAAATGATATGGAATGGAATTGGCTAGAAACAAACGGAACGGAATTTTTTAGAATGCAATGGATTCGAATAGAAGGTAATCGAATGAAATAGAATGGAATTGAATGGAATGGAGTGGAATGGAATCAAATGGAATTGCATGGCAGGGAAAGGAATGGAATCGAATGGAATGGAATGCAATGGATTGTAAGGAACTGGATAGCACATGGAATGGAATGGAATGGAATGGAATGGAATGGAATGGAATGGAATGGAATGGAATGGAATGCAATGGAACGGAACGGAAGAGAATGGAATGCAATGGAATGGAATGGAATGGAATGGAATGGAATGGAACGGAATGGAATGGAATGGAATGGAATGGAATGGCATGGAATGGCATCACATGGCATGGCATGGAATGGTCCCCATTGGAATGAACTTGAATGGAATGCAATCAAAGGGAATGGAATGGGATGGAGTGAAATGAAATGGAATGGAATGGGCTAGAAACAAACGGAATGAAACTGTATAGAATGCAATGGATTCGAATAGAAGGGAATCGAATGAAATAGAATGGAAGTGAATGGAATGGAGTGGAATGGAATCGAATGGAATTGCATGGCTTGGAAAGGAATGGAATCGAATGGAATGGAATGCAATGGATTGTAATGAACTGGATAGAACATTGGAATGGAATGGAATGGAATGGAATGGAATGGAATGGAATCGAATCGAATGGACCCCATTGGAATGAACTTGAACGGAGTGCAATCAAAGGGAATAGAATGGAATGTCATCAAATGAAATGGAATGGAATGGGCTAGAAACAAACGGAGTGGAATTTTATAGAGTACAATGGATACGAATAGAAGGGAATCGAATGAAACAGAATGGAATTGAATGGAATAGAGTGGAATGGAAACGAATGGAATTGCATGGCAGGGAAAGGAATGGAATCGAATGGAATGGAATGCAATGGATTGTAATGAACTTGATAGAACATGGAATGGAATGGAATGGAATGGAATGGAATCGAATGGAATGGAATGCAATGGATTGTAATGAAATGTATAGAACAGGAATGGAATGGAATGGAATGGATTGGAATGGCATGGCATGGCATGGCATGGAATGGAACCCATTGGAATGAACATGAATGGAATGCAATCAAAGGGAATGGAATGGAATGGAATCAAATGAAATGGAATGGAATGGGCTAGAAACAAACTGATGGAATTTTATAGAATGCAATGGATTCGAATAGAAGGGAATCGAATGAAATAGAATGGAATTGAATGGAATGGAGTGGAATGGAATCTAATGGAATTGCATGGCAGGGAAAGGAATGGAATCGAATGGAATGGAATGCAATTGATTGTAATGAATTGCATAGAACTGAAATGGAATGGAATGGAATGGAATGGAATGGAATGGAATGGAATGGAATGGAATGGAATGGAATGGAATGGAATGGAATGGCATGGCATGGCATGGCTTGGAATGGACCCCATTGGAATAAACTTGAATGGAATTCAATCAAAGGAATGGAATGGAATGGAATCAAATGAAATGGAATCGAATGGGCTAGAAAGAAACGGAATGGAATTTTATAGAATGCAATGGATTTGAACAGAAGGGAATTGAATGAAATAGAATGGAATTGAATGGAATGGAGTGGAATGGAATCGAATGGAATTGCAGGGCAGGGAAAGGAATGGAATCGAATGGAATGGAAGGCAATGGATTGTGATGAACTGGATAGAACATATGGAATGGAACAGAATGGAATGGAATGGAATGGAATGGAATCGAATGGACCCCATTTGAATGAACTAGAGAGTAATGCAATCAAATGGAATGGAATGGAATGGAATCAAAAGAAATGGAATGGAATGGGGTAGAAACAAACGGAATGGAATTTTATAGAATGCAATTGATTCGAATAGAAGGGAATCAAATGAAATGTAATGGAATTGAATGGATTGGAGTGGAATGGAATCGAATGGATTTGCATGGCAGGGAAAGGAATGGAATCGAATGGAATGGAATGCAATGGATTGTAATGAACTGGATAAAACATGTAATGAAATGGAAAGGAATGGAATGGAATGGAATGGAATGGAATGGAATGGAATGGAATTCAATGGACCCCATTTGAATGAACTTGAATGGAATGCCATCAAAGGGAATGGAATGGAATGGAATCAAATGAAATGGAATGGAATGGGCTAGACACAAAAGGAACGGAATTTTATAGAATGCAATGTATTCGAATAGAAGAGAATCGAATGAAATAGAATGGAATTGAAAGGAATGGAGTGGAATGGAATCGAATGGAATAGCATGGCAGTGAAAGGAATGGAATCGAATGGAATGGAATGCAATGGATTGTAATAAACTGGTAGAACATGAATGCAATGGAATGGAATGGAATGGAATGGAATGGAATGGAATGGAATGGAATGGAATCGAATGGACCCCATTTGAATGAACTTGAATGGAATGCAATCAAGGGGAATGGAATGGAATGGAATCAAATGATATGGAATGGAATTGGCTTGAAACAAACGGAATGGAATTTTTTAGAATGCAATGGATTCGAATAGAAGGGAATCGAATGAAATAGAATGGAATTGAATGGAATGGAGTGGAATGGAATCAAATGGAATTGCATGGCAGAGAAAGGAATGGAATCGAATGGAATGGAATGCAACGGATTGTAAGGAACTGGATAGCACATGGAATGGAATGGAATGGAATGGAATGGAATGGAATGGAGTGCAATGCAACGGAACGGAACGGAACGGAATGGAATGGAATGGAATAGAATGGAATGGACTGGAATTTCATGGAATGGCATGGCATGGCATGGCATGGAATGGTCCCCATTGTAATGAACTTGAATGGAATGTAATCAAAGGGAATGGAATGGGATGGAATCAAATGAAATGGAATGGAATGGTCTAGAAACAAACGGAATGGAATTGTATATAATGCAATGGATTTGAGTAGAAGGGAATCGAATGAAATAGAATGGAATTGAATGGAAAGGAGTGGAATGGAATCGAATGGAATTGCATGGCAGGGAATGGAATGGAATCGAATGGAATGGAATGCAAAGGATTCTAATGAACTGGATAGAAAATGGAATGGAATGGAATGGAATGGAATGGAATGGAATGGAATGGAATGGAATGGAATGGAATGGAATGGAATGGAATCGAATGGACACCATTGGAATGAACTTGAATGGAATGCAATCAAAGGGAATGGAATGGAATGGAATCAAATGAAATGGAATGGAATGGGCTAGAAACAAACGGAATGGAATTTTATAGAATGCAATGGATTCGAAGAGAAGGCAATCGAATGAAATAGAGTGGAATTGAACGGAATGGAGTGGAATGGAATCGAATGGAATTGCATGGCAGGGAAAGGAATGGAATCGAATGGAATGGAATGCAATGGATTGTAATGAGCTAGATAGAACATGGCATGGAATGGAATGGAATGGAATGGAATGGAATGGAAAGGAAAGGAATGGGATGGGATGGGATGGGATGGGATTCCATGGAATGGAATGGCATGGCATGGCATGGACCCCATTGCATTGAACTTGAATGGAATGCATTCAAATGGAATGGAATGGAATGGAATCAAATGAAATTAAATGGAATGGGCTAGAAACAAACGGAATGGAATTTTATAGAATGCAATGGATTCATATAGAAGGGAATCGAATGAAATAGAATGGAATTGAATGGAATGGAGTGGAATGGAATCGAATGGAATTGCATGGCAGGGAAAGGAATGGAGTCGAATGGAATGGAATGCAATGGATTGTAATTAACTGGATAGAAAATGGAATGGAATGGAATGGAATGAAATGGAATGGAATGTCATGGAAAGTCATTGCATGGCATGGCATGGACCCCATTGGAATGAACTTGAATGGAATCCCATCAAAGGGAATGGAATGGAATGGAATCAAATGAAATGGAATGGAATGCGCTAGAAACAAAAGGAACGGAATTTTATAGAATGCTATGGATTCGAATAGAAGGGAATCGAAGGAAATAGAATGGAATTTAATGGAAGGGAGTGGAATGGATTCGAATGGAACTGCATGGCAGGGAAAGGAATGGAATCGAATGGAATGGAATGCAATGGATTGTAATGAACTGGATAGAACATTGGAACGGAATGCAATGGAATGGAATGGAATGGAATCGAATGGACCCCATTGGAATGAACTTGAATGGAATGCCATCAAAGGGAATGGAATGGAATGGAATCAATTGAAATGGAATGCAATGGGCTAGAAACAAATGGAATGGAATTTTATAGAATGCAATGGATTCGAATAGAAAGGAATCGAATGAAATAGAATGGAATTGAATGGAATGGAGTGGAATGGAATCGAATGGAATTGCATGGCAGGGAAAGGAATGGAATCGAATGGAATGGAATGCAATGGATTGTAATGAACTGGAAAGAAAATGGAATGGAATGGAATGGAATGGAATGGAATGGAATGGAATGGAATGGAATGGAATGGAAACGATTCTAATGGAATGGACTGCAATTGAGTGGAATAGTATGGAATGGACTGGACTGGAATGGAATGGATTGAATGGATTGGAATTGAATGGAATGGAATGAAAAGGACTCGAATGGAATGGAATTCAATCTAAAGTAATCAAATGGAATGCAATGGACTGGAAAGTAATTTATTAGAATGGAATGTACTGGAGTGGAATGGAATCAAAAGGAATGGAATTAAATGTAATGGAATTAAAGGGAATGAAATGGAATGGAATGGAATGGAATGGAATCATATGGAATTGAATCAAATGGAATGGAATCAAATGGAATGGAATCTAATGGAATGGACCAGAATTCAGTAGACTGGAATGGAACGGTCTTGAATGAAATGGAATTGAATGGAATAGAATGGAATGGATTAGAGTGGAATAGAATGGATTGGAAATGAATGGAAAGGAATGGAAAGGAATGGAATGGAATCAAAAGGAATGGGATGGAATGGAATCGAAGGGAATGGAATAAAATGTAAAAGAATCTAGTGGAATGGAATGGAAAGGAATGGAGTTGATTTGCATGCAACGGATTGGAAAGGAAAGGAATACATTGGAATGGAATGGACTCGAAAATATTGGGCTGTAATGGAATGGACTCAAATCAAATGGAATTGAATGTGTTGGACTCGAATGGAATGGAAAGTATTGGAGTGGACTTCAATATAATAGAATGGAATGGAATGGAAAAGAATGGAATAGACTCTATTGGAATGGAATGGAATGGAATGGAATGGAATGGAATGGAATGGAATGGAATGGAATGGAATGGATTCGGAAAGAGTGGACTAGAATGGAATGGTCTCGAATTAAACGCAAACAAAGCACATGGAATCTAACGGAATTGTATTGAATGGAGTGGCATGGAATGGAATACACAGGAAAGGAATGCACTGCAATGAAATGAACTCAAATGGAACGGACTGGAAAGGAATGGAATGGATTCAAAAAGAAACCAATCAAAAGGAGTGGAATGGAATGGAATGAAATGGAATGCACTCGAAAGGAATGGTCTAGAATGGAACAGTCTTAAATAGAATGCAATCGAATAGAATGGAATGCCATCAAATGGAATAGATTCGAATGGAATGGACTGGAATTGACTGGAGTGGAATGGAATGGAATGGAATGGAATGGAATGGAATGGAATGGAATGGAATGGAATGGAATGGAATGGAATGGATTGGAATGGAATGGAATGGCATGGAATCGAATGGAATGGACCCCATTGGAATGAACTTGAATGGAATGCAATCAAAGGGAATGGAATGGAATGGAATCAAATCAAATGGAATGGAATGGACTAGAAACAAACGGAATGGAGTTTTATGCAATGCAATGGATTCGAATAGAAGGGAATCGAGTGAAATAGAATGGAATTGAATGGAATGGAGTGGAATGGAATCGAATGGAATTGCATGGCAGGGAAAGGAATGGAATTGAATGGAATGGAATGCAATGGATTGTAATGAACTGGATAGAACATAATGGAATGGAAGCAAATGGAATGGAACGGAATGGAATTGAATGGAATAGAATGGAATGGAATGGAAACGATTCTAATGGAATGGACTGCAATTGAGTGGAACCGTATGGAATGGACTGGACTGGAATGGAATGGATTGGAATGGAATGGAATGGAATGGAATGGAATGGAATGGAATGAAAAGGACTCGAATGGAATGGAATTCAAACAAAAGTAATCAAAGGAAAAGCAATGTACCGGAAAGTAATGGATTAGAATGGAATGTCCTGCAGTGGAATGGAATGGAATGGAATGGAATGGAATGGAATGGAATGGAATGGAATGGAATGGAATGGTACGGAAATGATTCTAATGGAATGGACTGCAATTGAGTGGAATCGTATGGAATGGACTGGACTCGAATGGAATGGATTGGAATGGATTGGAATGGAATGGAATGGAATGAAAAGGACTCGAATGGAATGGAATTCAATCAAAAGTAATCAAAAGGAATGCAATGGACTGGAAAGCAATTTATTAGAATGGAATGTACTGGAGTGGAATGGAATCAAAAGGAATGGAATTAAATGTAATGGAATTAAATGGACTGGAATGGAATGGAGTGGACTGGAATGGAATGGAATCAAATGGAATTGAATCAAATGGAATGGAATCAAATGGAATGGAATCCAATGAAATGGACCGGAATTGAGTAGACTGGAATGGAACAGTCTTGAATGAAATGGAATTGAAAGGAATAGAGTGGAATGGAGTAGAGTGGAATAGAATGGAATGGAAATGAATGGAAATGAATGGAAAGGAATGTAAAGGAATGGAATGGAATCAAAAGGAATGGGATCGAATGGAATCAAAGGGAATGGAATAAAATGGAAAAGAATCTAGTGGAATGGAATGGAAAAGAATGGAGTTGATTTGAATGCAATGGACTGGAAAGGAAAGGAATACATTGGAATGGAATGGACTCGAAAATAATGGGCTGTAATGGAATGGACTCAAATCAAATGGACTTGAATGTGTTGGACTCGAACGGAATGGAAAGGAATGGAGAGAACTTCATTGTGACAGACTGGAACGAAATTGACTGGAATGGAATGGAATAGAATGGAATAGACTCTATTGGAATGCAATGGAATGGAGTGGAATAGAATGGAAGGACTCGAATGAACTGGAAAAAATTGGAATGAACTCCAGTGTAATGGAATTGAGTGGAATGCAATTGAACCAAATGGAATCCAATGGAATTGACTGGATTGCAATGGATTCGAATGGAATGGACTGGAATGGAATGGTCTCAAATGGAACGGAACGGAACGGAACGGAACGGAACGGAATGGAAGGAATGGAATGGAATCGAATGGAATGGAGCAGAATGGAATGGACCAGAATGGAATTGACTGGAATGTAATATACTCGAATGGAATGTATTGTAATGGAAAGGACACGAATGGTTTGGAATGAATGGACTAGACTGGAAAGTTCTCCCTGGAATGGTTTCCAACGGAAAGCAACAAAATGGAATGGAATTGAATGAAATGGAATCAAATGGAGTGGAATGGAATGGAAACGACTTGTAGGGAAAGCACTGCAGTGGAGTGGACTCGAATGGAATGGACTGGAAAGGAATGGACTCTAACGGAATGCACTCGAAAGGAATGCAATAGAAAGGAACGGAAGGGAATGGAATGGAATGGAATGGAATGGAATGGAATGGAATGGAATGGAATGGAATGGATTCGGAAAGAGTGGACTAGAATGTAATGGTCTCGAATTAAACGCAAACAAAGCACATGGAATCTAACGGAATTGTATTGAATGGAGTGGCATGGAATGGAATACACAGGAAAGGAATGCACTGCAATGAAATGAACTCAAATGGAACGGACTGGAAAGGAATGGAATGGATTCAAAAAGAAACCAATCAAAACGAGTGGAATGGAATGGAATGAAATGGAATGCACTCGAAAGGAATGGTCTAGAATGGAACAGTCTTAAATAGAATGCAATCGAATAGAATGGAATGCCATCAAATGGAATAGATTCGAAAGGAATGGACTGGAATTGACTGGAGTGGAATGGAATGGAATGGAATGGAATGGAATGGAATGGAATGGAATGGAATGGCATGGAATCGAATGGAATGGACCCCATTGGAATGAACTTGAATGGAATGCAATCAAAGGGAATGGAATGGAATGGAATCAACTGAAATGGAATGGAATGGGCTAGAAACAAACGGAATGGAGTTTTATGCAATGCAATGGATTCGAATAGAAGGGAATCGAGTGAAATAGAATGGAATTGAATGGAATGGAGTGGAATGGAATCGAATGGAGTTGCATGGCAGGGAAAGGAATGGAATCGAATGGAATGGAATGCAATGGATTGTAATGAACTGGATAGAACATAATGGAATGGAAGCAAATGGAATGGAACGCAATGGAATTGAATGGAATAGAATGGAATGGAATGGAAACGATTCTAATGGAATGGACTGCAATTGAGTGGAATCGTATGGAATGGACTGGACTGGAATGGAATGCATTGGAATGGAATGGAATGGAATGGAATGGAATGGAATGGAATGGAATGGAATGGAATCAAATGGAATAGATTCGAATGGAATGGACTGGAATGGACTGGAATGGAAAGGAATGGAATGGACTGGAATAGAAAGGAATGGAATGGAATGGAATGGAAAGGAATGGAATGGAATGGAATGGAATGGAATGGAATGGAATGGAATGGAATGGAATGGAATGGAAAGGCATGGAATGGAATGGAATGGACCCCATTGGAATGAACTTGAATGGAATGCAATCAAAGGAAATGGAATGGAATGGAATCAAATGAAATGGAATGGAATGGACTAGAAACAAACGGAATGGAATTTTATGGAATGCAATGCATTGGAATAGAAGGGAATCGAATGAAGTAGAATGGAATTGAACGGAATGGAGTGGAATGGAATCGAATGGAATTGCATGGCAGGGAAAGGAATGGAATCGAAAGGAATGGAGTGCAATGGATTGTAATGAACTGGATAGAACATAATAGAATAGAAGCAAATGGAATGGTATGGAATGGAATTGAATGGAATGGAATGGAATGGAAATGATTCTAATGGAATGGACTGCAATTGATTGGAATCGTATGGAATGGACTGGACTGGAATGGAATGGATTGGAATGGAATGGAATGGAATGGAATGGAATGGAATGGAATGGAATGGAATGAAAAGGACTCGAATGGAATGGAATTCCACCAAAAGTAATGAAATGGAATGCAATGGACCGGAAAGTAATGGATTAGAATGGAATGTACTGGAGTGGAATGGAATCAAAAGGAATGGAATTAAATGCAATGGAATTAAACGGAATGGAATGGAATGGAATGGAACGGAATCAAATGGAATTGAATCAAATGGAATGGATTCTAATGGAATGGAATCTAATGGAATGGACCGGAATTGAGTAGACTGGAATGGAACGGTCTTGAATGAAATGGAATTGAATGGAATAGAATGGAATGGAGTAGAGTGGAAGAGAATGGAATGGAAATGAATGGAAAGGAATGGAATGGAATCAAAAGGAATGGGACGGAATGGAATCGAAGGGAATGGAAAAAATGGGAAAGAATCTAGTGGAACGAAATGGAAAGGAATGGAGTTGATTTGAATGCAATGGATTGGAAAGGAAAGGAATACATTGGAATGGAATGGACTCGAAAATAATGGGCTGTAATGGAATGGACTCAAATCAAATGGACTTAAATGTGTTGGATTCGAATGGAATGGAAAGGAATGGAGTGGACTTCATTGTGATAGACTGGAACGAAATTGACTGGAATGGAATGGAAAAGAATGGAATAGACTCTATTGGAATGGAATGGAATGGAGTGGAATAGAATGGAAGGACTCGAATGTACTGGAAAAAATTGGAATGAACTCCAGTGTAATGCAATTGAATGGAATGGAATTGAAAGAAATGGAATCCAATGGAATGTACTGGAGTGCAATGGATTCAAATGGCATGGAATGGAATGGCATGGCATGGCATGGACTGGAAAGGCATGGTATGGCTTGGCATGGCATGGCAAGGCATGGGACAGGACGGGACGGGATGGGATGGGATGGGATGGAAAGGAATGGAACGGAACGGAACAGAACGGAACGGAATGGAACGGAAGGAATGGAATGGAATCGAATGGAATGGACCAGAATGGAATGGACCAGAATGGAATTGACTGGAATGTAATATACTCGAATGGAATGTATTGTAATGGAAAGGACACGAATGGTTTGGAATGAATGGACTAGAATGGAAAGTTCTCCCTGGAATGGTTTCCAACGGAAAGCAACCGAATGGAATGGAATTGAATGAAATGGAATCAAATGGAGTGGAATGGAATGGAAACGACTTGTAGGGAAAGCACTGCAGTGGAGTGGACTCAAATGGAATGGACTGGAAAGGAATGGACTCTAACGGAATGTACTCGAAAGGAATGCAATAGAAAGGAACGGAAGGGAATGGAATGGAATGGAATGGAATGGAATGGAATGGACTCGGAAAGAATGGACCAGAATGGAATGGTCTCGAATTAAACGCAAACAAAGCACATGGCATCTAACGGAATTGTATTGACTGGAGTGGCATGGAATGGAAAACACAGGAAAGGGATGCACTGCAATGCAATGAACGCAAAAGGAACGGACTGGAAAGGAATGGAATGGATTCAAAAAGAAACCAATCAAAAGGAGTGGAATGGAATGGAATGAAATGTAATGCACTAGAAAGGAATGGTCTGGAATGGAACAGTCTCAAATAGAATGCCATCGAATGGAATGGAATGGAATGGAATAGAATCAAATGGAATAGATTCGAATGGAATGGATTGGAATGGAAAGGAATGGAATGGACTGGAATGGACTGGAATGGAAAGGAATGGAAAGGAATGGAAAGGAAAGGAATGGAATGGAATGGAATGGAATGGAATGGAATGGAATGGAAGGAATGGAATTGAATGGAAAGGAAAGGCATGGAATGGAATGGAATGGACCCCATTGGAATGAACTTGAATGGAATGCAATCAAAGGGAATGGAATGGAATGGAATCAAATGAAATGGAATGGAATGGACTAGAAAGAAATGGAATGGAATTTTATGGAATGCAATGCATTCGAATAGAAGGGAATCGAATGAAATAGAATGGAATTGAACGGAATGGAGTGGAATGGAATCGAATGGAATTGCATGGCAGGGAAAGGAATGGAATCGAAAGGAATGGAGTGCAATGGATTGTAATGAACTGGATAGAACATAATGGAATAGAAGCAAATGGAATGGTATGGAATGGAATTGAATGGAATGGAATGGAATGGAAATGATTCTAACGGAATGGACTGCAATTGATTGGAATCGTATGGAATGGACTGGACTGGGATAGAATGGATTGGAATGGAATGGAATGGAATGGAATGGAATGGAATGGAATGGAATGAAAAGGACTCGAATGGAATGGAATTCCACCAAAAGTAATGAAATGGAATGCAATGGACCGGAAAGTAATGGATTAGAATGGAATGTACTGGAGTGGAATGGAATCATAAGCAATGGAATTAAATGTAATGGAATTAAATGGAATGGAATGGAATCAAATGGAATTGAATCAAATGGAATGGATTCTAATGGAATGGAATCTAATGGAATGGACCGGAATTGAGTAGACTGGAATGGAATGGTCTTGAATGAAATGGAATTGAATGGAATAGAATGGAATGGAGTAGAGTGGAATAGAATGGAATGGAAATGAATGGAAAGGAATGGAAAGGAATGGAATGGAATCAAAAGGAATGGGATGGAATGGAATCGAAGGGAATGGAATAAAATGGAAAAGAATCTAGTGGAATGGAATGGAAAGGAATGGAGTTGATTTGAATGCAATGGATTGGAAAGGAAAGGAATACATTGGAATGGAATCGACTCGAAAATAATGGGCTGTTATGGAATGGACTCAAATCAAATGGACATGAATGTGTTGGATTCGAATGCAATGGAAAGGAAAGGAGTGGACTTCATTGTGATAGACTGGAATGAAATTGACTGGAATGTAATGGAAAAGAATGGAATAGACTCTATTGGAATGGAACGGAAGGGAGTGGAATAGAATGGAAGGACTCGAATGTACTGGAAAAAATTGGAATGAACTCCAGTGTAATGCAATAGAATGGAATGGAATTGAACGAAATGGAATCCAATGGAATGTACTGGAGTGCAATGGATTCGAATGGCATGGAATGGAATGGCATGGCATGGCATGGACTGGAAAGGCATGGCATGGCATGGCATGGCATGGCATGGCATGAAATGGCATGGAATGGCACGGGACGGGATGGGATGGGATGGGATGGGATGGAATGGAATGGAATTGAACGAAATGGAATCCAATGGAATGGACTGGAGTGCAATGGATTCGAATGGAATGGACTGGAATGCAATGGTCTCAAATGGAATGGAACGGAACGTAACGGAAGGAATGGAATGGAGTCGAATGGAATGGACCAGAATGGAATGGACCAGAATGGAATTGACTGGAATATAATATACTCGAATGGAATGTATTGTAATGGAAAGGACACGAATGGTTTGGAATGAATGGACTAGACTGGGAAGTTCTCCCTGGAATGCTTTCCAACGGAAAGCAATCGAATGGAATGCAATTGAATGAAATGGAATCAAATGGAGTGGAATGGAATGGAAACGACTTGTAGGGAAAGCACTGCAGTGGAGTGGACTCGAATGGAATTTACTGGAAAGGAATGGACTCTAACGGAATGCACTCGAAAGGAATGCAATAGAAAGGAACGGAAGGGAATGGAATGGAATGGAATGGAATGGACTCGGAAAGAATGGAACAGAATGGAATGGTCTCGAATTAAATGCAAACCAAGCACATGGAATCTAACGGAATTGTATTGAATGGAGTGGCATGGAATGGAATACACGGGAAAGGAATGCACTGCAATGCAATGAACTCAAATGGAACGGACTGGAAAGGAATGGAATGGATTCAAAAAGAAACCAATCAAAAGGAGTGGAATGGAATGGAATGAAATGGAATGCACTTGAAAGGAATGGTCTAGAATAGAACAGTCTCGAATAGAATGCAATGGAATGGAATGGAATGGAATGGAATCAAATGGAATAGATTTGAATGGAATGGACTGGAATGGAATGGAATGGAATGGAATGGAATGGAATCAAATCGAATGGAATCTAATGGAATGGACCGGAATTCAGTAGACTGGAATGGAACAGTCTTGAATGAAATGGAATTGAATGGAATAGAATGGAATGGAGTAGAGTGGAATAGAATGGAATGGAAATGAATGGAAAGGAATGGAATGGAATCAAAAGGAATGGGACGGAATGGAATCGAAGGGAATGGAATAAAATGGAAAAGAATCTAGTGGAACGGAATGGAAAGGAATGGATTTGATTTGAATGCAATGGATTGGAAAGGAAAGGAATACATTGGAATGGAATGGACTCAAAAATAATGGGCTGTAATGGAATGGACTCAAATCAAATGGATTTAAATGTGTTCGATTCGAATGGAATGGAAAGGAATGGAGTGGACTTCATTGTGATAGACTGGAACGAAATTGACTGGAATGGAATGGAAAAGAATGGAATAGACTCTATTGGAATGGAATGGAATGGAGTGGAATAGAATGGAAGGACTCGAATGTACTGGAAAAAATTGGAATGAACTCCAGTGTAATGCAATTGAATGGAATGGAATTGAAAGAAATGGAATCCAATGGAATGTACTGGAGTGCAATGGATTCAAATGGCATGGAATGGAATGGCATGGCATGGCATGGACTGGAAAGGCATGGTATGGCTTGGCATGGCATGGCAAGGCATGGGACAGGACGGGACGGGATGGGATGGGATGGGATGGAAAGGAATGGAACGGAACGGAACAGAACGGAACGGAATGGAACGGAAGGAATGGAATGGAATCGAATGGAATGGACCAGAATGGAATGGACCAGAATGGAATTGACTGGAATGTAATATACTCGAATGGAATGTATTGTAATGGAAAGGACACGAATGGTTTGGAATGAATGGACTAGACTGGAAAGTTCTCCCTGGAATGGTTTCCAACGGAAAGCAACCGAATGGAATGGAATTGAATGAAATGGAATCAAATGGAGTGGAATGGAATGGAAACGACTTGTAGGGAAAGCACTGCAGTGGAGTGGACTCAAATGGAATGGACTGGAAAGGAATGGACTCTAACGGAATGCACTCGAAAGGAATGCAATAGAAAGGAACGGAAGGGATTGGAATGGAATGGAATGGAATGGAATGGTATGGAATGGAATGGAATGGAATGGACTCGGAAAGAATGGACCAGAATGGAATGGTCTCGAATTAAACGCAAACAAAGCACATGGCATCAAACGGAATTGTATTGACTGGAGTGGCATGGAATGGAAAACACAGGAAAGGGATGCACTGCAATGCAATGAACGCAAAAGGAACGGACTGGAAAGGAATGGAATGGATTCAAAAAGAAACCAATCAAAAGGAGTGGAATGGAATGGAATGAAATGTAATGCACTAGAAAGGAATGGTCTGGAATGGAACAGTCTCAAATAGAATGCCATCGAATGGAATGGAATGGAATGGAATAGAATCAAATGGAATAGATTCGAATGGAATGGATTGGAATGGAAAGGAATGGAATGGACTGGAATGGACTGGAATGGAAAGGAATGGAATGGAATGGAAAGGAAAGGAATGGAATGGAATGGAATGGAATGGAATGGAATGGAATGGAAGGAATGGAATTGAATGGAAAGGAAAGGCATGGAATGGAATGGAATGGACCCCATTGGAATGAACTTGAATGGAATGCAATCAAAGGGAATGGAATGGAATGGAATCAAATGAAATGGAATGGAATGGACTAGAAAGAAATGGAATGGAATTTTATGGAATGCAATGCATTCGAATAGAAGGGAATCGAATGAAATAGAATGGAATTGAACGGAATGGAGTGGAATGGAATCGAATGGAATTGCATGGCAGGGAAAGGAATGGAATCGAAAGGAATGGAGTGCAATGGATTGTAATGAACTGGATAGAACATAATGGAATAGAAGCAAATGGAATGGTATGGAATGGAATTGAATGAAATGGAATGGAATGGAAATGATTCTAACGGAATGGACTGCAATTGATTGGAATCGTATAGAATGGACTGGACTGGGATGGAATGGATTGGAATGGAATGGAATGGAATGGAATGGAATGGAATGGAATGGAATGAAAAGGACTCGAATGGAATGGAATTCCACCAAAAGTAATGAAATGGAATGCAATGGACCGGAAAGTAATGGATTAGAATGGAATGTACTGGAGTGGAATGGAATCATAAGCAATGGAATTAAATGTAATGGAATTAAATGGAATGGAATGGAATCAAATGGAATTGAATCAAATGGAATGGATTCTAATGGAATGGAATCTAATGGAATGGACCGGAATTGAGTAGACTGGAATGGAATGGTCTTGAGTGAAATGGAATTGAATGGAATAGAATGGAATGGAGTAGAGTGGAATAGAATGGAATGGAAATGAATGGAAAGGAATGGAAAGGAATGGAATGGAATCAAAAGGAATGGGATGGAATGGAATCGAAGGGAATGGAATAAAATGGAAAAGAATCTAGTGGAATGGAATGGAAAGGAATGGAGTTGATTTGAATGCAATGGATTGGAAAGGAAAGGAATACATTGGAATGGAATCGACTCGAAAATAATGGGCTGTTATGGAATGGACTCAAATCAAATGGACATGAATGTGTTGGATTCGAATGCAATGGAAAGGAAAGGAGTGGACTTCATTGTGATAGACTGGAATGAAATTGACTGGAATGTAATGGAAAAGAATGGAATAGACTCTATTGGAATGGAACGGAAGGGAGTGGAATAGAATGGAAGGACTCGAATGTACTGGAAAAAATTGGAATGAACTCCAGTGTAATGCAATAGAATGGAATGGAATTGAACGAAATGGAATCCAATGGAATGTACTGGAGTGCAATGGATTCGAATGGCATGGAATGGAATGGCATGGCATGGCATGGACTGGAAAGGCATGGCATGGCATGGCATGGCATGGCATGAAATGGCATGGAATGGCACGGGACGGGATGGGATGGGATGGGATGGGATGGAATGGAATGGAATTGAACGAAATGGAATCCAATGGAATGGACTGGAGTGCAATGGATTCGAATGGAATGGACTGGAATGCAATGGTCTCAAATGGAATGGAACGGAACGGAACGGAAGGAATGGAATGGAGTCGAATGGAATGGACCAGAATGGAATGGACCAGAATGGAATTGACTGGAATGTAATATACTCGAATGGAATGTATTGTAATGGAAAGGACACGAATGGTTTGGAATGAATGGAGTAGACTGGGAAGTTCTCCCTGGAATGCTTTCCAACGGAAAGCAATCGAATGGAATGCAATTGAATGAAATGGAATCAAACGGAGTGGAATGGAATGGAAACGACTTGTAGGGAAAGCACTGCAGTGGAGTGGACTCGAATGGAATGGACTGGAAAGGAATGGACTCTAACGGAATGCACTCGAAAGGAATGCAATAGAAAGGAACGGAAGGGAATGGAATGGAATGGAATGGAATGGACTCGGAAAGAATGGAACAGAATGGAATGGTCTCGAATTAAACGCAAACCAAGCACATGGAATCTAACGGAATTGTATTGAATGGAGTGGCATGGAATGGAATACACGGGAAAGGAATGCACTGCAATGCAATGAACTCAAATGGAACGGACTGGAAAGGAATGGAATGGATTCAAAAAGAAACCAATCAAAAGGAGTGGAATGGAATGGAATGAAATGGAATGCACTTGAAAGGAATGGTCTAGAATAGAACAGTCTCGAATAGAATGCAATGGAATGGAATGGAATGGAATGGAATGGAATCAAATGGAATAGATTTGAATGGAATGGACTGGAATGGAATGGAATGGAATTCAATGGAATGGAATGGAATGGAATGGAATCAAATCGAATGGAATCTAATGGAATGGACCGGAATTCAGTAGACTGGAATGGAACAGTCTTGAATGAAATGGAATTGAATGGAATAGAATGGAATGGAGTAGAGTGGAATAGAATGGAATGGAAATGAATGGAAAGGAATGGAATGGAATCAAAAGGAATGGGACGGAATGGAATCGAAGGGAATGGAATAAAATGGAAAAGAATCTAGTGGAACGGAATGGAAAGGAATGGATTTGATTTGAATGCAATGGATTGGAAAGGAAAGGAATACATTGGAATGGAATGGACTCAAAAATAATGGGCTGTAATGGAATGGACTCAAATCAAATGGATTTAAATGTGTTCGATTCGAATGGAATGGAAAGGAAAGGAGTGGACTTCATTGAGATAGACTGGAAAGAAATTGACTGGAATGGAATGGAAAAGAATGGAATAGACTCTACTGGAATGGAATGGAATGGAGTGGAATAGAATGCAAGGACTCGAATATACTGGAAAAAGTTGGAATGAACTCCAGTGTAATGCAATTGAATGGAATGGAATTGAAAGAAATGGAATCCAATGGAATGTACTGGAGTGCAATGGATTCAAATGGCATGGAATGGAATGGCATGGCATGGCATGGACTGGAAAGGCATGGCATGGCTTGGCATGGCATGGCATGGCATGGGACAGGACGGGACGGGATGGGATGGGATGGGACGGAATGGAAAGTAACGGAACGGAACGGAACAGAACGGAACGGAATGGAACGGAAGGAATGGAGTGGAATCGAATGGAATGGAGCAGAATGGAATGGACCAGAATGGAATTGACTGGAATGTAATATACTCGAATGGAATGTATTGTAATGGAAAGGACACGAATGGTTTGAAATGAATGGACTAGACTGGAAAGTTCTCCCTGGAATGGTTTCCAACGGAAAGCAACCGAATGGAATGGAATTGAATGAAATGGAATCAAATGGAGTGGAATGGAATGGAAACGACTTGTAGGGAAAGCACTGCAGTGGAGTGGACTCGAATGCAATGGACTGGAAAGGAATGGACTCTAACGGAATGCACTCGAAAGGAATGCAATAGAAAGGAACGGAAGGGAATGGAATGGAATGGAATGGACTCGGAAAGAATGGACCAGAATGGAATGGTCTCGAATTAAACGCAAACAAAGCACATGGAATCTAACGGGATTGTATTGAATGGAGTGGCATGGAATGGAAAACACAGGAAAGGAATGCACTGCAATGCAATGAACGCAAAAGGAACGGACTGGAAAGGAATGGAATGGATTCAAAAAGAAACCAATGAAAAGGAGTGGAATGGAATGGAATGAAATGTAATGCACTCGAAAGGAATGGTCTGGAATGGAACAGTCTCAAATAGAATGCCATCGAATGGAATGGAATGGAATGGAATGGAATGGAATGGAATCAAATGGAATAGATTCGAATGGAATGGACTGGAATGGACTGGAATGGAAAGGAATGGAATGGACTGGAATGGACTGGAATGGAAAGGATTGGAATGGAATGGAAAGGAAAGGAATGGAATGGAATGGAATGGAATGGAAGGAATGGAATTGAATGGAAAGGAAAGGCATGGAATGGAATGGAATGGACCCCATTGGAATGAACTTGAATGGAAAGCAATCAAAGGGAATGGAATGGAATGGAATCAAATGAAATGGAATGGAATGGACTAGAAACAAACGGAATGGAATTTTATGGAATGCAATGCATTCGAATAGAAGGGAATCGAATGAAATAGAATGGAATTGAACGGAATGGAGTGGAATGGAATCGAATGGAATTGCATGGCAGGGAAAGGAATGAAATCGAAAGGAATGGAGTGCAATGGATTGTAATGAACTGGATAGAACATAATGGAATAGAAGCAAATGGAATGGTATGGAATGGAATTGAAAGGAATGGAATGGAATGGAAATGATTCTAATGGAATGGACTGCAATTGATTGGAATCGTATGGAATGGACTGGACTGGAATGGAATGGATTGCAATGGAATGGAATGGAATGGAATGGAATGGAATGGAATGGAATGGAATGGAATGAAAAGGACTCGAATGGAATGGAATTCCACCAAAAGTAATGAAATGGAATGCAATGGACCGTAAAGTAATGGATTACAATGGAATGTACTGGAGTGGAATGGAATCAAAAGGAATGGAATTAAATGCAATGGAATTAAACGGAATGGAATGGAATGGAATGGAATGGAATCAAATGGAATTGAATCAAATGGAATGGATTCTAATCGAATGGAATCTAATGGAATGGACCGGAATTGAGTAGACTGGAATGGAACGGTCTTGAATGAAATGGAATTGAATGGAATAGAATGGAATGGAGTAGAGTGGAATAGAATGGAATGGAAATGAATGGAAAGGAATGGAAAGGAATGGAATGGAATCATAAGGAATGGGATGGAATGGAATCGAAGGGGATGGAATAAAATGGAAAAGAATCTAGTGGAATGGAATGGAAAGGAATGGAGTTGATTTGAATGCAATGGATTGGAAAGGAAAGGAATACATTGGAATGGAATCGACTGGAAAATAATGGGCTGTAATGGAATGGACTCAAATCAAATGGACATGAATGTGTTGGACTCGAATGCAATGGAAAGGAAAGGAGTGGACTTCATTGTGATAGACTGGAATGAAATTGACTGGAATGTAATGGAAAAGAATGGAATAGACTCTATTGGAATGGAATGGAAGGGAGTGGAATAGAATGGAAGGACTCGAATGTACTGGAAAAAATTGGAATCAACTCCAGTGTAATGCAATAGAATGGAATGGAATTGAACGAAATGGAATCCAATGGAATGTACTGGAGTGCAATGGATTCGAATGGCATGGAATGGAATGGCATGGCATGGCATGGACTGGAAAGTCACGGCATGGCATGGCATGGCATGGCATGGCATGAAATGGCATGGAATGGCACGGGACGGGATGGGATGGGATGGGATGGGATGGAATGGAATGGAATTGAACGAAATGGAATCCAATGGAATGGACTGGAGTGCAATGGATTCGAATGGAATGGACTGGAATGCAATGGTCTCAAATGGAATGGAACGGAACGGAACGGAAGGAATGGAATGGAGTCGAATGGAATGGACCAGAATGGAATGGACCAGAATGGAATTGACTGGAATGTAATATACTCGAATGGAATGTATTGTAATGGAAAGGACACGAAAGGTTTGGAATGAATGGACTAGACTGGGAAGTTCTCCCTGGAATGCTTTCCAATGGAAAGCAATCGAATGGAATGCAATTGAATGAAATGGAATCAAATGGAGTGGGATGGAATGGAAACGACTTGTAGGGAAAGCACTGCAGTGGAGTGGACTCGAATGGAATGGACTAGAAAGGAATGGACTCTAACGGAATGCACTCGAAAGGAATGCAATAGAAAGGAACGGAAGGGAATGGAATGGAATGGAATGGAATGGACTCGGAAAGAATGGAACAGAATGGAATGGTCTCGAATTAAACGCAAACAAAGCACATGGAATCTAACGGAATTGTATTGAATGGAGTGGCATGGAATGGAATACACAGGAAAGGAATGCACTGCAATGCAATGAACTCAAATGGAACGGACTGGAAAGGAATGGAATGGATTCAAAAAGAAACCAATCAAAAGGAGTGGAATGGAATGGAATGAAATGGAATGCACTTGAAAGGAATGGTCTAGAATAGAACAGTCTCGAATAGAATGCAATGGAATGGAATGGAATGGAATGGAATGGAATCAAATGGAATAGATTTGAATGGAATGGACTGGAATGGACTGGACTGGAATGGAATGGAATGGAATGGAATGGAATGGAAAGGCATGGAATCGAATGAAATGGACCCCATTGGAATGAACTCGAATGGAATGTAATCAAAGGAATTGCAGTGGAAGGGAATCAAATGAAATGGAATGGAATGGGCTAGAAACAAACGGAATGGAATTTTGTGGAATGCAATGGATACGAATAGAAGGGAATCAAATGAAATAGAATGGAATTGAATGGAATGGAGTGGAATGGAATCGAATGGAATTGCATGGCAGGGAAAGGAATGGAATCGAATGGAATGGAATGCAATGGATTGTAATTAACTGGATAGAACAAAATGGAATAGAAGTAAATGGAATGGAATGGAATGGAATGGAATGGAATGGAATGGAATGGAAATGATTGTAATGGAATGGACTGCAATTGAGTGGAATCGTATGGAATGGACTGGACTGGAATGGAATGGAAAGGAATGGAATGGAATGGAATTGAATCAAAAGTAATCAAATGGAATGCAATGGACCAGAAAGTAATGGATTAGAATGGAATGTACTGGAGTGGAATGGAATCATAAGCAATGAAATTAAATGTAATGGAATTAAATGGAATGGAATGGAATCAAATGGAATTGAATCAAATGGAATGGAATCAAATCGAATGGAATCTAATGGAATGGACCGGAATTCAGTAGACTGGAATGGAACAGTCTTGAATGAAATGGAATTGAATGGAATAGAATGGAATGGAGTAGAGTGGAATAGAATGGAATGGAAATGAATGGAAAGGAATGGAATGGAATCAAAAGGAATGGGACGGAATGGAATCGAAGGGAATGGAATAAAATGGAAAAGAATCTAGTGGAACGGAATGGAAAGGAATGGAGTTGATTTGAATGCAATGGATTGGAAAGGAAAGGAATACATTGGAATGGAATGGACTCAAAAATAATGGGCTGTAATGGAATGGACTCAAATCAAATGGATTTAAATGTGTTCGATTCGAATGGAATGGAAAGGAATGGAGTGGACTTCATTGTGATAGACTGGAACGAAATTGACTGGAATGGAATGGAAAAGAATGGAATAGACTCTACTGGAATGGAATGGAATGGAGTGGAATAGAATGGAAGGACTCGAATGTACTGGAAAAAGTTGGAATGAACTCCAGTGTAATGCAATTGAATGGAATGGAATTGAAAGAAATGGAATCCAATGGAATGTACTGGAGTGCAATGGATTCAAATGGCATGGAATGGAATGGCATGGCATGGCATGGACTGGAAAGGCATGGCATGGCTTGGCATGGCATGGCATGGCATGGGACAGGACGGGACGGGATGGGATGGGATGGGACGGAATGGAATGGAACGGAACGGAACAGAACAGAACGGAATGGAACGGAAGGAATGGAATGGAATCGAATGGAATGGAGCAGAATGGAATGGACCAGAATGGAATTGACTGGAATGTAATATACTCGAATGGAATGTATTGTAATGGAAAGGACACGAATGGTTTGGAATGAATGGACTAGACTGGAAAGTTCTCCCTGGAATGGTTTCCAATGGAAAGCAACGGAATGGAATGGAATTGAATGAAATGGAATCAAATGGAGTGGAATGGAATGGAAACGACTTGTAGGGAAAGCACTGCAGTGGAGTGGACTCGAATGGAATGGACTGGAAAGGAATGGACTCTAACGGAATGCACTCGAAAGGAATGCAATAGAAAGGAACGGAAGGGAATGGAATGGAATGGAATGGACTCGGAAAGAATGGACCAGAATGGAATGGTCTCGAATTAAACGCAAACAAAGCAAATGGAATCGAACGGAATTGTATTGAATGGAGTGGCATGGAATGGAAAACACAGGAAAGGAATGCACAGCAATGCAATGAACGCAAAAGGAACGGACTGGAAAGGAATGGAATGGATTCAAAAAGAAACCAATCAAAAGGAGTGGAATGGAATGGAATGAAATGTAATGCACTCGAAAGGAATGGTCTGGAATGGAACAGTCTCAAATAGAATGCAATCGAATGGAATGGAATGGAATGGAATGGAATCAAATGGAATAGATTCGAATGGAATGGACTGGAATGGACTGGAATGGAAAGGAATGGAATGGACTGGAATGGACTGGAATGGAAAGGAATGGAATGGAATGGAAAGGAAAGGAATGGAATGGAATGGAATGGAATGGAATGGAATGGAATGGAAGGAATGGAATTGAATGGAAAGGAAAGGCATGGAATGGAATGGAATGGACCCCATTGGAATGAACTTGAATGGAATGCAATCAAAGGGAATGGAATGGAATGGAATCAAATGAAATGGAATGGAATGGACTAGAAAGAAACGGAATGGAATTTTATGGAATGCAATGCATTCGAATAGAAGGGAATCGAATGAAATAGAATGGAATTGAACGGAATGGAGTGGAATGGAATCGAATGGAATTGCATGGCAGGGAAAGGAATGGAATCGAAAGGAATGGAGTGCAATGGATTGTAATGAACTGGATAGAACATAATGGAATAGAAGCAAATGGAATGGTATGGAATGGAATTGAATGGAATGGAAATGATTCTAATGGAATGGACTGCAATTGATTGGAATCGTATGGAATGGACTGGACTGGAATGGAATGGATTGGAATGGAATGGAATGGAATGGAATGGAATGGAATGGAATGGAATGGAATGAAAAGGACTCGAATGGAATGGAATTCCACCAAAAGTAATGAAATGGAATGCAATGGACCGGAAAGTAATGGATTAGAATGGAATGTACTGGAGTGGAATGGAATCAAAAGGAATGGAATTAAACGCAATGGAATTAAACGGAATGGAATGGAATGGAATGGAATGGAATCAAATGGAATTGAATCATATGGAATGGATTCTAATGGAATGGAATCTAATGGAATGGACCAGAATTGAGTAGACTGGAATGGAACGGTCTTGAATGAAATGGAATTGAATGGAATAGAATGGAATGGAGTAGAGTGTAATAGAATGGAATGGAAATGAATGGAAAGGAATGGAAAGGAATGGAATGGAATCATAAGGAATGGGATGGAATGGAATCAAAGGGAATGGAATAAAATGGAAAAGAATCTAATGGAATGGAATGGAAAGGAATGGAGTTGATTTGAATGCAATGGATTGGAAAGGAAAGGAATACATTGGAATGGAATCGACTCGAAAATAATGGGCTGTAATGCAATGGACTCAAATCAAATGGACATGAATGTGTTGGACTCGAATGCAATGGAAAGGAATGGAGTGGACTTCATTGTGATAGACTGGAATGAAATTGACTGGAATGTAATGGAAAAGAATGGAATAGACTCTATTGGAATGGAATGGAAGGGAGTGGAATAGAATGGAAGGACTCGAATGTACTGGAAAACATTGGAATGAACTCCAGTGTAATGCAATAGAATGGAATGGAATTGAACGAAATGGAATCCAATGGAATGTACTGGAGTGCAATGGATTCGAATGGCATGGAATGGAATGGCATGGCATGGCATGGACTGGAAAGGCATGGCATGGCATGGCATGGCATGGCATGAAATGGCATGGAATGGCACGGGACGGGATGGGATGGGATGGAATGGAATGGAATTGAACGAAATGGAATCCAATGGAATGGACTGGAGTGCAATGGATTCGAATGGAATGGACTGGAATGCAATGGTCTCAAATGGAATGGAACGGAACGTAACGGAAGGAATGGAATGGAGTCGAATGGAATGGACCAGAATGGAATGGACCAGAATGGAATTGACTGGAATATAATATACTCGAATGGAATGTATTGTAATGGAAAGGACACGAATGGTTTGGAATGAATGGACTAGACTGGGAAGTTCTCCCTGGAATGCTTTCCAACGGAAAGCAATCGAATGGAATGCAACTGAATGAAATGGAATCAAATGGAGTGGAATGGAATGGAAACGACTTGTAGGGAAAGCACTGCAGTGGAGTGGACTCGAATGGAATGGACTGGAAAGGAATGGACTCTAACAGAATGCACTCGAAAGGAATGCAATAGAAAGGAACGGAATGGAATGGAATGGAATGGAATGGAATGGACTCGGAAAGAATGGACCAGAATGGAATGGTCTCGAATTAAACGCAAACAAAGCACATGGAATCTAACGGAATTGTATTGAATGGAGTGGCATGGAATGGAATACACAGGAAAGGAATGCACTGCAATGCAATGAACTCAAATGGAACGGACTGGAAAGGAATGGAATGGATTCAAAAAGAAACCAATCAAAAGGAGTGGAATGGAATGGAATGAAATGGAATGCACTTGAAAGGAATGGTCTAGAATAGAACAGTCTCGAATAGAATGCAATGGAATGGAATGGAATGGAATGGAATCAAATGGAATAGATTTGAATGGAATGGACTGGAATGGACTGGACTGGAATGGAATGGAATGGAATGGAATGGAATGGAATGGAATGGAATGGAATGGAAAGGAAAGGCATGGAGTCGAATGAAATGGACCCCATTGGAATGAACTCGAATGGAATGTAATCAAAGGAATTGCAGTGGAAGGGAATCAAATGAAATGGAATGGAATGGGCTAGAAACAAACGGAATGGAATTTTGTGGAATGCAATGGATACGAATAGAAGGGAATCAAATGAAATAGAATGGAATTGAATGGAATGGAGTGGAATGGAATCGAATGGAATTGCATGGCAGGGAAAGGAATTGAATCGAATGGAATGGAATGCAATGGATTGTAATTAACTGGATAGAACAAAATGGAATAGAAGTAAATGGAATGGAATGGAATGGAATTGAATGGAATGGAATGGAATGCAAATGATTCTAATGGAATGGACTGCAATTGAGTGGAATCGTATGGAATGGACTGGACTGGAATGGAATGGAATGGAATGGAAAGGAATGGAATGGAATGGAATGCAATGAAAAGGACTCGAATGGAATGGAATTCAATCAAAATTAAACAAATGGAATGCAATGGACCAGAGAGTAATGGATTAGAATGGAATGTACTGGAGTGGAATGGAATCATAAGCAATGAAATTAAATGTAATGGAATTAAATGGAATGGAATGGAATCAAATGGAATTGAATCAAATGGAATGGAATCAAATCGAATGGAATCTAATGGAATGGACCGGAATTCAGTAGACTGGAATGGAACAGTCTTGAATGAAATGGAATTGAATGGAATAGAATGGAATGGAGTAGAGTGGAATAGAATGGAATGGAAATGAATGGAAAGGAATGGAATGGAATCAAAAGGAATGGGACGGAATGGAATCGAAGGGAATGGAATAAAATGGAAAAGAATCTAGTGGAACGGAATGGAAAGGAATAGAGTTGATTTGAATGCAATGGATTGGAAAGGAAAGGAATACATTGGAATGGAATGGACTCAAAAATAATGGGCTGTAATGGAATGGACTCAAATCAAATGGATTTAAACGTGTTGGATTCGAATGGAATGGAAAGGAATGGAGTGGACTTCATTGTGATAGACTGGAACGAAATTGACTGGAATGGAATGGAAAAGAATGGAATAGACTCTACTGGAATGGAATGGAATGGAGTGGAATAGAATGGAAGGACTCGAATGTACTGGAAAAAGTTGGAATGAACTCCAGTGTAATGCAATTGAATGGAATGGAATTGAAAGAAATGGAATCCAATGGAATGTACTGGAGTGCAATGGATTCAAATGGCATGGAATGGAATGGCATGGCATGGCATGGACTGGAAAGGCATGGCATGGCTTGGCATGGCATGGCATGGCATGGGACAGGACGGGACGGGATGGGATGGGATGGGACGGAATGGAATGGAACGGAACGGAACAGAACGGAACGGAATGGAACGGAAGGAATGGAATGGAATCGAATGGAATGGAGCAGAATGGAATGGACCAGAATGGAATTGACTGGAATGTAATATACTCGAATGGAATGTATTGTAATGGAAAGGACACGAATGGTTTGGAATGAATGGACTAGACTGGAAAGTTCTCCCTGGAATGGTTTCCAACGGAAAGCAACCGAATGGAATGGAATTGAATGAAATGGAATCAAATGGAGTGGAATGGAATGGAAACGACTTGTAGGGAAAGCACTGCAGTGGATTGGACTCGAATGGAATGGACTGGAAAGGAATGGACTCTAACGGAATGCACTCGAAAGGAATGCAATAGAAAGGAACGGAAGGGAATGGAATGGAATGGAATGGACTCGGAAAGAATGGACCAGAATGGAATGGTCTCGAATTAAACGCAAACAAAGCACATGGAATCTAACGGAATTGTATTGAATGGAGTGGCATGGAATGGAAAACACAGGAAAGGAATGCACAGCAATGCAATGAACGCAAAAGGAACGGACTGGAAAGGAATGGAATGGATTCAAAAAGAAACCAATCAAAAGGAGTGGAATGGAATGGAATGAAATGTAATGCACTCGAAAGGAATGGTCTGGAATGGAACAGTCTCAAATAGAATGCAATCGAATGGAATGGAATGGAATGGAATGGAATCAAATGGAATAGATTCGAATGGAATGGACTGGAATGGACTGGAATGGAAAGGAATGGAATGGACTGGAATGGACTGGAATGGAAAGGAATGGAATGGAATGGAAAGGAAAGGAATGGAATGGAATGGAATGGAATGGAATGGAATGGAATGGAATGGAAGGAATGGAATTGAATGGAAAGGAAAGGCATGGAATGGAATGGAATGGACCCCATTGGAATGAACTTGAATGGAATGCAATCAAAGGGAATGGAATGGAATGGAATCAAATGAAATGGAATGGAATGGACTAGAAAGAAACGGAATGGAATTTTATGGAATGCAATGCATTCGAATAGAAGGGAATCGAATGAAATAGAATGGAATTGAACGGAATGGAGTGGAATGGAATCGAATGGAATTGCATGGCAGGGAAATGAATGGAATCGAAAGGAATGGAGTGCAATGGATTGTAATGAACTGGATAGAACATAATGGAATAGAAGCAAATGGAATGGTATGGAACGGAATTGAATGGAATGGAATGGAATGGAAATGATTCTAATGGAATGGACTGCAATTGATTGGAATCGTATGGAATGGACTGGAATGGAATTGAATGGATTGGAATGGAATGGAATGGAATGGAATGGAATGAAAAGGACTCGAATGGAATGGAATTCCACCAAAAGTAATCAAATGGAATGCAATGGACCGGAAAGTAATGGATTAGAATGGAATGTACTGGAGTGGAATGGAATCATATGCAATGGAATTAAATGTAATGGAATTAAATGGAATGGAATGGAATCAAATGGAATTTAATCAAATGGAATGGATTCTAATGGAATGGAATCTAATGGAATGGACCGGAATTGAGTAGACTGGAATGGAACGGTCTTGAATGAAATGGAATTGAATGGAATAGAATGGAATGGAGTAGAGTGGAATAGAATGGAATGGAAATGAATGGAAAGGAATGGAAAGGAATGGAATGGAATCAAAAGGAATGGGATGGAATGGAATCGAAGGGAATGGAATAAAATGGAAAAGAATCTAGTGGAATGGAATGGAAAGGAATGGAGTTGATTTGAATGCAATGGATTGGAAAGGAAAGGAATACATTGGAATGGAATCGACTCGAAAATAATGGGCTGTAATGGAATGGACTCAAATCAAATGGACATGATTGTGTTGGACTCGAATGCAATGGAAAGGAAAGGAGTGGACTTCATTGTGATAGACTGGAATGAAATTGACTGGAATGTAATGGAAAAGATTGGAATAGACTCTATTGGAATGGAATGGAAGGGAGTGGAATAGAATGGAAGGACTCGAATGTACTGGAAAACATTGGAATGAACTCCAGTGTAATGCAATAGAATGGAATGGAATTGAACGAAATGGAATCCAATGGAATGTACTGGAGTGCAATGGATTCGAATGGCATGGAATGGAATGGCATGGCATGGCATGGACTGGAAAGGCATGGCATGGCATGGAATGGCATGGCATGGCATGAAATGGCATGGAATGGCACGGGACGGGATGGGATGGGATGGGATGGGATGGAATGGAATGGAATTGAACGTAATGGAATCCAATGGAATGGACTGGAGTGCAATGGATTCGAATGGAATGGACTGGAATGTAATGGTCTCAAATGGAATGGAACGGAACGTAACGGAAGGAATGGAATGGAGTCGAATGGAATGGACCAGAATGGAATGGACCAGAATGGAATTGACTGAAATGTAATATACTCATATGGAATGTATTGTAATGGAAAGGACACGAATGGTTTGGAATGAATGGACTAGACTGGGAAGTTCTCCCTGGAATGGTTTCCAAGGGAAAGCAATCGAATGGAATGCAATTGAATGAAATGGAATCAAATGGAGTGGAATGGAATGGAAACGACTTGTAGGGAAAGCACTGCAGTGGAGTGGACTCGAATGGAATGGACTGGAAAGGAATGGACTCTAACGGAATGCACTAGAAAGGAATGCAATAGAAAGGAACGGAAGGGAATGGAATGGAATGGAATGGAATGGACTCGGAAAGAATGGACCAGAATGGAATGGTCTCGAATTAAACGCAAACAAAGCACATGGAATCTAACGGAATTGTATTGAATGGAGTGGCATGGAATGGAATACACAGGAAAGGAATGCACTGCAATGCAATGAACTCAAATGGAACGGACTGGAAAGGAATGGAATGGATTCAAAAAGAAACCAATCAAAAGGAGTGGAATGGAATGGAATGAAGTGGAATGCACTTGAAAGGAATGGTCTAGAATAGAACAGTCTCGAATAGAATGCAATGGAATGGAATGGAATGGAATGGAATCAAATGGAATAGATTTGAATGGAATGCACTTGAATGGACTGGACTGGAATGGAATGGAATGGAATGGAATGGAATGGAATGGAATGGAATGGAAAGGCATGGAATCGAATGAAATGGACCCCATTGGAATGAACTCGAATGGAATGCAATCAAAGGAATTGCAGTGGAAGGGAATCAAATGAAATGGAACGGAATGGGCCAGAAACAAACGGAATGGAATTTTGTGGAATGCAATGGATTCGAATAGAAGGGAATCGAATGAAATAGAATGGAATTGAATGGAATGGAGTGGAATGGAATCGAATGGATTCGCATGGCAGGGAAAGGAATGGAATCGAATGGAATGGAATGCAATGGATTGTAATTAACTGGATAGAACAAAATGGAATAGAAGTAAATGGAATGGAATGGAATGGAATGGAGTGGAATGGAATGGAATGGAAATGATTCTAATGGAATGGACTGTAATTGAGTGGAATCGTATGGAATGGACTGGACTGGAATGGAATGGAAAGGAATGGAATGGAATGGAATGAAAAGGACTCGAATGGAATGGAATTCAATCCAAAGTAATCAAATGGAATGCAATGGACCAGAAAGTAATGGATTAGAATGGAATGTACTGGAGTGGAATGGAATCATAAGCAATGAAATTAAATGTAATGGAATTAAATGGAATGGAATGGAATCAAATGGAATTGAATCAAATGGAATGGAATCAAATCGAATGGAATCTAATGGAATGGACCGGAATTCAGTAGACTGGAATGGAACAGTCTTCAATGAAATGGAATTGAATGGAATAGAATGGAATGGAGTAGAGTGGAATAGAATGGAATGGAAATGAATGGAAAGGAATGGAATGGAATCAAAAGGAATGGGACAGAATGGAATCGAAGGGAATGGAATAAAATGGAAAAGAATCTAGTGGAACGGAATGGAAAGGAATGGAGTTGATTTGAATGCAATGGATTGGAAAGGAAAGGAATACATTGGAATGGAATGGACTCAAAAATAATGGGCTGTAATGGAACGGACTCAAATCAAATGGATTTAAATGTGTTCGATTCGAATGGAATGGAAAGGAATGGAGTGGATTTCATTGTGATAGACTGGAATGAAATTGACTGGAATGGAATGGAAAAGAATGGAATAGACTCTACTGGAATTGAATGGAATGGAGTGGAATAGAATGGAAGGACTCGAATGTACTGGAAAAAGTTGGAATGAACTCCAGTGTAATGCAATTGAATGGAATGGAATTGAAAGAAATGGAATCCAATGGAATGTACTGGAGTGCAATGGATTCAAATGGCATGGAATGGAATGGCATGGCATGGCATGGACTGGAAAGGCATGGCATGGCTTGGCATGGCATGGCATGGCATGGAACAGGACGGGACGGGATGGGATGGGATGGGACGGAATGGAATAAAACGGAACGGAACAGAACGGAACGGAATGGAACGGAAGGAATGGAATGGAATCGAATGGAATGGAGCAGAATGGAATGGACCAGAATGGAATTGACTGGAATGTAATATACTCGAATGGAATGTATGGTAATGGAAAGGACACGAATGGTTTGGAATGAATGGACTAGACTGGAAAGTTCTCCCTGGAATGGTTTCCAACGGAAAGCAACCGAATGGAATGGAATTTAATGAAATGGAATCAAATGGAGTGGAATGGAATGGAAACGACTTGTAGGGAAAGCACTGCAGTGGAGTGGACTCGAATGGAATGGACTGGAAAGGAATGGAATCTAACGGAATGCACTCGAAAGGAATGCAATAGAAAGGAACGGAAGGGAATGGAATGGAATGGAATGGACTCAGAAAGAATGGACCAGAATGGAATGGTCTCGAATTAAACGCAAACAAAGCACATGGAATCTAACCGAATTGTATTGAATGGAGTGGCATGGAATGGAAAACACAGGAAAGGAATGCACAGCAATGCAATGAACGCAAAAGGAACGGACTGGAAAGGAATGGAATGGATTCAAAAAGAAACCAATCAAAAGGAGTGGAATGGAATGGAATGAAATGTAATGCACTCGAAAGGAATGGTCTGGAATGGAACAGTCTCAAATAGAATGCCATCGAATGGAATGGAATGGAATGGAATGGAATGGAATCAAATGGAATAGATTCGAATGGAATGGACTGGAATGGACTGGAATGGAAAGGAATGGAATGGACTGGAATGGACTGGAATGGAAAGGAATGGAATGGAATGGAAAGGAAAGGAAAGGAATGGAATGGAATGGAATGGAATGGAAGGAATGGAATTGAATGGAAAGGAAAGGCATGGAATATAATGGAATGGACCCCATTGGAATGAACTTGAATGGAATGCAATCAAAGGGAATGGAATGGAATGGAATCAAATGAAATGGAATGGAATGGTCTAGAAATAAACGGAATGGAATTTTATGGAATGCAATGCATTCGAATAGAAGGGAATCGAATGAAATAGAATGGAATTGAACGGAATGGAGTGGAATGGAATCGAATGGAATTGCATGGCAGGGAAAGGAATGGAATCGAAAGGAATGGAGTGCAATGGATTGTAATGAACTGGATTGAACATAATGGAATAGAAGCAAATGGAATGGTATGGAATGGAATTGAATGGAATGGAATGGAATGGAAATGATTCTAATGGAATGGACTGCAATTGATTGGAATCGTATGGAATGGACTGGACTGGAATGGAATGGAATGGAATGGAATGGAATGGAATGGAATGGAATGGAATGGAATGGAATGAAAAGGACTCGAATGGAATGGAATTCCACCAAAAGTAATGAAATGGAATGCAATGGACCGGAAAGTAATGGATTAGAATGGAATGTACTGGAGTGGAATGGAATCAAAAGGAATGGAATTAAATGCAATGGAATTAAACGGAATGGAATGGAATGGAATCAAATGGAATTGAATCAAATGGAATGGATTCTAATGGAATGGAATCTAATGGAATGGACCGGAATTGAGTAGACTGGAATGGAACGGTCTTGAATGAAATGGAATTGAATGGAATAGAATGGAATGGAGTAGAGTGGAATAGAATGGAATGGAAATGAATGGAAAGGAATGGAAAGGAATGGAATGGAATCAAAAGGAATGGGATGGAATGGAATCGAAGGGAATGGAATAAAATGGAAAAGAATCTAGTGGAATGGAATGGAAAGGAATGGAGTTGATTTGAATGCAATGGATTGGAAAGGAAAGGAATACATTGGAATGGAATCGACTCGAAAATAATGGGCTGTAATGCAATGGACTCAAATCAAATGGACATGAATGTGTTGGACTCGAATGGAATGGAAAGGAATGGAGTGGACTTCATTGTGATAGACTGGAGTGAAATTGACTGGAATGTAATGGAAAAGAATGGAATAGACTCTATTGGAATGGAATGGAAGGGAGTGGAATAGAATGGAAGGACGCGAATGTACTGGAAAAGATTGTAATGAACTCCAGGGTAATGCAATAGAATGGAATGGAATTGAACGAAATGGAATCCAATGGAATGTACTGGAGTGCAATGGATTCGAATGGCATGGAATGGAATGGCATGGCATGGCATGGACTGGAAAGGCATGGCATGGCATGGCATGGCATGGCATGAAATGGCATGGAATTGCACGGGAGGGGATGGGATGGGATGGGATGGGATGGGATGGAATGGAATGGAATTGAACGAAATGGAATCCAATGGAATGGACTGGAGTGCAATGGATTCGAATGGAATGGACTGGAATGCAATGGTCTCAAATGGAATGGAACGGAACGTAACGGAAGGAATGGAATAGAGTCGAATGGAATGGACCAGAATGGAACGGACCAGAATGGAATTGACTGGAATATAATATACTCGAATGGAATGTATTGTAATGGAAAGGACACGAATGGTTTGGAATGAATGGACTAGACTGGGAAGTTCTCCCTGGAATGCTTTCCAACGGAAAGCAATAGAATGGAATGCAATTGAATGAAATGGAATCAAATGGAGTGGAATGGAATGGAAACGACTTGTAGGGAAAGCACTGCAGTGGAGTGGACTCGAATGGAATGGACTGGAAAGGAATGGACTCTAACAGAATGCACTCGAAAGGAATGCAATAGAAAGGAACGGAAGGGAATGGAATGGAATGGAATGGAATGGAATGGACTCGGAAAGAATGGACCAGAATGGAACGGTCTCGAATTAAACGCAAACAAAGCACATGGAATCTAACGGAATTGTATTGAATGGAGTGGCATGGAATGGAATACACAGGAAAGGAATGCACTGCAATGCAATGAACTCAAATGGAACGGACTGGAAAGGAATGGAATGGATTCAAACAGAAACCAATCAAAAGGAGTGGAATGGAATGGAATGAAATGGAATGCACTTGAAAGGAATGGTCTAGAATAGAACAGTCTCGAATAGAATGCAATGGAATGGAATGGAATGGAATGGAATCAAATGGAATAGATTTGAATGGAATGGACTGGAATGGACTGGACTGGAATGGAATGGAATCGAATGGAATGGAATGGAATGGAATGGAATGGAATGGAAAGGCATGGAATCGAATGAAATGGACCCCATTGGAATGAACTCGAATGGAATGTAATCAAAGGAATTGCAGTGGAAGGGAATCAAATGAAATGGAATGGAATGGGCTAGAAACAAACGGAATGGAATTTTGTGGAATGCAATGGATACGAATAGAAGGGAATCAAATGAAATAGAATGGAATTGAATGGAATGGAGTGGAATGGAATCGAATGGAATTGCATGGCAGGGAAAGGAATTGAATCGAATGGAATGGAATGCAATGGATTGTAATTAACTGGATAGAACAAAATGGAATAGAAGTAAATGGAATGGAGTGGAATGGAATTGAATGGAATGGAATGGAATGGAAATGATTCTAATGGAATGGACTGCAATTGAGTGGAATCGTATGGAATGGACTGGACTGGAATGGAATGGAAAGGAATGGAATGGAATGGAATGGAATGGAATGAAAAGGACACGAAAGGAATGGAATTCAATCAAAAGTAAACAAATGGAATGCAATGGACCGGAAAGTAATGGATTAGAATGGAATGTACTGGAGTGGAATGGAATCATAAGCAATGAAATTAAATGTAATGGAATTAAATGGAATGGAATGGAATCAAATGGAATTGAATCAAATGGAATGGAATCAAATCGAATGGAATCTAATGGAATGGACCGGAATTCAGTAGACTGGAATGGAACAGTCTTGAATGAAATGGAATTGAATGGAATAGAATGGAATGGAGTAGAGTGGAATAGAATGGAATGGAAATGAATGGAAAGGAATGGAATGGAATCAAAAGGAATGGGACGGAATGGAATCGAAGGGAATGAAATAAAATGGAAAAGAATCTAGTGGAACGGAATGGAAAGGAATGGAGTTGATTTGAATGCAATGGATTGGAAAGGAAAGGAATACATTGGAATGGAATGGACTCAAAAATAATGGGCTGTAATGGAATGGACTCAAATCAAATGGATTTAAATGTGTTGGACTCGAATGCAATGGAAAGGAATGGAGTGGACTTCATTGTGATAGACTGGAACGAAATTGACTGGAATGGAATGGAAAAGCATGGAATAGACTCTACTGGAATGGAATGGAATGGAGTGGAATAGAATGGAAGGACTCGAATGTACTGGAAAAAGTTGGAATGAACTCCAGTGTAATGCAATTGAATGGAATGGAATTGAAAGAAATGGAATCCAATGGAATGTACTGGAGTGCAATGGATTCAAATGGCATGGAATGGAATGGCATGGCATGGCATGGACTGGAAAGGCATGGCATGGCTTGGCATGGCATGGCATGGCATGGGACAGGACGGGACGGGATGGGATGGGATGGGACGGAATGGAATGGAACGGAACGGAACAGAACGGAACGGAATGGAACGGAAGGAATGGAATGGAATCGAATGGAATGGAGCAGAATGGAATGGACCAGAATGGAATTGACTGGAATGTAATATACTCGAATGGAATGTATTGTAATGGAAAGGACACGAATGGTTTGGAATGAATGGACTAGACTGGAAAGTTCTCCCTGGAATGGTTTCCAACGGAAAGCAACCGAATGGAATGGAATTGAATGAAATGGAATCAAATGGAGTGGAATGGAATGGAAACGACTTGTAGGGAAAGCACTGCAGTGGAGTGGACTCGAATGGAATGGACTGGAAAGGAATGGACTCTAACGGAATGCACTCGAAAGGAATGCAATAGAAAGGAACGGAAGGGAATGGAATGGAATGGAATGGACTCGGAAAGAATGGAACAGAATGGAATGGTCTCGAATTAAACGCAAACAAAGCACATGGAATCTAACGGAATTGTATTGAATGGAGTGGCATGGAATGGAAAACATAGGAAAGGAATGCACTGCAATGCAATGAACGCCAAAGGAACGGACTGGAAAGGAATGGAATGGATTCAAAAAGAAACCAATCAAAAGGAGTGGAATGGAATGGAATGAAATGTAATGCACTCGAAAGGAATGGTCTGGAATGGAACAGTCTCAAATAGAATGCCATCGAATGGAATGGAATGGAATGGAATGGAATGGAATGGAATGGAATGGAATCAAATGGAATAGATTCGAATGGAATGGACTGGAATGGACTGGAATGGAAAGGAATGGAATGGAATGGAATGGAAAGGAATGGAATGGAATGGAAAGGAAAGGAATGGAATGGAATGGAATGGAATGGAATGGAATGGAATGGAATGGAATGGAATGGAAAGGCATGGAATGGAATGGAATGGACCCCATTGGAATGAACTTGAATGGAATGCAATCAAAGGGAATGGAATGGAATGGAATCAAATGAAATGGAATGGAATGGACTAGAAAGAAACGGAATGGAATTTTATGGAATGCAATGCATTCGAATAGAAGGGAATCGAATGAAATAGAATGGAATTGAACGGAATGGAGTGGAATGGAATCGAATGGAATTGCATGGCAGGGAAAGGAATGGAATCGAAAGGAATGGAGTGCAATGGATTGTAATGAACTGGATAGAACATAATGGAATAGAAGCAAATGGAATGGTATGGAACGGAATTGAATGGAATGGAATGGAATGGAAATGATTCTAATGGAATGGACTGCAATTGATTGGAATCGTATGGAATGGACTGGAATGGAATGGAATGGATTGGAATGGAATGGAATGGAATGGAATGGAATGGAATGAAAAGGACTCGAATGGAATGGAATTCCACCAAAAGTAATCAAATGGAATGCAATGGACCGGAAAGTAATGGATTAGAATGGAATGTACTGGAGTGGAATGGAATCATAAGCAATGGAATTAAATGTAACGGAATTAAATGGAATGGAATGGAATCAAATGGAATTGAATCAAATGGAATGGATTCTAATGGAATGGAATCTAATGGAATGGACCGGAATTGAGTAGACTGGAATGGAACGGTCTTGAATGAAATGGAATTGAATGGAATAGAATGGAATGGAGTAGAGTGGAATAGAATGGAATGGAAATGAATGGAAAGGAATGGAAAGGAATGGAATGGAATCAAAAGGAATGGGATGGAATGGAATCGAAGGGAATAGAATAAAATGGAAAAGAATCTAGTGGAATGGAATGGAAAGGAATGGAGTTGATTTGAATGCAATGGATTGGAAAGGAAAGGAATACATTGGAATGGAATCGACCCGAAAATAATAGGCTGTAATGGAATGGACTCAAATGAAATGGACATGAATGTGTTGGACTCGAATGGAATGGAAAGGAATGGAGTGGACTTCATTGTGATAGACTGGAATGAAAGTGACTGGAATGTAATGGAAAAGAATGGAATAGACTCTATTGGAATGGAATGGAATGGAGTGGAATAGAATGGAAGGACTCGAATGTACTGGAAAAAATTGGAATGAACTCCAGTGTAATGCAATAGAATGGAATGGAATTGAACGAAATGGAATCCAATGGAATGTACTGGAGTGCAATGGATTCGAATGGCATGGAATGGAATGGCATGGCATGGCATGGACTGGAAAGGCATTGCATGGCATGGCATGGCATGGCATGAAATGGCATGGAATGGCACGGGACGGGATGGGATGGGATGGGATGGGATGGAATGGAATGGAATTGAACGAAATGGAATCCAATGGAATGGACTGGAGTGCAGTGGATTCGAATGGAATGGACTGAAATGCAATGGTCTCAAATGGAATGGAACGGAACGTAACGGAAGGAATGGAATGGAGTCGAATGGAATGGACCAGAATGGAATGGACCAGAATGGAATTGACTGGAATGTAATATACTCGAATGGAATGTCTTGTAATGGAAAGGACACGAATGGTTTGGAATGAATGGACTAGACTGGGAAGTTCTCCCTGGAATGCTTTCCAACGGAAAGCAATCGAATGGAATGCAATTGAATGAAATGGAATCAAATGGAGTGGAATGGAATGGAAACGACTTGTAGGGAAAGCACTGCAGTGGAGTGGACTCGAATGGAATGGACTGGAAAGGAATGGACTCTAACGGAATGCACTCGAAAGGAATGCAATAGAAAGGAACGGAAGGGAATGGAATGGAATGGAATGGAATGGACTCGGAAAGAATGGACCAGAATGGAATGGTCTCGAATTAAACGCAAACAAAGCACATGGAATCTAACGGAATTGTATTGAATGGAGTGGCATGGAATGGAATACACAGGAAAGGAATGCACTGCAATGCAATGAACTCAAATGGAACGGACTGGAAAGGAATGGAATGGATTCAAAAAGGAACCAATCAAAGGGAGTGGAATGGAACGGAATTAAATGGAATGCACTTGAAAGGAATGGACTAGAATAGAACCGTCTCGAATAGAATGCAATCGAATGGAATGGAATCAAATGGAATAGATTTGAATGGAATGGACTGGAATGGACTGGAATGGAATGGAATGGAATGGAATGGAATGGAATGGAATGGAATGGAAAGGCATGGAAGCGAATGAAATGGACCCCATTGGAATGAACTCGAATGGAATGCAATCAAAGGAATTGCAGTGGAAGGGAATCAAATGAAATGGAATGGAATGGGCCAGAAACAAACGGAATGGAATTTTGTGGAATGCAATGGATTCGAATAGAAGGGAATCGAATGAAATAGAATGGAATTGAATGGAATGGAGTGGAATGGAATCGAATGCAATCGCATGGCAGGGAAAGGAATGGAATCGAATGGAATGGAATGCAATGGATTGTAATTAACTGGATAGAACAAAATGGAATATAAGTAAATGGAATGGAAAGGAATGGAATTGAATGGAATGGAATGGAATGGAAATGATTCTAATGAAATGGACTGCAATTGAGTGGTATCGTATGGAATGGATTGGACTGGAATGGAATGGAAACGAATGGAATGGAAAGGAATGGAATGAAAAGGACTCGAATGGAATGGAATTCAATCAAAAGTAATCAAATGGAATGCAATGGACCGGAAAGTAATGGATTAGACTGGAATGTACTGGAGTGGAATGGAATCATAAGCAATCGAATTAAATGTAATGGAATTAAATGGAATGGAATGGAATCAAATGGAATTGAATCAAATGGAATGGAATCAAATCGAATGGAATCTAATGGAATGGACCGGAATTCAGAAGACTGGAATGGAACAGTCTTGAATGAAATGGAATTGAATGGAATAGAATGGAATGGAGTAGAGTGGAATAGAATGGAATGGAAATGAACGGAAAGGAATGGAATGGAATCAAAAGGAATGGGACGGAATGGAATCGAAGGGAATGGAATAAAATGGAAAAGAATCTAGTGGAACGGAATGGAAAGGAATGGAGTTGATTTGAATGCAATGGATTGGAAAGGAAAGGAATACATTGGAATGGAATGGACTCAAAAATAATGGGCTGCAATGGAATGGACTCAAATCAAATGGATTTAAATGTGTTGGATTCGAATGGAATGGAAAGGAATGGAGTGGACTTCATTGTGATAGACTGGAACGAAATTGACTGGAATGGAATGGAAAAGAATGGAATAGACTCTATTGGAATGGAATGGAATGGAGTGGAATAGAATGGAAGGACTCGAATGTACTGGAAAAAATTGGAATGAACTCCAGTGTAATGCAATTGAATGGAATGGAATGGAAAGAAATGGAATCCAATGGAATGTACTGGAGTGCAATGGATTCGAATGGCATGGAATGGAATGGCATGGCATGGCATGGACTGGAAAGGCATGGCATGGCTTGGCATGGCATGGCATGGCATGGGACAGGACGGGACGGGATGGGATGGGATGGGACGGAATGCAATGGAACGGAACGGAACAGAACGGAACGGAATGGAACGGAAGGAATGGAATGGAATCGAATGGAATGGAGCAGAATGGAATGGACCAGAATGGAATTGACTGGAATGTAATATACTCGAATGGAATGTATTATAATGGAAAGGACACGTATGGTTTGGAATGAATGGACTAGACTGGAAAGTTCTCCCTGGAATGGTTTCCAACAGAAAGCAACCGAATGGAATGGAATTGAATGAAATGGAATCAAATGGAGTGGAATGGAATGGAAACGACTTGTACGGAAAGCACTGCAGTGGAGTGGACTCGAATGGAATGGACTGGAAAGGAATGGACTCTAACGGAATGCACTCGAAAGGAATGCAATAGAAAGGAACGGAATGGAATGGAATGGAATGGAATGGAATGGAATGGACTCGGAAAGAATGGACCAGAATGGAATGGTCTCGAATTAAACGCAAACAAAGCACATGGAATCTAACGGAATTGTATTGAATGGAGTGGCATGGAATGGAAAACACAGGAAAGGAATGCACAGCAATGCAATGAACGCAAAAGGAACGGACTGGAAAGGAATGGAATGGATTCAAAAAGAAACCAATCAAAAGGAGTGGAATGGAATGGAATGAAATGTAATGCACTCGAAAGGAATGGTCTGGAATGGAACAGTCTCAAATAGAATGCAATCGAATGGAATGGAATGGAATGGAATGGAATCAAATGGAATAGATTCGAATGGAATGGACTGGAATGGACTGGAATGGAAAGGAATGGAATGGACTGGAATGGACTGGAATGGAAAGGAATGGAATGGAATGGAAAGGAGAGGAATGGAATGGAATGGAATGGAGTGGAATGGAAGGAATGGAATTGAATGGAAAGGAAAGGCATGGAATGGAATGGAATGGACCCCATTGGAATGAACTTGAATGGAATGCAATCAAAGGGAATGGAATGGAATGGAATCAAATGAAATGGAATGGAAAGGACTAGAAACAAACGGAATGGAATTTTATGGAATGCAATGCATTCGAATAGAAGGGAATCGAATGAAATAGAATGGAATTGAACAGAATGGAGTGGAATGGAATCGAATGGAATTGCATGGCAGGGAAAGGAATGGAATCGAAAGGAATGGAGTGCAATGGATTGTAATGAACTGGATAGAACATAATGGAATAGAAGCAAATGGAATGGTATGGAATGGAATTGAATGGAATGGAATGGAATGGAAATGATTCTAATGGAATGGACTGCAATTGATTGGAATCGTATGGAATGGACTGGACTGGAATGGAATGGATTGGAATGGAATGGAGTGGAATGGAATGGAATGAAAAGGACTCGAATGGAATGGAATTCCACCAAAAGTAATGAAATGGAATGCAATGGACCGGAAAGTAATGGATTAGAATGGAATGTACTGGAGTGGAATGGAATCAAAAGGAATGGAATTAAATGCAATGGAATTAAACGGAATGGAATGGAATGGAATGGAATGGAATCAAATGGAATTGAATCACATGGAATGGATTCTAATGGAATGGAATCTAATGGAATGGACCGGAATTGAGTAGACTGGAATGGAACGGTCTTGAATGAAATGGAATTGAATGGAATAGAATGGAATGCAGTAGAGTGGAATAGAATGGAATGGAAATGAATGGAAAGGAATGGAAAGGAATGGAATGGAATCAAAAGGAATGGGATGGAATGGAATCAAAGGGAATGGAATAAAATGGAAAAGAATCTAGTGGAATGGAATGGAAAGGAATGGAGTTGATTTGAATGCAATGGATTGGAAAGGAAAGGAATACATTGGAATGGAATGGACTCGAAAATAATGGGTGTAATGGAATGGACTCAAATCAAATGGACATGAATGTGTTGGACTCGAATGCAATGGAAAGGAATGGAGTGGACTTCATTGTGATAGACTGGAATGAAGTTGACTGGAATGTAATGGAAAAGAATGGAGTAGACTCTATTGGAATGGAATGGAAGGGAGTGGAATAGAATGGAAGGACTCGAATGTACTGGAAAAAATTGGAATGAACTCCAGTGTAATGCAATAGAATGGAATTGAATTGAACGTAATGGAATCCAATGGAATGTACTGGAGTGCAATGGATTCGAATGGCATGGAATGGAATGGCATGGCATGGCATGGACTGGAAAGGCATGGCATGGCATGGCATGGCATGGCATGGCATGAAATGGCATGGAATGGCACAGGACGGGATGGGATGGGATGGGATGGGATGGAATGGAATGGAATTGAACGAAATGGAATCCAATGGAATGGACTGGAGTGCAATGGATTCGAATGGAATGGACTGGAATGCAATGGTCTCAAATGGAATGGAACGGAACGTAACGGAAGGAATGGAATGGAGTCGAATGGAATGGACCAGAATGGAATGGACCAGAATGGAATTGACTGGAATATAATATACTCGAATGGAATGTATTGTAATGGAAAGGACACGAATGGTTTGGAATGAATGGACTAGACTGGGAAGTTCTCCCTGGAATGCTTTCCAATGGAAAGCAATCGAATGGAATGCAATTGAATGAAATGGAATCAAATGGAGTGGAATGGAATGGAAACGACTTGTAGGGAAAGCACTGCAGTGGAGTGGACTCGAATGAAATGGACTGGAAAGGAATGGACTCTAACGGAATGCACTCGAAAGGAATGCAACAGAAAGGAACGGAAGGGAATGGAATGGAATGGAATGGAATGGACTCGGAAAGAATGGACCAGAATGGAATGGTCTCGAATTAAACGCAAACAAAGCACATGGAATCTAACGGAATTGTATTGAATGGAGTGGCATGGAATGGAATACACAGGAAAGGAATGCACTGCAATGCAATGAACTCAAATGGAACGGACTGGAAAGGAATGGAATGGATTCAAAAAGAAACCAATCAAAAGGAGTGGAATGGAATGGAATGAAATGGAATGCACTTGAAAGGAATGGTCTAGAATAGAACAGTCTCGAATAGAATGCAATGGAATGGAATGGAATGGAATGGAATCAAATGGAATAGATTTGAATGGAATGGACTGGAATGGACTGGACTGGAATGGAATGGAATGGAATGGAATGGAATGGAATGGAATGGAATGGAATGGAAAGGAAAGGCATGGAGTCGAATGAAATGGACCCCATTGGAATGAACTCGAATGGAATGTAATCAAAGGAATTGCAGTGGAAGGGAATCAAATGAAATGGAATGGAATGGGCTAGAAACAAACGGAATGGAATTTTGTGGAATGCAATGGATACGAATAGAAGGGAATCAAATGAAATAGAATGGAATTGAATGGAATGGAGTGGAATGGAATCGAATGGAATTGCATGGCAGGGAAAGGAATTGAATCGAATGGAATGGAATGCAATGGATTGTAATTAACTGGATAGAACAAAATGGAATAGAAGTAAATGGAATGGAATGGAATGGAATTGAATGGAATGGAATGGAATGCAAATGATTCTAATGGAATGGACTGCAATTGAGTGGAATCGTATGGAATGGACTGGACTGGAATGGAATGGAATGGAATGGAAAGGAATGGAATGGAATGGAATGCAATGAAAAGGACTCGAATGGAATGGAATTCAATCAAAATTAAACAAATGGAATGCAATGGACCAGAGAGTAATGGATTAGAATGGAATGTACTGGAGTGGAATGGAATCATAAGCAATGAAATTAAATGTAATGGAATTAAATGGAATGGAATGGAATCAAATGGAATTGAATCAAATGGAATGGAATCAAATCGAATGGAATCTAATGGAATGGACCGGAATTCAGTAGACTGGAATGGAACAGTCTTGAATGAAATGGAATTGAATGGAATAGAATGGAATGGAGTAGAGTGGAATAGAATGGAATGGAAATGAATGGAAAGGAATGGAATGGAATCAAAAGGAATGGGACGGAATGGAATCGAAGGGAATGGAATAAAATGGAAAAGAATCTAGTGGAACGGAATGGAAAGGAATAGAGTTGATTTGAATGCAATGGATTGGAAAGGAAAGGAATACATTGGAATGGAATGGACTCAAAAATAATGGGCTGTAATGGAATGGACTCAAATCAAATGGATTTAAACGTGTTGGATTCGAATGGAATGGAAAGGAATGGAGTGGACTTCATTGTGATAGACTGGAACGAAATTGACTGGAATGGAATGGAAAAGAATGGAATAGACTCTACTGGAATGGAATGGAATGGAGTGGAATAGAATGGAAGGACTCGAATGTACTGGAAAAAGTTGGAATGAACTCCAGTGTAATGCAATTGAATGGAATGGAATTGAAAGAAATGGAATCCAATGGAATGTACTGGAGTGCAATGGATTCAAATGGCATGGAATGGAATGGCATGGCATGGCATGGACTGGAAAGGCATGGCATGGCTTGGCATGGCATGGCATGGCATGGGACAGGACGGGACGGGATGGGATGGGATGGGACGGAATGGAATGGAACGGAACGGAACAGAACGGAACGGAATGGAACGGAAGGAATGGAATGGAATCGAATGGAATGGAGCAGAATGGAATGGACCAGAATGGAATTGACTGGAATGTAATATACTCGAATGGAATGTATTGTAATGGAAAGGACACGAATGGTTTGGAATGAATGGACTAGACTGGAAAGTTCTCCCTGGAATGGTTTCCAACGGAAAGCAACCGAATGGAATGGAATTGAATGAAATGGAATCAAATGGAGTGGAATGGAATGGAAACGACTTGTAGGGAAAGCACTGCAGTGGATTGGACTCGAATGGAATGGACTGGAAAGGAATGGACTCTAACGGAATGCACTCGAAAGGAATGCAATAGAAAGGAACGGAAGGGAATGGAATGGAATGGAATGGACTCGGAAAGAATGGACCAGAATGGAATGGTCTCGAATTAAACGCAAACAAAGCACATGGAATCTAACGGAATTGTATTGAATGGAGTGGCATGGAATGGAAAACACAGGAAAGGAATGCACAGCAATGCAATGAACGCAAAAGGAACGGACTGGAAAGGAATGGAATGGATTCAAAAAGAAACCAATCAAAAGGAGTGGAATGGAATGGAATGAAATGTAATGCACTCGAAAGGAATGGTCTGGAATGGAACAGTCTCAAATAGAATGCAATCGAATGGAATGGAATGGAATGGAATGGAATCAAATGGAATAGATTCGAATGGAATGGACTGGAATGGACTGGAATGGAAAGGAATGGAATGGACTGGAATGGACTGGAATGGAAAGGAATGGAATGGAATGGAAAGGAAAGGAATGGAATGGAATGGAATGGAATGGAATGGAATGGAATGGAATGGAAGGAATGGAATTGAATGGAAAGGAAAGGCATGGAATGGAATGGAATGGACCCCATTGGAATGAACTTGAATGGAATGCAATCAAAGGGAATGGAATGGAATGGAATCAAATGAAATGGAATGGAATGGACTAGAAAGAAACGGAATGGAATTTTATGGAATGCAATGCATTCGAATAGAAGGGAATCGAATGAAATAGAATGGAATTGAACGGAATGGAGTGGAATGGAATCGAATGGAATTGCATGGCAGGGAAATGAATGGAATCGAAAGGAATGGAGTGCAATGGATTGTAATGAACTGGATAGAACATAATGGAATAGAAGCAAATGGAATGGTATGGAACGGAATTGAATGGAATGGAATGGAATGGAAATGATTCTAATGGAATGGACTGCAATTGATTGGAATCGTATGGAATGGACTGGAATGGAATTGAATGGATTGGAATGGAATGGAATGGAATGGAATGGAATGAAAAGGACTCGAATGGAATGGAATTCCACCAAAAGTAATCAAATGGAATGCAATGGACCGGAAAGTAATGGATTAGAATGGAATGTACTGGAGTGGAATGGAATCATATGCAATGGAATTAAATGTAATGGAATTAAATGGAATGGAATGGAATCAAATGGAATTTAATCAAATGGAATGGATTCTAATGGAATGGAATCTAATGGAATGGACCGGAATTGAGTAGACTGGAATGGAACGGTCTTGAATGAAATGGAATTGAATGGAATAGAATGGAATGGAGTAGAGTGGAATAGAATGGAATGGAAATGAATGGAAAGGAATGGAAAGGAATGGAATGGAATCAAAAGGAATGGGATGGAATGGAATCGAAGGGAATGGAATAAAATGGAAAAGAATCTAGTGGAATGGAATGGAAAGGAATGGAGTTGATTTGAATGCAATGGATTGGAAAGGAAAGGAATACATTGGAATGGAATCGACTCGAAAATAATGGGCTGTAATGGAATGGACTCAAATCAAATGGACATGATTGTGTTGGACTCGAATGCAATGGAAAGGAAAGGAGTGGACTTCATTGTGATAGACTGGAATGAAATTGACTGGAATGTAATGGAAAAGATTGGAATAGACTCTATTGGAATGGAATGGAAGGGAGTGGAATAGAATGGAAGGACTCGAATGTACTGGAAAACATTGGAATGAACTCCAGTGTAATGCAATAGAATGGAATGGAATTGAACGAAATGGAATCCAATGGAATGTACTGGAGTGCAATGGATTCGAATGGCATGGAATGGAATGGCATGGCATGGCATGGACTGGAAAGGCATGGCATGGCATGGAATGGCATGGCATGGCATGAAATGGCATGGAATGGCACGGGACGGGATGGGATGGGATGGGATGGGATGGAATGGAATGGAATTGAACGTAATGGAATCCAATGGAATGGACTGGAGTGCAATGGATTCGAATGGAATGGACTGGAATGTAATGGTCTCAAATGGAATGGAACGGAACGTAACGGAAGGAATGGAATGGAGTCGAATGGAATGGACCAGAATGGAATGGACCAGAATGGAATTGACTGAAATGTAATATACTCATATGGAATGTATTGTAATGGAAAGGACACGAATGGTTTGGAATGAATGGACTAGACTGGGAAGTTCTCCCTGGAATGGTTTCCAAGGGAAAGCAATCGAATGGAATGCAATTGAATGAAATGGAATCAAATGGAGTGGAATGGAATGGAAACGACTTGTAGGGAAAGCACTGCAGTGGAGTGGACTCGAATGGAATGGACTGGAAAGGAATGGACTCTAACGGAATGCACTAGAAAGGAATGCAATAGAAAGGAACGGAAGGGAATGGAATGGAATGGAATGGAATGGACTCGGAAAGAATGGACCAGAATGGAATGGTCTCGAATTAAACGCAAACAAAGCACATGGAATCTAACGGAATTGTATTGAATGGAGTGGCATGGAATGGAATACACAGGAAAGGAATGCACTGCAATGCAATGAACTCAAATGGAACGGACTGGAAAGGAATGGAATGGATTCAAAAAGAAACCAATCAAAAGGAGTGGAATGGAATGGAATGAAGTGGAATGCACTTGAAAGGAATGGTCTAGAATAGAACAGTCTCGAATAGAATGCAATGGAATGGAATGGAATGGAATGGAATCAAATGGAATAGATTTGAATGGAATGCACTTGAATGGACTGGACTGGAATGGAATGGAATGGAATGGAATGGAATGGAATGGAATGGAATGGAAAGGCATGGAATCGAATGAAATGGACCCCATTGGAATGAACTCGAATGGAATGCAATCAAAGGAATTGCAGTGGAAGGGAATCAAATGAAATGGAACGGAATGGGCCAGAAACAAACGGAATGGAATTTTGTGGAATGCAATGGATTCGAATAGAAGGGAATCGAATGAAATAGAATGGAATTGAATGGAATGGAGTGGAATGGAATCGAATGGATTCGCATGGCAGGGAAAGGAATGGAATCGAATGGAATGGAATGCAATGGATTGTAATTAACTGGATAGAACAAAATGGAATAGAAGTAAATGGAATGGAATGGAATGGAATGGAGTGGAATGGAATGGAATGGAAATGATTCTAATGGAATGGACTGTAATTGAGTGGAATCGTATGGAATGGACTGGACTGGAATGGAATGGAAAGGAATGGAATGGAATGGAATGAAAAGGACTCGAATGGAATGGAATTCAATCCAAAGTAATCAAATGGAATGCAATGGACCAGAAAGTAATGGATTAGAATGGAATGTACTGGAGTGGAATGGAATCATAAGCAATGAAATTAAATGTAATGGAATTAAATGGAATGGAATGGAATCAAATGGAATTGAATCAAATGGAATGGAATCAAATCGAATGGAATCTAATGGAATGGACCGGAATTCAGTAGACTGGAATGGAACAGTCTTCAATGAAATGGAATTGAATGGAATAGAATGGAATGGAGTAGAGTGGAATAGAATGGAATGGAAATGAATGGAAAGGAATGGAATGGAATCAAAAGGAATGGGACAGAATGGAATCGAAGGGAATGGAATAAAATGGAAAAGAATCTAGTGGAACGGAATGGAAAGGAATGGAGTTGATTTGAATGCAATGGATTGGAAAGGAAAGGAATACATTGGAATGGAATGGACTCAAAAATAATGGGCTGTAATGGAACGGACTCAAATCAAATGGATTTAAATGTGTTCGATTCGAATGGAATGGAAAGGAATGGAGTGGATTTCATTGTGATAGACTGGAATGAAATTGACTGGAATGGAATGGAAAAGAATGGAATAGACTCTACTGGAATTGAATGGAATGGAGTGGAATAGAATGGAAGGACTCGAATGTACTGGAAAAAGTTGGAATGAACTCCAGTGTAATGCAATTGAATGGAATGGAATTGAAAGAAATGGAATCCAATGGAATGTACTGGAGTGCAATGGATTCAAATGGCATGGAATGGAATGGCATGGCATGGCATGGACTGGAAAGGCATGGCATGGCTTGGCATGGCATGGCATGGCATGGAACAGGACGGGACGGGATGGGATGGGATGGGACGGAATGGAATAAAACGGAACGGAACAGAACGGAACGGAATGGAACGGAAGGAATGGAATGGAATCGAATGGAATGGAGCAGAATGGAATGGACCAGAATGGAATTGACTGGAATGTAATATACTCGAATGGAATGTATGGTAATGGAAAGGACACGAATGGTTTGGAATGAATGGACTAGACTGGAAAGTTCTCCCTGGAATGGTTTCCAACGGAAAGCAACCGAATGGAATGGAATTTAATGAAATGGAATCAAATGGAGTGGAATGGAATGGAAACGACTTGTAGGGAAAGCACTGCAGTGGAGTGGACTCGAATGGAATGGACTGGAAAGGAATGGAATCTAACGGAATGCACTCGAAAGGAATGCAATAGAAAGGAACGGAAGGGAATGGAATGGAATGGAATGGACTCAGAAAGAATGGACCAGAATGGAATGGTCTCGAATTAAACGCAAACAAAGCACATGGAATCTAACCGAATTGTATTGAATGGAGTGGCATGGAATGGAAAACACAGGAAAGGAATGCACAGCAATGCAATGAACGCAAAAGGAACGGACTGGAAAGGAATGGAATGGATTCAAAAAGAAACCAATCAAAAGGAGTGGAATGGAATGGAATGAAATGTAATGCACTCGAAAGGAATGGTCTGGAATGGAACAGTCTCAAATAGAATGCCATCGAATGGAATGGAATGGAATGGAATGGAATGGAATCAAATGGAATAGATTCGAATGGAATGGACTGGAATGGACTGGAATGGAAAGGAATGGAATGGACTGGAATGGACTGGAATGGAAAGGAATGGAATGGAATGGAAAGGAAAGGAAAGGAATGGAATGGAATGGAATGGAATGGAAGGAATGGAATTGAATGGAAAGGAAAGGCATGGAATATAATGGAATGGACCCCATTGGAATGAACTTGAATGGAATGCAATCAAAGGGAATGGAATGGAATGGAATCAAATGAAATGGAATGGAATGGTCTAGAAATAAACGGAATGGAATTTTATGGAATGCAATGCATTCGAATAGAAGGGAATCGAATGAAATAGAATGGAATTGAACGGAATGGAGTGGAATGGAATCGAATGGAATTGCATGGCAGGGAAAGGAATGGAATCGAAAGGAATGGAGTGCAATGGATTGTAATGAACTGGATTGAACATAATGGAATAGAAGCAAATGGAATGGTATGGAATGGAATTGAATGGAATGGAATGGAATGGAAATGATTCTAATGGAATGGACTGCAATTGATTGGAATCGTATGGAATGGACTGGACTGGAATGGAATGGAATGGAATGGAATGGAATGGAATGGAATGGAATGGAATGGAATGGAATGAAAAGGACTCGAATGGAATGGAATTCCACCAAAAGTAATGAAATGGAATGCAATGGACCGGAAAGTAATGGATTAGAATGGAATGTACTGGAGTGGAATGGAATCAAAAGGAATGGAATTAAATGCAATGGAATTAAACGGAATGGAATGGAATGGAATCAAATGGAATTGAATCAAATGGAATGGATTCTAATGGAATGGAATCTAATGGAATGGACCGGAATTGAGTAGACTGGAATGGAACGGTCTTGAATGAAATGGAATTGAATGGAATAGAATGGAATGGAGTAGAGTGGAATAGAATGGAATGGAAATGAATGGAAAGGAATGGAAAGGAATGGAATGGAATCAAAAGGAATGGGATGGAATGGAATCGAAGGGAATGGAATAAAATGGAAAAGAATCTAGTGGAATGGAATGGAAAGGAATGGAGTTGATTTGAATGCAATGGATTGGAAAGGAAAGGAATACATTGGAATGGAATCGACTCGAAAATAATGGGCTGTAATGCAATGGACTCAAATCAAATGGACATGAATGTGTTGGACTCGAATGGAATGGAAAGGAATGGAGTGGACTTCATTGTGATAGACTGGAGTGAAATTGACTGGAATGTAATGGAAAAGAATGGAATAGACTCTATTGGAATGGAATGGAAGGGAGTGGAATAGAATGGAAGGACGCGAATGTACTGGAAAAGATTGTAATGAACTCCAGGGTAATGCAATAGAATGGAATGGAATTGAACGAAATGGAATCCAATGGAATGTACTGGAGTGCAATGGATTCGAATGGCATGGAATGGAATGGCATGGCATGGCATGGACTGGAAAGGCATGGCATGGCATGGCATGGCATGGCATGAAATGGCATGGAATTGCACGGGAGGGGATGGGATGGGATGGGATGGGATGGGATGGAATGGAATGGAATTGAACGAAATGGAATCCAATGGAATGGACTGGAGTGCAATGGATTCGAATGGAATGGACTGGAATGCAATGGTCTCAAATGGAATGGAACGGAACGTAACGGAAGGAATGGAATAGAGTCGAATGGAATGGACCAGAATGGAACGGACCAGAATGGAATTGACTGGAATATAATATACTCGAATGGAATGTATTGTAATGGAAAGGACACGAATGGTTTGGAATGAATGGACTAGACTGGGAAGTTCTCCCTGGAATGCTTTCCAACGGAAAGCAATAGAATGGAATGCAATTGAATGAAATGGAATCAAATGGAGTGGAATGGAATGGAAACGACTTGTAGGGAAAGCACTGCAGTGGAGTGGACTCGAATGGAATGGACTGGAAAGGAATGGACTCTAACAGAATGCACTCGAAAGGAATGCAATAGAAAGGAACGGAAGGGAATGGAATGGAATGGAATGGAATGGAATGGACTCGGAAAGAATGGACCAGAATGGAACGGTCTCGAATTAAACGCAAACAAAGCACATGGAATCTAACGGAATTGTATTGAATGGAGTGGCATGGAATGGAATACACAGGAAAGGAATGCACTGCAATGCAATGAACTCAAATGGAACGGACTGGAAAGGAATGGAATGGATTCAAACAGAAACCAATCAAAAGGAGTGGAATGGAATGGAATGAAATGGAATGCACTTGAAAGGAATGGTCTAGAATAGAACAGTCTCGAATAGAATGCAATGGAATGGAATGGAATGGAATGGAATCAAATGGAATAGATTTGAATGGAATGGACTGGAATGGACTGGACTGGAATGGAATGGAATCGAATGGAATGGAATGGAATGGAATGGAATGGAATGGAAAGGCATGGAATCGAATGAAATGGACCCCATTGGAATGAACTCGAATGGAATGTAATCAAAGGAATTGCAGTGGAAGGGAATCAAATGAAATGGAATGGAATGGGCTAGAAACAAACGGAATGGAATTTTGTGGAATGCAATGGATACGAATAGAAGGGAATCAAATGAAATAGAATGGAATTGAATGGAATGGAGTGGAATGGAATCGAATGGAATTGCATGGCAGGGAAAGGAATTGAATCGAATGGAATGGAATGCAATGGATTGTAATTAACTGGATAGAACAAAATGGAATAGAAGTAAATGGAATGGAGTGGAATGGAATTGAATGGAATGGAATGGAATGGAAATGATTCTAATGGAATGGACTGCAATTGAGTGGAATCGTATGGAATGGACTGGACTGGAATGGAATGGAAAGGAATGGAATGGAATGGAATGGAATGGAATGAAAAGGACACGAAAGGAATGGAATTCAATCAAAAGTAAACAAATGGAATGCAATGGACCGGAAAGTAATGGATTAGAATGGAATGTACTGGAGTGGAATGGAATCATAAGCAATGAAATTAAATGTAATGGAATTAAATGGAATGGAATGGAATCAAATGGAATTGAATCAAATGGAATGGAATCAAATCGAATGGAATCTAATGGAATGGACCGGAATTCAGTAGACTGGAATGGAACAGTCTTGAATGAAATGGAATTGAATGGAATAGAATGGAATGGAGTAGAGTGGAATAGAATGGAATGGAAATGAATGGAAAGGAATGGAATGGAATCAAAAGGAATGGGACGGAATGGAATCGAAGGGAATGAAATAAAATGGAAAAGAATCTAGTGGAACGGAATGGAAAGGAATGGAGTTGATTTGAATGCAATGGATTGGAAAGGAAAGGAATACATTGGAATGGAATGGACTCAAAAATAATGGGCTGTAATGGAATGGACTCAAATCAAATGGATTTAAATGTGTTGGACTCGAATGCAATGGAAAGGAATGGAGTGGACTTCATTGTGATAGACTGGAACGAAATTGACTGGAATGGAATGGAAAAGCATGGAATAGACTCTACTGGAATGGAATGGAATGGAGTGGAATAGAATGGAAGGACTCGAATGTACTGGAAAAAGTTGGAATGAACTCCAGTGTAATGCAATTGAATGGAATGGAATTGAAAGAAATGGAATCCAATGGAATGTACTGGAGTGCAATGGATTCAAATGGCATGGAATGGAATGGCATGGCATGGCATGGACTGGAAAGGCATGGCATGGCTTGGCATGGCATGGCATGGCATGGGACAGGACGGGACGGGATGGGATGGGATGGGACGGAATGGAATGGAACGGAACGGAACAGAACGGAACGGAATGGAACGGAAGGAATGGAATGGAATCGAATGGAATGGAGCAGAATGGAATGGACCAGAATGGAATTGACTGGAATGTAATATACTCGAATGGAATGTATTGTAATGGAAAGGACACGAATGGTTTGGAATGAATGGACTAGACTGGAAAGTTCTCCCTGGAATGGTTTCCAACGGAAAGCAACCGAATGGAATGGAATTGAATGAAATGGAATCAAATGGAGTGGAATGGAATGGAAACGACTTGTAGGGAAAGCACTGCAGTGGAGTGGACTCGAATGGAATGGACTGGAAAGGAATGGACTCTAACGGAATGCACTCGAAAGGAATGCAATAGAAAGGAACGGAAGGGAATGGAATGGAATGGAATGGACTCGGAAAGAATGGAACAGAATGGAATGGTCTCGAATTAAACGCAAACAAAGCACATGGAATCTAACGGAATTGTATTGAATGGAGTGGCATGGAATGGAAAACATAGGAAAGGAATGCACTGCAATGCAATGAACGCCAAAGGAACGGACTGGAAAGGAATGGAATGGATTCAAAAAGAAACCAATCAAAAGGAGTGGAATGGAATGGAATGAAATGTAATGCACTCGAAAGGAATGGTCTGGAATGGAACAGTCTCAAATAGAATGCCATCGAATGGAATGGAATGGAATGGAATGGAATGGAATGGAATGGAATGGAATCAAATGGAATAGATTCGAATGGAATGGACTGGAATGGACTGGAATGGAAAGGAATGGAATGGAATGGAATGGAAAGGAATGGAATGGAATGGAAAGGAAAGGAATGGAATGGAATGGAATGGAATGGAATGGAATGGAATGGAATGGAATGGAATGGAAAGGCATGGAATGGAATGGAATGGACCCCATTGGAATGAACTTGAATGGAATGCAATCAAAGGGAATGGAATGGAATGGAATCAAATGAAATGGAATGGAATGGACTAGAAAGAAACGGAATGGAATTTTATGGAATGCAATGCATTCGAATAGAAGGGAATCGAATGAAATAGAATGGAATTGAACGGAATGGAGTGGAATGGAATCGAATGGAATTGCATGGCAGGGAAAGGAATGGAATCGAAAGGAATGGAGTGCAATGGATTGTAATGAACTGGATAGAACATAATGGAATAGAAGCAAATGGAATGGTATGGAACGGAATTGAATGGAATGGAATGGAATGGAAATGATTCTAATGGAATGGACTGCAATTGATTGGAATCGTATGGAATGGACTGGAATGGAATGGAATGGATTGGAATGGAATGGAATGGAATGGAATGGAATGGAATGAAAAGGACTCGAATGGAATGGAATTCCACCAAAAGTAATCAAATGGAATGCAATGGACCGGAAAGTAATGGATTAGAATGGAATGTACTGGAGTGGAATGGAATCATAAGCAATGGAATTAAATGTAACGGAATTAAATGGAATGGAATGGAATCAAATGGAATTGAATCAAATGGAATGGATTCTAATGGAATGGAATCTAATGGAATGGACCGGAATTGAGTAGACTGGAATGGAACGGTCTTGAATGAAATGGAATTGAATGGAATAGAATGGAATGGAGTAGAGTGGAATAGAATGGAATGGAAATGAATGGAAAGGAATGGAAAGGAATGGAATGGAATCAAAAGGAATGGGATGGAATGGAATCGAAGGGAATAGAATAAAATGGAAAAGAATCTAGTGGAATGGAATGGAAAGGAATGGAGTTGATTTGAATGCAATGGATTGGAAAGGAAAGGAATACATTGGAATGGAATCGACCCGAAAATAATAGGCTGTAATGGAATGGACTCAAATGAAATGGACATGAATGTGTTGGACTCGAATGGAATGGAAAGGAATGGAGTGGACTTCATTGTGATAGACTGGAATGAAAGTGACTGGAATGTAATGGAAAAGAATGGAATAGACTCTATTGGAATGGAATGGAATGGAGTGGAATAGAATGGAAGGACTCGAATGTACTGGAAAAAATTGGAATGAACTCCAGTGTAATGCAATAGAATGGAATGGAATTGAACGAAATGGAATCCAATGGAATGTACTGGAGTGCAATGGATTCGAATGGCATGGAATGGAATGGCATGGCATGGCATGGACTGGAAAGGCATTGCATGGCATGGCATGGCATGGCATGAAATGGCATGGAATGGCACGGGACGGGATGGGATGGGATGGGATGGGATGGAATGGAATGGAATTGAACGAAATGGAATCCAATGGAATGGACTGGAGTGCAGTGGATTCGAATGGAATGGACTGAAATGCAATGGTCTCAAATGGAATGGAACGGAACGTAACGGAAGGAATGGAATGGAGTCGAATGGAATGGACCAGAATGGAATGGACCAGAATGGAATTGACTGGAATGTAATATACTCGAATGGAATGTCTTGTAATGGAAAGGACACGAATGGTTTGGAATGAATGGACTAGACTGGGAAGTTCTCCCTGGAATGCTTTCCAACGGAAAGCAATCGAATGGAATGCAATTGAATGAAATGGAATCAAATGGAGTGGAATGGAATGGAAACGACTTGTAGGGAAAGCACTGCAGTGGAGTGGACTCGAATGGAATGGACTGGAAAGGAATGGACTCTAACGGAATGCACTCGAAAGGAATGCAATAGAAAGGAACGGAAGGGAATGGAATGGAATGGAATGGAATGGACTCGGAAAGAATGGACCAGAATGGAATGGTCTCGAATTAAACGCAAACAAAGCACATGGAATCTAACGGAATTGTATTGAATGGAGTGGCATGGAATGGAATACACAGGAAAGGAATGCACTGCAATGCAATGAACTCAAATGGAACGGACTGGAAAGGAATGGAATGGATTCAAAAAGGAACCAATCAAAGGGAGTGGAATGGAACGGAATTAAATGGAATGCACTTGAAAGGAATGGACTAGAATAGAACCGTCTCGAATAGAATGCAATCGAATGGAATGGAATCAAATGGAATAGATTTGAATGGAATGGACTGGAATGGACTGGAATGGAATGGAATGGAATGGAATGGAATGGAATGGAATGGAATGGAAAGGCATGGAAGCGAATGAAATGGACCCCATTGGAATGAACTCGAATGGAATGCAATCAAAGGAATTGCAGTGGAAGGGAATCAAATGAAATGGAATGGAATGGGCCAGAAACAAACGGAATGGAATTTTGTGGAATGCAATGGATTCGAATAGAAGGGAATCGAATGAAATAGAATGGAATTGAATGGAATGGAGTGGAATGGAATCGAATGCAATCGCATGGCAGGGAAAGGAATGGAATCGAATGGAATGGAATGCAATGGATTGTAATTAACTGGATAGAACAAAATGGAATATAAGTAAATGGAATGGAAAGGAATGGAATTGAATGGAATGGAATGGAATGGAAATGATTCTAATGAAATGGACTGCAATTGAGTGGTATCGTATGGAATGGATTGGACTGGAATGGAATGGAAACGAATGGAATGGAAAGGAATGGAATGAAAAGGACTCGAATGGAATGGAATTCAATCAAAAGTAATCAAATGGAATGCAATGGACCGGAAAGTAATGGATTAGACTGGAATGTACTGGAGTGGAATGGAATCATAAGCAATCGAATTAAATGTAATGGAATTAAATGGAATGGAATGGAATCAAATGGAATTGAATCAAATGGAATGGAATCAAATCGAATGGAATCTAATGGAATGGACCGGAATTCAGAAGACTGGAATGGAACAGTCTTGAATGAAATGGAATTGAATGGAATAGAATGGAATGGAGTAGAGTGGAATAGAATGGAATGGAAATGAACGGAAAGGAATGGAATGGAATCAAAAGGAATGGGACGGAATGGAATCGAAGGGAATGGAATAAAATGGAAAAGAATCTAGTGGAACGGAATGGAAAGGAATGGAGTTGATTTGAATGCAATGGATTGGAAAGGAAAGGAATACATTGGAATGGAATGGACTCAAAAATAATGGGCTGCAATGGAATGGACTCAAATCAAATGGATTTAAATGTGTTGGATTCGAATGGAATGGAAAGGAATGGAGTGGACTTCATTGTGATAGACTGGAACGAAATTGACTGGAATGGAATGGAAAAGAATGGAATAGACTCTATTGGAATGGAATGGAATGGAGTGGAATAGAATGGAAGGACTCGAATGTACTGGAAAAAATTGGAATGAACTCCAGTGTAATGCAATTGAATGGAATGGAATGGAAAGAAATGGAATCCAATGGAATGTACTGGAGTGCAATGGATTCGAATGGCATGGAATGGAATGGCATGGCATGGCATGGACTGGAAAGGCATGGCATGGCTTGGCATGGCATGGCATGGCATGGGACAGGACGGGACGGGATGGGATGGGATGGGACGGAATGCAATGGAACGGAACGGAACAGAACGGAACGGAATGGAACGGAAGGAATGGAATGGAATCGAATGGAATGGAGCAGAATGGAATGGACCAGAATGGAATTGACTGGAATGTAATATACTCGAATGGAATGTATTATAATGGAAAGGACACGTATGGTTTGGAATGAATGGACTAGACTGGAAAGTTCTCCCTGGAATGGTTTCCAACAGAAAGCAACCGAATGGAATGGAATTGAATGAAATGGAATCAAATGGAGTGGAATGGAATGGAAACGACTTGTACGGAAAGCACTGCAGTGGAGTGGACTCGAATGGAATGGACTGGAAAGGAATGGACTCTAACGGAATGCACTCGAAAGGAATGCAATAGAAAGGAACGGAATGGAATGGAATGGAATGGAATGGAATGGAATGGACTCGGAAAGAATGGACCAGAATGGAATGGTCTCGAATTAAACGCAAACAAAGCACATGGAATCTAACGGAATTGTATTGAATGGAGTGGCATGGAATGGAAAACACAGGAAAGGAATGCACAGCAATGCAATGAACGCAAAAGGAACGGACTGGAAAGGAATGGAATGGATTCAAAAAGAAACCAATCAAAAGGAGTGGAATGGAATGGAATGAAATGTAATGCACTCGAAAGGAATGGTCTGGAATGGAACAGTCTCAAATAGAATGCAATCGAATGGAATGGAATGGAATGGAATGGAATCAAATGGAATAGATTCGAATGGAATGGACTGGAATGGACTGGAATGGAAAGGAATGGAATGGACTGGAATGGACTGGAATGGAAAGGAATGGAATGGAATGGAAAGGAGAGGAATGGAATGGAATGGAATGGAGTGGAATGGAAGGAATGGAATTGAATGGAAAGGAAAGGCATGGAATGGAATGGAATGGACCCCATTGGAATGAACTTGAATGGAATGCAATCAAAGGGAATGGAATGGAATGGAATCAAATGAAATGGAATGGAAAGGACTAGAAACAAACGGAATGGAATTTTATGGAATGCAATGCATTCGAATAGAAGGGAATCGAATGAAATAGAATGGAATTGAACAGAATGGAGTGGAATGGAATCGAATGGAATTGCATGGCAGGGAAAGGAATGGAATCGAAAGGAATGGAGTGCAATGGATTGTAATGAACTGGATAGAACATAATGGAATAGAAGCAAATGGAATGGTATGGAATGGAATTGAATGGAATGGAATGGAATGGAAATGATTCTAATGGAATGGACTGCAATTGATTGGAATCGTATGGAATGGACTGGACTGGAATGGAATGGATTGGAATGGAATGGAGTGGAATGGAATGGAATGAAAAGGACTCGAATGGAATGGAATTCCACCAAAAGTAATGAAATGGAATGCAATGGACCGGAAAGTAATGGATTAGAATGGAATGTACTGGAGTGGAATGGAATCAAAAGGAATGGAATTAAATGCAATGGAATTAAACGGAATGGAATGGAATGGAATGGAATGGAATCAAATGGAATTGAATCACATGGAATGGATTCTAATGGAATGGAATCTAATGGAATGGACCGGAATTGAGTAGACTGGAATGGAACGGTCTTGAATGAAATGGAATTGAATGGAATAGAATGGAATGCAGTAGAGTGGAATAGAATGGAATGGAAATGAATGGAAAGGAATGGAAAGGAATGGAATGGAATCAAAAGGAATGGGATGGAATGGAATCAAAGGGAATGGAATAAAATGGAAAAGAATCTAGTGGAATGGAATGGAAAGGAATGGAGTTGATTTGAATGCAATGGATTGGAAAGGAAAGGAATACATTGGAATGGAATGGACTCGAAAATAATGGGTGTAATGGAATGGACTCAAATCAAATGGACATGAATGTGTTGGACTCGAATGCAATGGAAAGGAATGGAGTGGACTTCATTGTGATAGACTGGAATGAAGTTGACTGGAATGTAATGGAAAAGAATGGAGTAGACTCTATTGGAATGGAATGGAAGGGAGTGGAATAGAATGGAAGGACTCGAATGTACTGGAAAAAATTGGAATGAACTCCAGTGTAATGCAATAGAATGGAATTGAATTGAACGTAATGGAATCCAATGGAATGTACTGGAGTGCAATGGATTCGAATGGCATGGAATGGAATGGCATGGCATGGCATGGACTGGAAAGGCATGGCATGGCATGGCATGGCATGGCATGGCATGAAATGGCATGGAATGGCACAGGACGGGATGGGATGGGATGGGATGGGATGGAATGGAATGGAATTGAACGAAATGGAATCCAATGGAATGGACTGGAGTGCAATGGATTCGAATGGAATGGACTGGAATGCAATGGTCTCAAATGGAATGGAACGGAACGTAACGGAAGGAATGGAATGGAGTCGAATGGAATGGACCAGAATGGAATGGACCAGAATGGAATTGACTGGAATATAATATACTCGAATGGAATGTATTGTAATGGAAAGGACACGAATGGTTTGGAATGAATGGACTAGACTGGGAAGTTCTCCCTGGAATGCTTTCCAATGGAAAGCAATCGAATGGAATGCAATTGAATGAAATGGAATCAAATGGAGTGGAATGGAATGGAAACGACTTGTAGGGAAAGCACTGCAGTGGAGTGGACTCGAATGGAATGGACTGGAAAGGAATGGACTCTAACGGAATGCACTCGAAAGGAATGCAACAGAAAGGAACGGAAGGGAATGGAATGGAATGGAATGGAATGGACTCGGAAAGAATGGACCAGAATGGAATGGTCTCGAATTAAACGCAAACAAAGCACATGGAATCTAACGGAATTGTATTGAATGGAGTGGCATGGAATGGAATACACAGGAAAGGAATGCACTGCAATGCAATGAACTCAAATGGAACGGACTGGAAAGGAATGGAATGGATTCAAAAAGAAACCAATCAAAAGGAGTGGAATGGAATGGAATGAAATGGAATGCACTTGAAAGGAATGGACTAGAATAGAACAGTCTCGAATAGAATGCAATCGAATGGAATGGAATCAAATGGAATAGATTTGAATGGAATGGACTGCAATGGACTGGAATGGAATGGAATGGAATGGAATGGAATGGAATGGAATGGAATGGAATGGAATGGAAAGGCATGGAATCGAATGAAATGGACCCCATTGGAATGAACTCGAATGGAATGCAATCAAAGGAATTGCAGTGGAAGGGAATCAAATGAAATGGAATGGAATGGGCCAGAAACAAACGGAATGGAATTTTGTGGAATGCAATGGATTCGAATAGAAGGGAATCGAGTGAAATAGAATGGAATTTAATGGAATGGAGTGGAATGGAATCGAATGGAATCGCATGGCAGGGAAAGGAATGGAATCGAATGGAATGGAATGCTATGGATTGTAATTTACTGGATAGAACAAAATGGAATAGAAGTAAATGGAATGGAATGGAATGGAATGGAATGGAATGGAATGGAATGGAAATGATTCTAATGAAATGAACTGCAATTGAGTGGTATCGTATGGAATGGATTGGACTGGAATGGAATGGAAACGAATGGAATGGAATGGAATGGAATGAAAAGGACTCGAATGGAATGGAATTCAGTCAAAAGTAATCAAATGGAATGCAATGGACCGGAAAGTAATGGATTAGAATGGAATGTACTGGAGTGGAATGGAATCATAAGCAATGGAATTAAATGTAATGGAATTAAATGGAATGGAATGGAATCAAATGGAATTGAATCAAATGGAATGGAATCAAATCGAATGGAATCTAATGGAATGGACCGGAATTCAGTAGACTGGAATGGAACAGTCTTGAATGAAATGGAATTGAATGGAATAGAATGGAATGGAGTAGAGTGGAATAGAATGGAATGGAAATGAATTTAAAGGAATGGAATGGAATCAAAAGGAATGGGATGGAATGGTATCGAAGGGAATGGAATAAAATGGAAAAGAATCTAGTGGAACGGAATGGAAAGGAATGGAGTTGATTTGAATGCAATGGATTGGAAAGGAAAGGAATACATTGGAATGGAATGGACTCAAAAATAATGGGCTGTAATGGAATGGACTGAAATCAAATGGATTTAAATGTGTTGGATTCGAATGGAATGGAAAGGAATGGAGTGGACTTCATTGTGATAGACTGGAACGAAATTGACTGGAATGGAATGGAAAAGAATGGAATAGACTCTATTGGAATGGAATTGAATGGAGTGGAATAGAATGGAAGGACTCGAATGTACTGGAAAAAATTGGAATGAACTCCAGTGTAATGCAATTGAATGGAATGGAATGGAAAGAAATGGAATCCAATGGAATGTACTGGAGTGCAATGGATTCAAATGGCATGGAATGGAATGGCATGGCATGGCATGGACTGGAAAGGCATGGCATGGCTTGGCATGGCATGGCATGGCATGGGACAGGACGGGACGGGATGGGATGGGATGGGACGGAATGCAATGGAACGGAACGGAACAGAACGGAACGGAATGGAACGGAAGGAATGGAATGGAATCGAATGGAATGGAGCAGAATGGAATGGACCAGAATGGAATTGACTGGAATGTAATATACTCGAATGGAATGTATTATAATGGAAAGGACACGTATGGTTTGGAATGAATGGACTAGACTGGAAAGTTCTCCCTGGAATGGTTTCCAACGGAAAGCAACCGAATGGAATGGAATTGAATGAGATGTAATCAAATGGAGTGGAATGGAATGGAAACGACTTGTAGGGAAAGCACTGCAGTGGAGTGGACTCGAATGGAATGGACTGGAAAGGAATGGACTCTAACGGAATGCACTCGAAAGGAATGCAATAGAAAGGAACGGAAGGGAATGGAATGGAATGGAATGGAATGGAATGGACTCGGAAAGAATGGACCAGAATGGAATGGTCTCGAATTAAACGCAAACAAAGCACATGGAATCTAACGGGATTGTATTGAATGGAGTGGCATGGAATGTAAAACCCAGGAAAGGAATGCACTGCAATTCAATGAACGCAAAAGGAACGGACTGGAAAGGAATTGAATGGATTCAAAAAGAAACCAATCAAAAGGAGTGGAATGGAATGGAATGAAATGTAATGCACTCAAAAGGAATGGTCTGGAATGGAACAGTCTCAAATAGAATGCAACCGAATGGAATGGAATGGAATGGAATGGAATGGAATGGAATCACATGGAATAGATTCGAATGGAATGGACTGGAATGGACTGGAATGGAAAGGAATGGTATGCACTGGAATGGACTGGAATGGAAAGGAATGGAATGGAATGGAAAGGAAAGGAATGGAATGGAATGGAATGGAATGGAATGGAATGGAATGGAATGGAAAGGAAAGGCATGGAATGGAATGGAATGGACCCCATTGGAATGAACTTGAATGGAATGCAATCAAAGGGAAAGGAATGGAATGGAATCAAATGAAATGGAATGGAATGGACTAGAAACAAACGTAATGGAATTTTATGGAAAGCAACGCATTCGAATAGAAGGGAATCGAATGAAATAGAATGGAATTGAACGGAATGGAGTGGAATGGAATCGAATGGAATTGCATGGCAGGGAAAGGAATGGAATCAAAAGGAATGGAGTGCAATGGATTGTAATGAACTGGATAGAACATAATGGAATAGAAGCAAATGGAATGGTATGGAATGGAATTGAATGGAATGGAATGGAATGGAAATGATTCTAATGGAATGGACTGCAATTGATTGGAATCATATGGAATGGACTGGACTGGAATGGAATGGATTGGAATGGAATGGAATGGAATGGAATGGAATGGAATGGAATGGAATGAAAAGGACTCGAATGGAATGGAATTCCACCAAAAGTAATCAAATGGAATGCAATGGAGCGGAAAGTAATGGATTAGAATGGAATGTACTGGAGTGGAATGGAATCAAAAGGAATGGAATTAAATGCAATGGAATTAAACGGAATGGAATGGAATGGAATGGAATGGAATCAAATGGAATTGAATCAAATGGAATGGATTCTAATGGAATGGAATCTAATGGAATGGACCGGAATTGAGTAGACTGGAATGGAACGGTCTTCAATGAAATGGAATTGAATGGAATAGAATGGAATGGAGTAGAGTGGAATAGAATGGAATGGAAATGAATGGAAAGGAATGGAAAGGAAAGGAATGGAATCAAAAGGAATGGGATGGAATGGAATCGAAGGGAATGGAATAAAATGGAAAAGAATCTAGTGGAATGGAATGGAAAGGAATGGAGTTGATTTGAATGCAATGGATTGGAAAGGAAAGGAATACATTGGAATGGAATGGACTCGAAAATAATGGGCTGTAATGGAATGGACTCAAATCAAATGGACATGAATGTGTTGGACTCGAATGCAATGGAAAGGAATGGAGTGGAGTTCATTGTGATAGACTGGAATGAAAGTGACTGGAATGTAATGGAAAAGAATGGAATAGACTCTATTGGAATGGAATGGAAGGAAGTGGAATAGAATGGAAGGACTCGAATGTACTGGAAAAAATTGGAATGAACTCCAGTGTAATGCAATAGAATGGAATGGAATTGAACGAAATGGAATCCAATGGAATGTACTGGAGTGCAATGGATTCGAATGGCATGGAATGGAATGGCATGGCATGGCATGGACTGGAAAGGCATGGCATGGCATGTCATGGCATGGAATGGCATGAAATGGCATGGAATGGCACGGGACCGGATGGGATGGGATGGGATGGGATGGAATGGAATGGAATTGAACGAAATGGAATCCAATGGAATGGACTGGAGTGCAATGGATTCGAATGGAATGGACTGGAATGCAATGGTCTCAAATGGAATGGAACGGAACGTAACGGAAGGAATGGAATGGAATCGAATGGAATGGACCAGAATGGAATGGACCAGAATGGAATTGACTGGAATGTAATATACTCGAATGGAATGTCTTGTAATGGAAAGGACACGAATGGTTTGGAATGAATGGACTAGACTGGAAAGTTCTCCCTGGAATGGTTTCCAACGGAAAGCAATCGAATGGAATGGAATTGAACGAAATGGAATCAAATGGAGTGGAATGGAATGGAAACGACTTGTAGGGAAAGCACTGCAGTGGATTGGACTCGAATGGAATGGACTGGAAAGGAATGGACTCTAACAGAATGCACTCGAAAGGAATGCAATAGAAAGGAACGGAAGGGAATGGAATGGAATGGAATGGAATGGAATGGAATGGACTCGGAAAGAATGGACCAGAATGGAATGGTCTCGAATTAAACGCAAACAAAGCACATGGAATCTAACGGAATTGTATTGAATGGAGTGGCATGGAATGGAAAACACAGGAAAGGAATACACTGCAATGCAATGAACGCAAAAGTAACGGACTGGAAAGGAATGGAATGGATTCAAAAAGAAACCAATCAAAAGGAGTGGAATGGAATGGAATGAAATGTAATGCACTCGAAAGGAATGGTCTGGAAAGGAACAGTCTCAAATAGAATGCAATCGAATGGAATGGAATGGAATGGAATGGAATGAAATCAAATGGAATAGATTCGAATGGAATGGACTGGAATGGACTGGAATGGAAAGGAATGGAATGGACTGGAATGGACTGGAATGGAAAGGAATGGAATGGAATGGAAAGGAAAGGAATGGAATGGAATGGAATGGAATGGAATGGAATGGAATGGAATGGACCCCATTGGAATGAACTTGAATGGAATGCAATCAAAGGAATGGAATGGAATGGAATCAAATGAAATGGAGTGGAATGGACTAGAAAGAAACGGAATGGAATTTTATGGAATGCAATGCATTCGAATAGAAGGGAATCGAATGAAATAGAATGGAACTGAACGGAATGGAGTGGAATGGAATCGAATGGAATTGCATGGCAGGGAAAGGAATGGAATCGAAAGGAATGGAGTGCAATGGATTGTAATGAACTGGATAGAACATAATGGAATAGAAGCAAATGGAATGGTATGGAATGGAATTGAATGGAATGGAATGGAATGGAAATGATTCTAATGGAATGGACTGCAATTGATTGGAATCGTATGGAATGGACTGGACTGGAATGGAATGGATTGGAATGGAATGGAATGGAATGGAATGGAATGGAATGGAATGGAATGAAAAGGACTCGAATGGAATGGAATTCCACCAAAAGTAATGAAATGGAATGCAATGGACCGGAAAGTAATGGATTAGAATGGAATGTACTGGAGTGGAATGGAATCAAAAGGAATGGAATTAAATGCAATGGAATTAAACGGAATGAAATGGAATGGAATGGAATGGAATGGAATCAAATGGAATTGAATCAAATGGAATGGATTCTAATGGAATGGAATCTAATGGAATGGACCGGAATTGAGTAGACTGGAATGGAACGGTCTTGAATGAAATGGAATTGAATGGAATAGAATGGAATGGAGTAGAGTGGAATAGAATGGAATGGAAATGAATGGAAAGGAATGGAAAGGAATGGAATGGAATCAAAAGGAATGGGATGGAATGGAATCGAAGGGAATAGAATAAAATGGAAAAGAATCTAGTGGAATGGAATGGAAAGGAATGGAGTTGATTTGAATGCAATGGATTGGAAAGGAAAGGAATACATTGGAATGGAATCGACCCGAAAATAATAGGCTGTAATGGAATGGACTCAAATGAAATGGACATGAATGTGTTGGACTCGAATGGAATGGAAAGGAATGGAGTGGACTTCATTGTGATAGACTGGAATGAAAGTGACTGGAATGTAATGGAAAAGAATGGAATAGACTCTATTGGAATGGAATGGAAGGGAGTGGAATAGAATGGAAGGACTCGAATGTACTGGAAAAAATTGGAATGAACTCCAGTGTAATGCAATAGAATGGAATGGAATTGAACGAAATGGAATCCAATGGAATGTACTGGAGTGCAATGGATTCGAATGGCATGGAATGGAATGGCATGGCATGGCATGGACTGGAAAGGCATGGCATGGCATGGCATGGCATGGCATGGCATGAAATGGCATGGAATGGCACAGGACGGGATGGGATGGGATGGGATGGGATGGAATGGAATGGAATTGAACGAAATGGAATCCAATGGAATGGACTGGAGTGCAATGGATTCGAATGGAATGGACTGGAATGCAATGGTCTCAAATGGAATGGAACGGAACGTAACGGAAGGAATGGAATGGAGTCGAATGGAATGGACCAGAATGGAATGGACCAGAATGGAATTGACTGGAATATAATATACTCGAATGGAATGTATTGTAATGGAAAGGACACGAATGGTTTGGAATGAATGGACTAGACTGGGAAGTTCTCCCTGGAATGCTTTCCAATGGAAAGCAATCGAATGGAATGCAATTGAATGAAATGGAATCAAATGGAGTGGAATGGAATGGAAACGACTTGTAGGGAAAGCACTGCAGTGGAGTGGACTCGAATGGAATGGACTGGAAAGGAATGGACTCTAACGGAATGCACTCGAAAGGAATGCAACAGAAAGGAACGGAAGGGAATGGAATGGAATGGAATGGAATGGACTCGGAAAGAATGGACCAGAATGGAATGGTCTCGAATTAAACGCAAACAAAGCACATGGAATCTAACGGAATTGTATTGAATGGAGTGGCATGGAATGGAATACACAGGAAAGGAATGCACTGCAATGCAATGAACTCAAATGGAACGGACTGGAAAGGAATGGAATGGATTCAAAAAGAAACCAATCAAAAGGAGTGGAATGGAATGGAATGAAATGGAATGCACTTGAAAGGAATGGACTAGAATAGAACAGTCTCGAATAGAATGCAATAGAATGGAATGGAATCAAATGGAATAGATTTGAATGGAATGGACTGCAATGGACTGGAATGGAATGGAATGGAATGGAATGGAATGGAATGGAATGGAATGGAATGGAATGGAATGGAATGGAAAGGCATGGAATCGAATGAAATGGACCCCATTGGAATGAACTCGAATGGAATGCAATCAAAGGAATTGCAGTGGAAGGGAATCAAATGAAATGGAATGGAATGGGCCAGAAACAAACGGAAAGGAATTTTGTGGAATGCAATGGATTCGAATAGAAGGGAATCGAGTGAAATAGAATGGAATTTAATGGAATGGAGTGGAATGGAATCGAATGGAATCGCATGGCAGGGAAAGGAATGGAATCGAATGGAATGGAATGCTATGGATTGTAATTTACTGGATAGAACAAAATGGAATAGAAGTAAATGGAATGGAATGGAATGGAATGGAATGGAATGGAATGGAATGGAAATGATTCTAATGAAATGAACTGCAATTGAGTGGTATCGTATGGAATGGATTGGACTGGAATGGAATGGAAACGAATGGAATGGAATGGAATGGAATGAAAAGGATTCGAATGGAATGGAATTCAGTCAAAAGTAATCAAATGGAATGCAATGGACCGGAAAGTAATGGATTAGAATGGAATGTACTGGAGTGGAATGGAATCATAAGCAATGGAATTAAATGTAATGGAATTAAATGGAATGGAATGGAATCAAATGGAATTGAATCAAATGGAATGGAATCAAATCGAATGGAATCTAATGGAATGGACCGGAATTCAGTAGACTGGAATGGAACAGTCTTGAATGAAATGGAATTGAATGGAATAGAATGGAATGGAGTAGAGTGGAATAGAATGGAATGGAAATGAATTTAAAGGAATGGAATGGAATCAAAAGGAATGGGACGGAATGGTATCGAAGGGAATGGAATAAAATGGAAAAGAATCTAGTGGAACGGAATGGAAAGGAATGGAGTTGATTTGAATGCAATGGATTGGAAAGGAAAGGAATACATTGGAATGGAATGGACTCAAAAATAATGGGCTGTAATGGAATGGACTGAAATCAAATGGATTTAAATGTGTTGGATTCGAATGGAATGGAAAGGAATGGAGTGGACTTCATTGTGATAGACTGGAACGAAATTGACTGGAATGGAATGGAAAAGAATGGAATAGACTCTATTGGAATGGAATTGAATGGAGTGGAATAGAATGGAAGGACTCGAATGTACTGGAAAAAATTGGAATGAACTCCAGTGTAATGCAATTGAATGGAATGGAATGGAAAGAAATGGAATCCAATGGAATGTACTGGAGTGCAATGGATTCAAATGGCATGGAATGGAATGGCATGGCATGGCATGGACTGGAAAGGCATGGCATGGCTTGGCATGGCATGGCATGGCATGGGACAGGACGGGACGGGATGGGATGGGATGGGACGGAATGCAATGGAACGGAACGGAACAGAACGGAACGGAATGGAACGGAAGGAATGGAATGGAATCGAATGGAATGGAGCAGAATGGAATGGACCAGAATGGAATTGACTGGAATGTAATATACTCGAATGGAATGTATTATAATGGAAAGGACACGTATGGTTTGGAATGAATGGACTAGACTGGAAAGTTCTCCCTGGAATGGTTTCCAACGGAAAGCAACCGAATGGAATGGAATTGAATGAGATGTAATCAAATGGAGTGGAATGGAATGGAAACGACTTGTAGGGAAAGCACTGCAGTGGAGTGGACTCGAATGGAATGGACTGGAAAGGAATGGACTCTAACGGAATGCACTCGAAAGGAATGCAATAGAAAGGAACGGAAGGGAATGGAATGGAATGGAATGGAATGGAATGGAATGGACTCGGAAAGAATGGACCAGAATGGAATGGTCTCGAATTAAACGCAAACAAAGCACATGGAATCTAACGGGATTGTATTGAATGGAGTGGCATGGAATGTAAAACCCAGGAAAGGAATGCACTGCAATTCAATGAACGCAAAAGGAACGGACTGGAAAGGAATTGAATGGATTCAAAAAGAAACCAATCAAAAGGAGTGGAATGGAATGGAATGAAATGTAATGCACTCAAAAGGAATGGTCTGGAATGGAACAGTCTCAAATAGAATGCAACCGAATGGAATGGAATGGAATGGAATGGAATGGAATGGAATCACATGGAATAGATTCGAATGGAATGGACTGGAATGGACTGGAATGGAAAGGAATGGTATGCACTGGAATGGACTGGAATGGAAAGGAATGGAATGGAATGGAAAGGAAAGGAATGGAATGGAATGGAATGGAATGGAATGGAATGGAATGGAAAGGAAAGGCATGGAATGGAATGGAATGGACCCCATTGGAATGAACTTGAATGGAATGCAATCAAAGGGAAAGGAATGGAATGGAATCAAATGAAATGGAATGGAATGGACTAGAAACAAACGTAATGGAATTTTATGGAAAGCAACGCATTCGAATAGAAGGGAATCGAATGAAATAGAATGGAATTGAACGGAATGGAGTTGAATGGAATCGAATGGAATTGCATGGCAGGGAAAGGAATGGAATCAAAAGGAATGGAGTGCAATGGATTGTAATGAACTGGATAGAACATAATGGAATAGAAGCAAATGGAATGGTATGGAATGGAATTGAATGGAATGGAATGGAATGGAAATGATTCTAATGGAATGGACTGCAATTGATTGGAATCATATGGAATGGACTGGACTGGAATGGAATGGATTGGAATGGAATGGAATGGAATGGAATGGAATGGAATGGAATGGAATGAAAAGGACTCGAATGGAATGGAATTCCACCAAAAGTAATCAAATGGAATGCAATGGAGCGGAAAGTAATGGATTAGAATGGAATGTACTGGAGTGGAATGGAATCAAAAGGAATGGAATTAAATGCAATGGAATTAAACGGAATGGAATGGAATGGAATGGAATGGAATCAAATGGAATTGAATCAAATGGAATGGATTCTAATGGAATGGAATCTAATGGAATGGACCGGAATTGAGTAGACTGGAATGGAACGGTCTTGAATGAAATGGAATTGAATGGAATAGAATGGAATGGAGTAGAGTGGAATAGAATGGAATGGAAATGAATGGAAAGGAATGGAAAGGAAAGGAATGGAATCAAAAGGAATGGGATGGAATGGAATCGAAGGGAATGGAATAAAATGGAAAAGAATCTAGTGGAATGGAATGGAAAGGAATGGAGTTGATTTGAATGCAATGGATTGGAAAGGAAAGGAATACATTGGAATGGAATGGACTCGAAAATAATGGGCTGTAATGGAATGGACTCAAATCAAATGGACATGAATGTGTTGGACTCGAATGCAATGGAAAGGAATGGAGTGGAGTTCATTGTGATAGACTGGAATGAAAGTGACTGGAATGTAATGGAAAAGAATGGAATAGACTCTATTGGAATGGAATGGAAGGAAGTGGAATAGAATGGAAGGACTCGAATGTACTGGAAAAAATTGGAATGAACTCCAGTGTAATGCAATAGAATGGAATGGAATTGAACGAAATGGAATCCAATGGAATGTACTGGAGTGCAATGGATTCGAATGGCATGGAATGGAATGGCATGGCATGGCATGGACTGGAAAGGCATGGCATGGCATGTCATGGCATGGAATGGCATGAAATGGCATGGAATGGCACGGGACCGGATGGGATGGGATGGGATGGGATGGAATGGAATGGAATTGAACGAAATGGAATCCAATGGAATGGACTGGAGTGCAATGGATTCGAATGGAATGGACTGGAATGCAATGGTCTCAAATGGAATGGAACGGAACGTAACGGAAGGAATGGAATGGAATCGAATGGAATGGACCAGAATGGAATGGACCAGAATGGAATTGACTGGAATGTAATATACTCGAATGGAATGTCTTGTAATGGAAAGGACACGAATGGTTTGGAATGAATGGACTAGACTGGAAAGTTCTCCCTGGAATGGTTTCCAACGGAAAGCAATCGAATGGAATGGAATTGAACGAAATGGAATCAAATGGAGTGGAATGGAATGGAAACGACTTGTAGGGAAAGCACTGCAGTGGATTGGACTCGAATGGAATGGACTGGAAAGGAATGGACTCTAACAGAATGCACTCGAAAGGAATGCAATAGAAAGGAACGGAAGGGAATGGAATGGAATGGAATGGAATGGAATGGAATGGACTCGGAAAGAATGGACCAGAATGGAATGGTCTCGAATTAAACGCAAACAAAGCACATGGAATCTAACGGAATTGTATTGAATGGAGTGGCATGGAATGGAAAACACAGGAAAGGAATACACTGCAATGCAATGAACGCAAAAGTAACGGACTGGAAAGGAATGGAATGGATTCAAAAAGAAACCAATCAAAAGGAGTGGAATGGAATGGAATGAAATGTAATGCACTCGAAAGGAATGGTCTGGAAAGGAACAGTCTCAAATAGAATGCAATCGAATGGAATGGAATGGAATGGAATGGAATGAAATCAAATGGAATAGATTCGAATGGAATGGACTGGAATGGACTGGAATGGAAAGGAATGGAATGGACTGGAATGGACTGGAATGGAAAGGAATGGAATGGAATGGAAAGGAAAGGAATGGAATGGAATGGAATGGAATGGAATGGAATGGAATGGAATGGAATGGAATGGACCCCATTGGAATGAACTTGAATGGAATGCAATCAAAGGAATGGAATGGAATGGAATCAAATGAAATGGAGTGGAATGGACTAGAAAGAAACGGAATGGAATTTTATGGAATGCAATGCATTCGAATAGAAGGGAATCGAATGAAATAGAATGGAACTGAACGGAATGGAGTGGAATGGAATCGAATGGAATTGCATGGCAGGGAAAGGAATGGAATCGAAAGGAATGGAGTGCAATGGATTGTAATGAACTGGATAGAACATAATGGAATAGAAGCAAATGGAATGGTATGGAATGGAATTGAATGGAATGGAATGGAATGGAAATGATTCTAATGGAATGGACTGCAATTGATTGGAATCGTATGGAATGGACTGGACTGGAAAGGAATGGATTGGAATGGAATGGAATGGAATGGAATGGAATGGAATGGAATGAAAAGGACTCGAATGGAATGGAATTCCACCAAAAGTAATGAAATGGAATGCAATGGACCGGAAAGTAATGGATTAGAATGGAATGTACTGGAGTGGAATGGAATCAAAAGGAATGGAATTAAATGCAATGGAATTAAACGGAATGAAATGGAATGGAATGGAATGGAATGGAATCAAATGGAATTGAATCAAATGGAATGGATTCTAATGGAATGGAATCTAATGGAATGGACCGGAATTGAGTAGACTGGAATGGAACGGTCTTGAATGAAATGGAATTGAATGGAATAGAATGGAATGGAGTAGAGTGGAATAGAATGGAATGGAAATGAATGGAAAGGAATGGAAAGGAATGGAATGGAATCAAAAGGAATGGGATGGAATGGAATCGAAGGGAATAGAATAAAATGGAAAAGAATCTAGTGGAATGGAATGGAAAGGAATGGAGTTGATTTGAATGCAATGGATTGGAAAGGAAAGGAATACATTGGAATGGAATCGACCCGAAAATAATAGGCTGTAATGGAATGGACTCAAATGAAATGGACATGAATGTGTTGGACTCGAATGGAATGGAAAGGAATGGAGTGGACTTCATTGTGATAGACTGGAATGAAAGTGACTGGAATGTAATGGAAAAGAATGGAATAGACTCTATTGGAATGGAATGGAAGGGAGTGGAATAGAATGGAAGGACTCGAATGTACTGGAAAAAATTGGAATGAACTCCAGTGTAATGCAATAGAATGGAATGGAATTGAACGAAATGGAATCCAATGGAATGTACTGGAGTGCAATGGATTCGAATGGCATGGAATGGAATGGCATGGCATGGCATGGACTGGAAAGGCATTGCATGGCATGGCATGGCATGGCATGAAATGGCATGGAATGGCACGGGACGGGATGGGATGGGGTGGGATGGGATGGAATGGAATGGAATTGAACGAAATGGAATCCAATGGAATGGACTGGAGTGCAGTGGATTCGAATGGAATGGACTGAAATGCAATGGTCTCAAATGGAATGGAACGGAACGTAACGGAAGGAATGGAATGGAGTCGAATGGAATGGACCAGAATGGAATGGACCAGAATGGAATTGACTGGAATGTAATATACTCGAATGGAATGTCTTGTAATGGAAAGGACACGAATGGTTTGGAATGAATGGACTAGACTGGGAAGTTCTCCCTGGAATGCTTTCCAACGGAAAGCAATCGAATGGAATGCAATTGAATGAAATGGAATCAAATGGAGTGGAATGGAATGGAAACGACTTGTAGGGAAAGCACTGCAGTGGAGTGGACTCGAATGGAATGGACTGGAAAGGAATGGACTCTAACGGAATGCACTCGAAAGGAATGCAGTAGAAAGGAACGGAAGGGAATGGAATGGAATGGAATGGAATGGACTCGGAAAGAATGGACCAGAATGGAATGGTCTCGAATTAAACGCAAACAAAGCACATGGAATCTAACGGAATTGTATTGAATGGAGTGGCATGGAATGGAATACACAGGAAAGGAATGCACTGCAATGCAATGAACTCAAATGGAACGGACTGGAAAGGAATGGAATGGATTCAAAAAGGAACCAATCAAAAGGAGTGGAATGGAACGGAATTAAATGGAATGCACTTGAAAGGAATGGACTAGAATAGAACCGTCTCGAATAGAATGCAATCGAATGGAATGGAATCAAATGGAATAGATTTGAATGGAATGGACTGGAATGGACTGGAATGGAATGGAATGGAATGGAATGGAATGGAATGGAATGGAAAGGCATGGAAGCGAATGAAATGGACCCCATTGGAATGAACTCGAATGGAATGCAATCAAAGGAATTGCAGTGGAAGGGAATCAAATGAAATGGAATGGAATGGGCCAGAAACAAACGGAATGGAATTTTGTGGAATGCAATGGATTCGAATAGAAGGGAATCGAATGAAATAGAATGGAATTGAATGGAATGGAGTGGAATGGAATCGAATGCAATCGCATGGCAGGGAAAGGAATGGAATCGAATGGAATGGAATGCAATGGATTGTAATTAACTGGATAGAACAAAATGGAATATAAGTAAATGGAATGGAAAGGAATGGAATTGAATGGAATGGAATGGAATGGAAATGATTCTAATGAAATGGACTGCAATTGAGTGGTATCGTATGGAATGGATTGGACTGGAATGGAATGGAAACGAATGGAATGGAAAGGAATGGAATGAAAAGGACTCGAATGGAATGGAATTCAATCAAAAGTAATCAAATGGAATGCAATGGACCGGAAAGTAATGGATTAGACTGGAATGTACTGGAGTGGAATGGAATCATAAGCAATGGAATTAAATGTAATGGAATTAAATGGAATGGAATGGAATCAAATGGAATTGAATCAAATGGAATGGAATCAAATCGAATGGAATCTAATGGAATGGACCGGAATTCAGAAGACTGGAATGGAACAGTCTTGAATGAAATGGAATTGAATGGAATAGAATGGAATGGAGTAGAGTGGAATAGAATGGAATGGAAATGAACGGAAAGGAATGGAATGGAATCAAAAGGAATGGGACGGAATGGAATCGAAGGGAATGGAATAAAATGGAAAAGAATCTAGTGGAACGGAATGGAAAGGAATGGAGTTGATTTGAATGCAATGGATTGGAAAGGAAAGGAATACATTGGAATGGAATGGACTCAAAAATAATGGGCTGCAATGGAATGGACTCAAATCAAATGGATTTAAATGTGTTGGATTCGAATGGAATGGAAAGGAATGGAGTGGACTTCATTGTGATAGACTGGAACGAAATTGACTGGAATGGAATGGAAAAGAATGGAATAGACTCTATTGGAATGGAATGGAATGGAGTGGAATAGAATGGAAGGACTCGAATGTACTGGAAAAAATTGGAATGAACTCCAGTGTAATGCAATTGAATGGAATGGAATGGAAAGAAATGGAATCCAATGGAATGTACTGGAGTGCAATGGATTCGAATGGCATGGAATGGAATGGCATGGCATGGCATGGACTGGAAAGGCATGGCATGGCTTGGCATGGCATGGCATGGCATGGGACAGGACGGGACGGGATGGGATGGGATGGGACGGAATGCAATGGAACGGAACGGAACAGAACGGAACGGAATGGAACGGAAGGAATGGAATGGAATCGAATGGAATGGAGCAGAATGGAATGGACCAGAATGGAATTGACTGGAATGTAATATACTCGAATGGAATGTATTATAATGGAAAGGACACGTATGGTTTGGAATGAATGGACTAGACTGGAAAGTTCTCCCTGGAATGGTTTCCAACAGAAAGCAACCGCATGGAATGGAATTGAATGAAATGGAATCAAATGGAGTGGAATGGAATGGAAACGACTTGTACGGAAAGCACTGCAGTGGAGTGGACTCGAATGGAATGGACTGGAAAGGAATGGACTCTAACGGAATGCACTCGAAAGGAATGCAATAGAAAGGAACGGAATGGAATGGAATGGAATGGAATGGAATGGAATGGAATGGAATGGACTCGGAAAGAATGGACCAGAATGGAATGGTCTCGAATTAAACGCAAACAAAGCACATGGAATCTAACGGAATTGTATTGAATGGAGTGGCATGGAATGGAAAACACAGGAAAGGAATGCACAGCAATGCAATGAACGCAAAAGGAACGGACTGGAAAGGAATGGAATGGATTCAAAAAGAAACCAATCAAAAGGAGTGGAATGGAATGGAATGAAATGTAATGCACTCGAAAGGAATGGTCTGGAATGGAACAGTCTCAAATAGAATGCAATCGAATGGAATGGAATGGAATGGAATGGAATCAAATGGAATAGATTCGAATGGAATGGACTGGAATGGACTGGAATGGAAAGGAATGGAATGGACTGGAATGGACTGGAATGGAAAGGAATGGAATGGAATGGAAAGGAGAGGAATGGAATGGAATGGAATGGAGTGGAATGGAAGGAATGGAATTGAATGGAAAGGAAAGGCATGGAATGGAATGGAATGGACCCCATTGGAATGAACTTGAATGGAATGCAATCAAAGGGAATGGAATGGAATGGAATCAAATGAAATGGAATGGAAAGGACTAGAAACAAACGGAATGGAATTTTATGGAATGCAATGCATTCGAATAGAAGGGAATCGAATGAAATAGAATGGAATTGAACGGAATGGAGTGGAATGGAATCGAATGGAATTGCATGGCAGGGAAAGGAATGGAATCGAAAGGAATGGAGTGCAATGGATTGTAATGAACTGGATAGAACATAATGGAATAGAAGCAAATGGAATGGTATGGAATGGAATTGAATGGAATGGAATGGAATGGAAATGATTCTAATGGAATGGACTGCAATTGATTGGAATCGTATGGAATGGACTAGACTGGAATGGAGTGGATTGGAATGGAATGGAGTGGAATGGAATGGAATGAAAAGGACTCGAATGGAATGGAATTCCACCAAAAGTAATGAAATGGAATGCAATGGACCGGAAAGTAATGGATTAGAATGGAATGTACTGGAGTGGAATGGAATCAAAAGGAATGGAATTAAATGCAATGGAATTAAACGGAATGGAATGGAATGGAATGGAATGGAATCAAATGGAATTGAATCACATGGAATGGATTCTAATGGAATGGAATCTAATGGAATGGACCGGAATTGAGTAGACTGGAATGGAACGGTCTTGAATGAAATGGAATTGAATGGAATAGAATGGAATGCAGTAGAGTGGAATAGAATGGAATGGAAATGAATGGAAAGGAATGGAAAGGAATGGAATGGAATCAAAAGGAATGGGATGGAATGGAATCGAAGGGAATGGAATAAAATGGAAAAGAATCTAGTGGAATGGAATGGAAAGGAATGGAGTTGATTTGAATGCAATGGATTGGAAAGGAAAGGAATACATTGGAATGGAATGGACTCGAAAATAATGGGCTGTAATGGAATGGACTCAAATCAAATGGACATGAATGTGTTGGACTCGAATGCAATGGAAAGGAATGGAGTGGACTTCATTGTGATAGACTGGAATGAAGTTGACTGGAATGTAACGGAAAAGAATGGAATAGACTCTATTGGAATGGAATGGAAGGGAGTGGAATAGAATGGAAGGACTCGAATGTACTGGAAAAAATTGGAATGAACTCCAGTGTAATGCAATAGAATGGAATTGAATTGAACGAAATGGAATCCAATGGAATGTACTGGAGTGCAATGGATTCGAATGGCATGGAATGGAATGGCATGGCATGGCATGGACTGGAAAGGCATGGCATGGCATGGCATGGCATGGCATGAAATGGCATGGAATGGCACAGGACGGGATGGGATGGGATGGGATGGGATGGAATGGAATGGAATTGAACGAAATGGAATCCAATGGAATGGACTGGAGTGCAATGGATTCGAATGGAATGGACTGGAATGCAATGGTCTCAAATGGAATGGAACGGAACGTAACGGAAGGAATGGAATGGAGTCGAATGGAATGGACCAGAATGGAATGGACCAGAATGGAATTGACTGGAATATAATATACTCGAATGGAATGTATTGTAATGGAAAGGACACGAATGGTTTGGAATGAATGGACTAGACTGGGAAGTTCTCCCTGGAATGCTTTCCAATGGAAAGCAATCGAATGGAATGCAATTGAATGAAATGGAATCAAATGGAGTGGAATGGAATGGAAACGACTTGTAGGGAAAGCACTGCAGTGGAGTGGACTCGAATGGAATGGACTGGAAAGGAATGGACTCTAACGGAATGCACTCGAAAGGAATGCAACAGAAAGGAACGGAAGGGAATGGAATGGAATGGAATGGAATGGACTCGGAAAGAATGGACCAGAATGGAATGGTCTCGAATTAAATGCAAACAAAGCACATGGAATCTAACGGAATTGTATTGAATGGAGTGGCATGGAATGGAATACACAGGAAAGGAATGCACTGCAATGCAATGAACTCAAATGGAACGGACTGGAAAGGAATGGAATGGATTCAAAAAGAAACCAATCAAAAGGAGTGGAATGGAATGGAATGAAATGGAATGCACTTGAAAGGAATGGACTAGAATAGAACAGTCTCGAATAGAATGCAATAGAATGGAATGGAATCAAATGGAATAGATTTGAATGGAATGGACTGCAATGGACTGGAATGGAATGGAATGGAATGGAATGGAATGGAATGGAATGGAATGGAATGGAAAGGCATGGAATCGAATGAAATGGACCCCATTGGAATGAACTCGAATGGAATGCAATCAAAGGAATTGCAGTGGAAGGGAATCAAATGAAATGGAATGGAATGGGCCAGAAACAAACGGAATGGAATTTTGTGGAATGCAATGGATTCGAATAGAAGGGAATCGAGTGAAATAGAATGGAATTTAATGGAATGGAGTGGAATGGAATCGAATGGAATCGCATGGCAGGGAAAGGAATGGAATCGAATGGAATGGAATGCTATGGATTGTAATTTACTGGATAGAACAAAATGGAATAGAAGTAAATGGAATGGAATGGAATGGAATGGAATGGAATGGAATGGAATGGAATGGAATGGAATGGAAATGATTCTAATGAAATGAACTGCAATTGAGTGGTATCGTATGGAATGGATTGGACTGGAATGGAATGGAAACGAATGGAATGGAATGGAATGGAATGAAAAGGACTCGAATGGAATGGAATTCAGTCAAAAGTAATCAAACGGAATGCAATGGACCGGAAAGTAATGGATTAGAATGGAATGTACTGGAGTGGAATGGAATCATAAGCAATGGAATTAAATGTAATGGAATTAAATGGAATGGAATGGAATCAAATGGAATTGAATCATATGGAATGGAATCAAATCGAATGGAATCTAATGGAATGGACCGGAATTCAGTAGACTGGAATGGAACAGTCTTGAATGAAATGGAATTGAATGGAATAGAATGGAATGGAGTAGAGTGGAATAGAATGGAATGGAAATGAATTTAAAGGAATGGAATGGAATCAAAAGGAATGGGACGGAATGGTATCGAAGGGAATGGAATAAAATGGAAAAGAATCTAGTGGAACGGAATGGAAAGGAATGGAGTTGATTTGAATGCAATGGATTGGAAAGGAAAGGAATACATTGGAATGGAATGGACTCAAAAATAATGGGCTGTAATGGAATGGACTGAAATCAAATGGATTTAAATGTGTTGGATTCGAATGGAATGGAAAGGAATGGAGTGGACTTCATTGTGATAGACTGGAACGAAATTGACTGGAATGGAATGGAAAAGAATGGAATAGACTCTATTGGAATGGAATTGAATGGAGTGGAATAGAATGGAAGGACTCGAATGTACTGGAAAAAATTGGAATGAACTCCAGTGTAATGCAATTGAATGGAATGGAATGGAAAGAAATGGAATCCAATGGAATGTACTGGAGTGCAATGGATTCAAATGGCATGGAATGGAATGGCATGGCATGGCATGGACTGGAAAGGCATGGCATGGCTTGGCATGGCATGGCATGGCATGGGACAGGACGGGACGGGATGGGATGGGATGGGACGGAATGCAATGGAACGGAACGGAACAGAACGGAACGGAATGGAACGGAAGGAATGGAATGGAATCGAATGGAATGGAGCAGAATGGAATGGACCAGAATGGAATTGACTGGAATGTAATATACTCGAATGGAATGTATTATAATGGAAAGGACACGTATGGTTTGGAATGAATGGACTAGACTGGAAAGTTCTCCCTGGAATGGTTTCCAACGGAAAGCAACCGAATGGAATGGAATTGAATGAGATGTAATCAAATGGAGTGGAATGGAATGGAAACGACTTGTAGGGAAAGCACTGCAGTGGAGTGGACTCGAATGGAATGGACTGGAAAGGAATGGACTCTAACGGAATGCACTCGAAAGGAATGCAATAGAAAGGAACGGAAGGGAATGGAATGGAATGGAATGGAATGGAATGGACTCGGAAAGAATGGACCAGAATGGAATGGTCTCGAATTAAACGCAAACAAAGCACATGGAATCTAACGGGATTGTATTGAATGGAGTGGCATGGAATGTAAAACCCAGGAAAGGAATGCACTGCAATGCAATGAACGCAAAAGGAACGGACTGGAAAGGAATTGAATGGATTCAAAAAGAAACCAATCAAAAGGAGTGGAATGGAATGGAATGAAATGTAATGCACTCAAAAGGAATGGTCTGGAATGGAACAGTCTCAAATAGAATGCAACCGAATGGAATGGAATGGAATGGAATGGAATGGAATGGAATGGAATCACATGGAATAGATTCGAATGGAATGGACTGGAATGGACTGGAATGGAAAGGAATGGTATGCACTGGAATGGACTGGAATGGAAAGGAATGGAATGGAATGGAAAGGAAAGGAATGGAATGGAATGGAATGGAATGGAATGGAATGGAATGGAATGGAATGGAATGGAATGGAATGGAATGGAATGGAAAGGAAAGGCATGGAATGGAATGGAATGGACCCCATTGGAATGAACTTGAATGGAATGCAATCAAAGGGAAAGGAATGGAATGGAATCAAATGAAATGGAATGGAATGGACTAGAAACAAACGTAATGGAATTTTATGGAAAGCAACGCATTCGAATAGAAGGGAATCGAATGAAATAGAATGGAATTGAACGGAATGGAGTGGAATGGAATCGAATGGAATTGCATGGCAGGGAAAGGAATGGAATCGAAAGGAATGGAGTGCAATGGATTGTAATGAACTGGATAGAACATAATGGAATAGAAGCAAATGGAATGGTATAGAATGGAATTGAATGGAATGGAATGGAATGGAAATGATTCTAATGGAATGGACTGCAATTGATTGGAATCATATGGAATGGACTGGACTGGAATGGAATGGATTGGAATGGAATGGAATGGAATGGAATGGAATGGAATGGAATGAAAAGGACTCGAATGGAATGGAATTCCACCAAAAGTAATCAAATGGAATGCAATGGAGCGGAAAGTAATGGATTAGAATGGAATGTACTGGAGTGGAATGGAATCAAAAGGAATGGAATTAAATGCAATGGAATTAAACGGAATGGAATGGAATGGAATGGAATGGAATCAAATGGAATTGAATCAAATGGAATGGATTCTAATGGAATGGAATTTAATGGAATGGACCGGAATTGAGTAGACTGGAATGGAACGGTCTTGAATGAAATGGAATTGAATGGAATAGAATGGAATGGAGTAGAGTGGAATAGAATGGAATGGAAATGAATGGAAAGGAATGGAAAGGAAAGGAATGGAATCAAAAGGAATGGGATGGAATGGAATCGAAGGGAATGGAATAAAATGGAAAAGAATCTAGTGGAATGGAATGGAAAGGAATGGAGTTGATTTGAATGCAATGGATTGGAAAGGAAAGGAATACATTGGAATGGAATGGACTCGAAAATAATGGGCTGTAATGGAATGGACTCAAATCAAATGGACATGAATGTGTTGGACTCGAATGCAATGGAAAGGAATGGAGTGGAGTTCATTGTGATAGACTGGAATGAAAGTGACTGGAATGTAATGGAAAAGAATGGAATAGACTCTATTGGAATGGAATGGAAGGAAGTGGAATAGAATGGAAGGACTCGAATGTACTGGAAAAAATTGGAATGAACTCCAGTGTAATGCAATAGAATGGAATGGAATTGAACGAAATGGAATCCAATGGAATGTACTGGAGTGCAATGGATTCGAATGGCATGGAATGGAATGGCATGGCATGGCATGGACTGGAAAGGCATGGCATGGCATGTCATGGCATGGAATGGCATGAAATGGCATGGAATGGCACGGGACCGGATGGGATGGGATGGGATGGGATGGAATGGAATGGAATTGAACGAAATGGAATCCAATGGAATGGACTGGAGTGCAATGGATTCGAATGGAATGGACTGGAATGCAATGGTCTCAAATGGAATGGAACGGAACGTAACGGAAGGAATGGAATGGAATCGAATGGAATGGACCAGAATGGAATGGACCAGAATGGAATTGACTGGAATGTAATATACTCGAATGGAATGTATTGTAATGGAAAGGACACGAATGGTTTGGAATGAATGGACTAGACTGGAAAGTTCTCCCTGGAATGGTTTCCAACGGAAAGCAATCGAATGGAATGGAATTGAACGAAATGGAATCAAATGGAGTGTCATGGAATGGAAACGACTTGTAGGGAAAGCACTGCAGTGGAGTGGACTCGAATGAAATGGACTGGAAAGGAATGGACTCTAACGGTATGCACTTGAAAGGAATGCAACAGAAAGGAACGGAAGGGAATGGAACGGAATGGAATGGATAGGAATGGACTGGGAAAGAATGGACCAGAATGGAATGGTCTCGAATTAAACGCAAACAAAGCACATGGAATCTAACGGAATTGTATTGAATGGAGTGGCATGGAATGGAAAACACAGGAAAGGAATGCACTGCAATGCAATGAACGCAAAAGGAACGGACTGGAAAGGAATGGAATGGATTCAAAAAGAAACCAATCAAAAGGAGTGTAATGGAATGGAATGAAATGTAATGCACGCGAAAGGAATGGTCTGGAATGGAACAGTCTCAAATAGAATGCAATCGAATGGAATGGAATGGAATGGAATGGAATCAAATGGAATAGATTCGAATGGAATGGACTGGAATGGACTGGAATGGAAAGGAATGGAATGGAATGGAATGGACTGGAATGGAAAGGAATGGAATGGAATGGAAAGGAAAGGAATGGAATGGAATGGAATGGAATGGAATGGAATGGAATGGAATGGAATGGAATAGAATGGAATGGAATGGAATGGAAAGGCATGGAATGGAATGGAATGGACCCCATTGGAATGAACTTGAATGGAATGCAATCAAAGGGAATGGAATGGAATGGAATCAAATGAAATGGAATGGAATGGACTAGAAACAAACGGAATGGAATTTTATGGAATGCAATGCATTCGAATAGAAGGGAATTGAATGAAATAGAATGGAATTGAACGGAATGGAGTGGAATAGAATCGAATGGAATTGCATGGCAGGGAAAGGAATGGAATCGAAAGGAATGGAGTGCAATGGATTGTAATGAACTGGATAGAACATAATGGAATAGAAGCAAATGGAATGGTATGGAATGGAATTGAATGGAATGGAATGGAATGGCAATGATTCTAATGGAATGGACTGCAATTGATTGGAATCGTATGGAATGGACTGGACTGGAATGGAATGGATTGGAATGGAATGGAATGGAATGGAATGGAATGGAATGGAATGAAAAGGACTCGAATGGAATGGAATTCCACCAAAAGTAATCAAATGGAATGCAATGGGCCGGAAAGTAATGGATTAGAATGGAATGTACTGGAGTGGAATGGAATCAAAAGGAATGGAATTAAATGCAATGGAATTAAACGCAATGGAATTAAACGGAAAGTAATGGAATGGATTGGAATGTAATCAAATGGAATTGAATTAATTGGAATGGATTCTAATGGAATGGAATCTAATGGAATGGACCGGAATTGAGTAGACTGGAATGGAACGGTCTTGAATGAAATGGAATTGAATGGAATAGAATGGAATGGAGTAGAGTGGAATAGAATGGAATGGAAATGAATGGAAAGGAATTGAAAGGAAAGGAATGGAATCAAAAGGAATGGGATGGAATGGAATCGAAGGGAATGGAATAAAACGGAAAAGAATCTAGTGGAATGGAATGGAAAGGAATGGAGTTGATTTGAATGCAATGGATTGGAAAGGAAAGGAATACATTGGAATGGAATCGACTCGAAAATAATGGGCTGTAATGGAATGGACTCAAATCAAATGGACATGAATCTGTTGGACTCGAATGGAATGGAAAGGAATGGAGTGGACTGCATTGTGATAGACTGGAATGAAAGTGACTGGAATGTAATGGAAAAGAATGGAATAGACTCTATTGGAATGGAATGGAAGGGAGTGGAATAGAATGGAAGGACTCGAATGTACTGGAAAAAATTGGAATGAACTCCAGCGTAATGCAATAGAATGGAATGGAATTGAACGAAATGGAATCCAATGGAATGTACTGGAGTGCAATGGATTCGAATGGCATGGAATGGAATGGCATGGCATGGCATGGACTGGAAAGGCATGGCATTTCATGTCATGGCATGGAATGGCATGAAATGGCATGGAATGGCACGGGACGGGATGGGATGGGATGGGATGGGATGGAATGGAATGGAATTGAACGAAATGGAATCCAATGGAATGGACTGGAGTGCAATGGATTCGAATGGAATGGACTGGAATGCAATGGTCTCAAATGGAATGGAACGGAACGTAACGGAAGGAATGGAATGGAGTCGAATGGAATGGACCAGAATGGAATGGACCAGAATGGAATTGACTGGAATGTAATATACTCGAATGGAATGTATTGTAATGGAAAGGACACGAAAGGTGTGGAATGAATGGACTAGACTGGAAAGTTCTCCCTGGAATGGTTTCCAACGGAAAGCAATCGAATGGAATGGAATTGAACGAAATGGAATCAAATGGAGTGGAATGGAATGGAAACGACTTGTAGGGAAAGCACTGCAGTGGAGTGGACTCGAATGGAATGGACTGGAAAGGAATGGACTCTAACGGAATGCACTCGAAAGGAATGCAATAGAAAGGAACGAAGGGAATGGAATGGAATGGAATGGAATGGAATGGACTCGGAAAGAATGGACCAGAATGGAATGGTCTCGAATTAAACGCAAACAAAGCACATGGAATCTAACGGAATTGTATTGAATGGAGTGGCATGGAATGGAAAACACAGGAAAGGAATACACTGCAATGCAAAGAACGCAAAAGGAACGGACTGGAAAGGAATGGAATGGATTCAAAAAGAAACCAATCAAAAGGAGTGGAATGGAATGGAATGAAATGTAATGCACTCGAAAGGAATGGTCTGGAATGGAACAGTCTCAAATAGAATGCAATCGAATGGAATGGAATGGAATGGAATGGAATGAAATCAAATGGAATAGATTCGAATGGAATGGACTGGAATGGACTGGAATGGAAAGGAATGGAATGGACTGGAATGGACTGGAATGGAAAGGAATGGAATGGAATGGAAAGGAAAGGAATGGAATGGAATGGAATGGAATGGAATGGAATGGAATGGAATGGAATGGAATGGAATGGAATGGAATGGAATGGAATGGAATGGAAAGGAAAGGCATGGAATGGAATGGAATGGACCCCATTGGAATGAACTTGAATGAAATGCAATTAAAGGAATGGAATGGAATGGAATCAAATGAAATGGAATGGAATGGACTAGAAAGAAACGGAATGGAATTTTAAGGAATGCAATGCATTCGAATAGAAGGGAATCGAATGAAATAGAATGGAATTGAACGGAATGGAGTGGAATGGAATCGAATGGAATTGCATGGCAGGGAAAGGAATGGAATCGAAAGGAATGGAGTGCAATGGATTGTAATGAACTGGATAGAACATAATGGAATAGAAGCAAATGGAATGGTATGGAATGGAATTGAATGGAATGGAATGGAATGGAAATGATTCTAATGGAATGGACTGCAATTGATTGGAATCGTATGGAATGGACTGGACTGGAATGGAATGGATTGGAATGGAATGGAATGGAATGGAATGGAATGGAATGAAAAGGAGTCGAATGGAATGGAATTCCACCAAAAGTAATCAAATGGAATGCAATGGACTGGAAAGTAATGGATTAGAATTTAATGTACTGGAGTGGAATGGAATCAAAAGGAATGGAATTAAATGCAATGGAATTAAACTGAAAGGAATGGAATGGAATGGAATGGAATGGAATCAAATGGAATTGAATCAAATGGAATGGATTCTAATGGAATGGAATGTAATGGAATGGACCGGAATTGAGTAGACTGGAATGGAACGGTCTTGAATGAAAAGGAATTGAATGGAATAGAATGGAATGGAGTAGAGTGGAATAGAATGGAATGGAAATGAATGGAAAGGAATGGAAAGGAATGGAATGGAATCAAAAGGAATGGGATGGAATGGAATCGAAGGGAATGGAATAAAATGGAAAAGAATCTAGTGGAATGGAATGGAAAGGAATGGAGTTGATTTGAATGCAATGGATTGGAAAGGAAAGGAATACATTGGAATGGAATTGACTCGAAAATAATGGGCTGTAATGGAATGGACTCAAATAAAATGGACATGAATGTGTTGGACTCGAATGCAATGGAAATGAATGGAGTGGACTTCATTGTGATAGACTGGAATGAAAGTGACCGGAATGTAATGGAAAAGAATGGAATAGACTCTATTGGAATGGAATGGAAGGAAGTGGACTAGAATGGAAGGACTCGAATGTACTGGAAAAAATTGGAATGAACTCCAGTGTAATGCAATAGAATGGAATGGAATTGAACGAAATGGAATCCAATGGAATGTACTGGAGTGCAATGGATTCGAATGGCATGGAATGGAATGGCATGGCATGGCATGGACTGGAAAGGCATGGCATGTCATGGCATGGCATGGCATGAAATGGCATGGAATGGCACGGGACGGGATGGGATGGGATGGGATGGGATGGAATGGAATGGAATTGAACGAAATGGAATCCAATGGAATGGACTGGAGTGCAATGGAGTCAAATGGAATGGACTGGAATGCAATGGTCTCAAATGGAATGGAACGGAACGTAACGGAAGGAATAGAATGGAGTCGAATGGAATGGAGCAGAATGGAATGGACCAGAACGGAATTGACTGGAATGTAATATACTCGAATGGAATGTATTTTAATGGAAAGGACACGAATGGTTTGGAATGAATGGACTAGACTGGGAAGTTCTCCCTGGAATGCTATCCAACGGAAAGCAATCGAATGGAATGCAATTGAATGAAATGGAATCAAATGGAGTGGAATGGAATGGAAACGACTTGTAGGGAAAGCACTGCAGTGGAGTGGACTCGAATGGAATGGACTGGAAAGGAATGGACTCTAACCGAATGCACTCGAAAGGAATGCAATAGAAAGGAACGGAATGGAATGGAATGGAATGGAATGGAATGGAATGGACTCGGAAAGAATGGACCAGAATGGAATGGTCTCGTATTAAACGCAAACAAAGCACATGGAATCTAACGGAATTGTATTGAATGGAGTGGCATGGAATGGAATACACAGGAAAGGAATGCACTGCAATGCAATGAACTCAAATGGAACGGACTGGAAAGGAATGGAATGGATTCAAAAAGAAACCAATCAAAAGGAGTGGAATGGAATGGAATGAAATGGAATGCACTTGAAAGGAATGGACTAGAATAGAACAGTCTCGAATAGAATGCAATCGAATGGAATGGAATCAAATGGAATAGATTTGAATGAAATGGACTGGAATGGACTGGAATGGAATGGAATGGAATGGAATGGAACGGAATGGAATGGAATGGAATGGAATGGAATGGAAAGGCATGGAATCGAATGAAATGGACCCCATTGGAATGAACTCGAATGGAATGCAATCAAAGGAATTGCAGTGGAAGGGAATCAAATGAAATGGAATGGAATGGGCCAGAAACAAACGGAATGGAATTTTGTGGAATGCAATGGATTCGAATAGAAGGGAATCGAATGAAATAGAATGGAATTGAATGGAATGGAGTGGAATGGAATCGAATGGAATTGCATGGCAGGGAAAGGAAAGGAATCGAATGGAATGGAATGCAATGGATTGTAATTAACTGGATTGAACAAAATGGAATAGAAGTAAATGGAATGGAATGGAATGGAATGGAAATGATTCTAATGGAATGGACTGCAATTGAGTGGTATCGTATGGAATGGATTGGACTGGAATGGAATGGAAAGGAATGGAATGGAATGGAGTGGAATGGAATGAAAAGGACTCGAATGGAATGGAATTCAATCAAAAGTAATCAAATGGAATGCAATGGACCGGAAAGTAATGGATTAGAATGGAATGTACTGGAGTGGAATGGAATCATAAGCAATGGAATTAAATGTAATGGAATTAAATGGAATGGAATGGAATCAAATGGAATTGAATCAAATGTAATGGAATCAAATCGAATGGAATCTAATGGAATGGACCGGAATTCAGTAGACTGGAATGGAACAGTCTTGAATGAAATGGAATTGAATGGAATAGAATGGAATGGAGTAGAGTGCAATAGAACGGAATGGAAATGAATTTAAAGGAATGGAATGGAATCAAAAGGAATGGGAGAGAATGGAATCGAAGGGAATGGAATAAAATGGAAAAGAATCTAGTGGAACGGAATGGAAAGGAATGGAGTTGATTTGAATGCAATGGATTGGAAAGGAAAGGAATACATTGGAATGGAATGGACTCAAAAATAATGGGCTGTAACGGAATGGACTCAAATCAAATGGATTTAAATGTGTTGGATTCGAATGGAATGGAAAGGAATGGAGTGGACTTCATTGTGATAGACTGGAACGAAATTGACTGGAATGGAATGGAAAAGAATGGAATAGACTCTATTGGAATGGAATGGAATGGAATGGAGTGGAATAGAATGGAAGGACTCGAATGTACTGGAAAAAATTGGAAAGAACTCCAGTGTAATGCAATTGAATGGAATGGAATGGAAAGAAATGGAATCCAATGGAATGTACTGGAGTGCAAAGGATTCAAATGGCATGGAATGGAATGGCATGGCATGGCATGGACTGGAAAGGCATGGCATGGCTTGGCATCGCATGGCATAGCATGGGACAGGACGGGACGGGATGGGATGGGATGGGACGGAATGGAATGGAACGGAACGGAACAGAACGGAACGGAATGGAACGGAAGGAATGGAATGGAATCGAATGGAATGGAGCAGAATGGAATGGACCAGAATGGAATTGACTGGAATGTAATATACTCGAATGGAATGTATTGTAATGGAAAGGACACGAATGGTTTGGAATGAATGGACTAGACTGGAAAGTTCTCCCTGGAATGGTTTCCAACGGAAAGCAACCGAATGGAATGGAATTGAATGAAATGGAATCAAATGGAGTGGAATGGAATGGAAACGACTTGTAGGGAAAGCACTGCAGTGGAGTGGACTCGAATGGAATGGACTGGAAAGAATGGACTCTAACGGAATGCACTCGAAAGGAATGCAATAGAAAGGAACGGAAGGGAATGGAATGGAATGGAATGGAATGGAATGGAATGGAATGGAATGGACCCAGAAAGAATGGACCAGAATGGAATGGTCTCAAATTAAACGCAAACAAAGCACATGGAATCTAACGGGATTGTATTGAATGGAGTTGCATGGAATGGAAAACACAGGAAAGGAATGCACTGCAATGCAATGAACGCAAAAGGAACGGACAGGAAAGGAATGGAATGGATTCAAAAAGAAACCAATCAAAAGGAGTGGAATGGAATGGAATGAAACGTAATGCACTCGAAAGGAATGGTCTGGAATGGAACAGTCTCAAATAGAATGCAATGGAATGGAATGGAATGGAATGGAATGGAATCAAATGGAATAGATTCGAATGGAATGGACTGGAATGGACTGGAATGGAAAGGAATGGAATGGACTGGAATGGACTGGAATGGAAAGGAATGGAATGGAATGGAAAGGAAAGGAATGGAATGGAATGGAATGGAATGGAATGGAATGGAATGGAATGGAATGGAATGGAATGGAATGGAATGGAATGGAATGGAAAGGAAAGGCATGGAATGGAATGGAATGGACCCCATTGGAATGAACTTGAATGGAATGCAATCAAAGGGAAAGGAATGGAATGGAATCAAATGAAATGGAATGGAATGGACTAGAAACAATCGGAATGGAATTTTATGGAATGCAGTGCATTCGAATAGAAGGGAATCGAATGAAATAGAATGGAATTGAACGGAATGGAGAGGAATGGAATCGAATGGAATAGCATGGCAGGGAAAGGAATGGAATCGAAAGGAATGGAGTGCAATGGATTGTAATGAACTGGATAGAACATAATGGAATAGAAGAAAATGGAATGGTATGGAATGGAATTGAATGGAATGGAATGAAAAGGACTCGAATGGAATGGAATTCCATCAAAAGTAATGAAATGGAATGCAATGGACCGGAAAGTAATGGATTAGAATGGAATGTACTGGAGTGGAATGGAATCAAATGGAATGGAATTAAATGCAATGGAATTAAACGGAATGGAATGGAATGGAATGGAATGGAATGGAATGGAATGGAATGGAATGGAATGGAATGGAATGGAATGGAATCAAATGGAATTGAATCAAATGGAATGGATTCTAATGGAATGGAATCTAATGGAATGGACCTGAATTGAGTAGACTGGAATGGAACGGTCTTGAATGAAATGGAATTGAATGGAATAGAATGGAATGGAGTAGAGTGGAATAGAATGGAATGGAAATGAATGGAAAGGAATTGAAAGGAAAGGAATGGAATCAAAAGGAATGGGATGGAATGGAATCGAAGGGAATGGAATAAAACGGAAAAGAATCTAGTGGAATGGAATGGAAAGGAATGGAGTTGATTTGATTGCAATGGATTGGAAAGGAAAGGAATACATTGGAATGGAATCGACTCGAAAATAATGGGCTGTAATGGAATGGACTCAAATCAAATGGACATGAATCTGTTGGACTCGAATGCAATGGAAAGGAATGGAGTGGACTGCATTGTGATAGACTGGAATGAAAGTGACTGGAATGTAATGGAAAAGAATGGAATAGACTCTATTGGAATGGAATGGAATGGAGTGGAATAGAATGGAAGGACTCGAATGTACTGGAAAAAATTGGTATGAACTCCAGTGTAATGCAATAGAATGGAATGGAGTTGAACGAAATGGAATCCAATGGAATGTACTGGAGTGCAATGGATACGAATGGCATGGAATGGAATGGCATGGCATGGCATGGACTGGAAAGGCATGTCATGGCATGTCATGGCATGGAATGGCATGAAATGGCATGGAATGGCAAGGGACGGAATAGGATGGGATGGGATGGGATGGAATGGAATGGAATTGAACGAAATGGAATCCAATGGAATGGACTGGAGTGCAATGGATTCGAATGGAATGGACTGGAATGCAATGGTCTCAAATGGAATGGAACGGAACGTAACGGAAGGAATGGAATGGAGTCGAATGGAATGGACCAGAATGGAATGGACTAGAATGGAATTGACTGGAATATAATATACTCGAATGGAATGTCTTGTAATGGAAAGGACACGAATGGTTTGGAATGAATGGACTAGACTGGGAAGTTCTCCCTGGAATGCTTTCCAACGGAAAGCAATTGAATGGAATGCAATTGAATGAAATGGAATCAAATGGAGTGGAATGGAATGGAAACGACTTGTAGGGAAAGCACTGCAGTGGAGTGGACTCGAATGGAATGGACTGGAAAGGAATGGACTCTAACGGAATGCACTCGAAAGGAATGCAATAGAAAGGAACGGAAGGGAATGGAATGGAATGGAATGGAATGGACTCGGAAAGAATGGACCAGAATGGAATGGTCTCGAATTAAACGCAAACAAAGCACATGGAATCTAACGGAATTGTATTGAATGGAGTGGCATGGAATGGAATACACAGGAAAGGAATGCACTGCAATGCAATGAACTCAAATGGAACGGACTGGAAAGGAATGGAATGGATTCAAAAAGAAACCAATCAAAAGGAGTGGAATGGAATGGAATGAAATGGAATGCACTTGAAAGGAATGGTCTAGAATAGAACAGTCTCGAATAGAATGCAATGGAATGGAATGGAATGGAATGGAATGGAGTCAAATGGAATAGATTTGAATTTAATGGACTGGAATGGGCTGGACTGGAATGGAATGGAATGGAATGGAATGGAATGGAATGGAATGGAATGGAATGGAATGGAATGGAAAGGCATGGAATCGAATGAAATGGACCCCATTGGGATGAACTCGAATGGAATGCAATGAAAGGAATTGCAGTGGAAGGGAATCAAATGAAATGGAATGGAATGGGCTAGAAACAAACGGAATGGAATTTTATGGAATGCAATTGATTCGAATAGAAGGGAATCGAATGAAATAGATGGAGTGGAATGGAATCGAATGGAATTGCGTGGCAGGGAAAGGAATGGAATCGAATGGAATGGAATGCAATGGATTGTAATTAACTGGATAGAACAAAATGGAATAGAAGTAAATGGCATGGAATGGAATGGAATGGAAATGATTCTAATGGAATGGACTTCAATTGAGTGGAATCGTATGGAATGGACTGGACTGGAATGGAATGGGAAGGAATGGAATGGAATGGAATGGAATGGAATGGAATGGAATGGAATGAAAAGGACTCGAATGGAATGGAATTCAATCAAAAGTAATCAAATGGAATGCAATGGACCGGAAAGTAATGGATTAGAATGGAATGTACTGGAATGGAATGGAATTAAATGTAATGTAATTAAATGGAATGGAATGGAATGGAATGGAATCTAATGGCATGGACTGGAATTGAGTAGACTGGAATGGAACGGTCTTCAATGAAATGGAATTGAATGGAACAGAATGGAATGGAGTAGAGTGGAATAGAATGGAATGGAAATGAATGGAAAGGAATTGAAAGGAAAGGAATGGAATCAAAAGGAATGGGATGGAATGGAATCGAAGGGAATGGAATAAAACGGAAAAGAATCTAGTGGAATGGAATGGAAAGGAATGGAGTTGATTTGAATGCAATGGATTGGAAAGGAAAGGAATACATTGGAATGGAATCGACTCGAAAATAATGGGCTGTAACGGAATGGACTCAAATCAAATGGACATGAATCTGTTGGACTCGAATGCAATGGAAAGGAATGGAGTGGACTGCATTGTGATAGACTGGAATGAAAGTGACTGGAATGTAATGGAAAAGAATGGAATAGACTCTATTGGAATGGAATGGAATGGAGTGGAATAGAATGGAAGGACTCGAATGTACTGGAAAACATTGGAATGAACTCCAGTGTAATGCAATAGAATGGAATGGAATTGAACGAAATGGAATCCAATGGAATGTACTGGAGTGCAATGGATTCGAATGGCATGGAATGGAATGGCATGGCATGGCATGGACTGGAAAGGCATGGCATGGCATGTCATGGCATGGAATGGCATGAAATGGCATGGAATGGCAAGGGACGGAATGGGATGGGATGGGATGGGATGGAATGGAATGGAATTGAACGAAATGGAATCCAATGGAATGGACTGGAGTGCAATGGATTCGAATGGAATGGACTGGAATGCAATGGTCTCAAATGGAATGGAACGGAACGTAACGGAAGGAATGGAATGGAGTCGAATGGAATGGACCAGAATGGAATGGACCAGAATGGAATTGACTGGAATATAATATACTCGAATGGAATGTATTGTAATGGAAAGGACACGAATGGTTTGGAATGAATGGACGAGACTGGGAAGTTCTCCCTGGAATGCTTTCCAACGGAAAGCAATTGAATGGAATGCAATTGAATGAAATGGAATCAAATGGAGTGGAATGGAATGGAAACGACTTGTAGGGAAAGCACTGCAGTGGAGTGGACTCGAATGGAATGGACTGGAAAGGAATGGACTCTAACGGAATGCACTCGAAAGGAATGCAATAGAAAGGAACGGAAGGGAATGGAATGGAATGGAATGGAATGGACTCGGAAAGAATGGACCAGAATGGAATGGTCTCGAATTAAACGCAAACAAAGCACATGGAATCTAACGGAATTGTATTGAATGGAGTGGCATGGAATGGAATACACAGGAAAGGAATGCACTGCAATGCAATGAACTCAAATGGAACGGACTGGAAAGGAATGGAATGGATTCAAAAAGAAACCAATCAAAAGGAGTGGAATGGAATGGAATGAAATGGAATGCACTTGAAAGGAATGGTCTAGAATAGAACAGTCTCGAATAGAATGCAATGGAATGGAATGGAATGGAATGGAATGGAGTCAAATGGAATAGATTTGAATTTAATGGACTGGAATGGGCTGGACTGGAATGGAATGGAATGGAATGGAATGGAATGGAATGGAATGGAATGGAATGGAATGGAATGGAAAGGCATGGAATCGAATGAAATGGACCCCATTGGGATGAACTCGAATGGAATGCAATGAAAGGAATTGCAGTGGAAGGGAATCAAATGAAATGGAATGGAATGGGCTAGAAACAAACGGAATGGAATTTTATGGAATGCAATTGATTCGAATAGAAGGGAATCGAATGAAATAGATGGAGTGGAATGGAATCGAATGGAATTGCGTGGCAGGGAAAGGAATGGAATCGAATGGAATGGAATGCAATGGATTGTAATTAACTGGATAGAACAAAATGGAATAGAAGTAAATGGCATGGAATGGAATGGAATGGAAATGATTCTAATGGAATGGACTTCAATTGAGTGGAATCGTATGGAATGGACTGGACTGGAATGGAATGGGAAGGAATGGAATGGAATGGAATGGAATGGAATGGAATGGAATGAAAAGGACTCGAATGGAATGGAATTCAATCAAAAGTAATCAAATGGAATGCAATGGACCGGAAAGTAATGGATTAGAATGGAATGTACTGGAATGGAATGGAATTAAATGTAATGTAATTAAATGGAATGGAATGGAATGGAATGGAATCTAATGGCATGGACTGGAATTGAGTAGACTGGAATGGAACGGTCTTCAATGAAATGGAATTGAATGGAACAGAATGGAATGGAGTAGAGTGGAATAGAATGGAATGGAAATGAATGGAAAGGAATTGAAAGGAAAGGAATGGAATCAAAAGGAATGGGATGGAATGGAATCGAAGGGAATGGAATAAAACGGAAAAGAATCTAGTGGAATGGAATGGAAAGGAATGGAGTTGATTTGAATGCAATGGATTGGAAAGGAAAGGAATACATTGGAATGGAATCGACTCGAAAATAATGGGCTGTAATGGAATGGACTCAAATCAAATGGACATGAATCTGTTGGACTCGAATGCAATGGAAAGGAATGGAGTGGACTGCATTGTGATAGACTGGAATGAAAGTGACTGGAATGTAATGGAAAAGAATGGAATAGACTCTATTGGAATGGAATGGAATGGAGTGGAATAGAATGGAAGGACTCGAATGTACTGGAAAAAATTGGAATGAACTCCAGTGTAATGCAATAGAATGGAATGGAATTGAACGAAATGGAATCCAATGGAATGTACTGGAGTGCAATGGATTCGAATGGCATGGAATGGAATGGCATGGCATGGCATGGACTGGAAAGGCATGGCATGGCATGTCATGGCATGGAATGGCATGAAATGGCATGGAATGGCAAGGGACGGAATGGGATGGGATGGGATGGGATGGAATGGAATGGAATTGAACGAAATGGAATCCAATGGAATGGACTGGAGTGCAATGGATTCGAATGGAATGGACTGGAATGCAATGGTCTCAAATGGAATGGAACGGAACGTAACGGAAGGAATGGAATGGAGTCGAATGGAATGGACCAGAATGGAATGGACCAGAATGGAATTGACTGGAATATAATATACTCGAATGGAATGTATTGTAATGGAAAGGACACGAATGGTTTGGAATGAATGGACTAGACTGGGAAGTTCTCCCTGGAATGCTTTCCAACGGAAAGCAATTGAATGGAATGCAATTGAATGAAATGGAATCAAATGGAGTGGAATGGAATGGAAACGACTTGTAGGGAAAGCACTGCAGTGGAGTGGACTCGAATGGAATGGACTGGAAAGGAATGGACTCTAACGGAATGCACTCGAAAGGAATGCAATAGAAAGGAACGGAAGGGAATGGAATGGAATGGAATGGAATGGACTCGGAAAGAATGGACCAGAATGGAATGGTCTCGAATTAAACGCAAACAAAGCACATGGAATCTAACGGAATTGTATTGAATGGAGTGGCATGGAATGGAATACACAGGAAAGGAATGCACTGCAATGCAATGAACTCAAATGGAACGGACTGGAAAGGAATGGAATGGATTCAAAAAGAAACCAATCAAAAGGAGTGGAATGGAATGGAATGAAATGGAATGCACTTGAAAGGAATGGTCTAGAATAGAACAGTCTCGAATAGAATGCAATGGAATGGAATGGAATGGAATGGAATGGAGTCAAATGGAATAGATTTGAATTTAATGGACTGGAATGGGCTGGACTGGAATGGAATGGAATGGAATGGAATGGAATGGAATGGAATGGAATGGAATGGAATGGAATGGAATGGAAAGGCATGGAATCGAATGAAATGGACCCCATTGGGATGAACTCGAATGGAATGCAATGAAAGGAATTGCAGTGGAAGGGAATCAAATGAAATGGAATGGAATGGGCTAGAAACAAACGGAATGGAATTTTATGGAATGCAATTGATTCGAATAGAAGGGAATCGAATGAAATAGATGGAGTGGAATGGAATCGAATGGAATTGCGTGGCAGGGAAAGGAATGGAATCGAATGGAATGGAATGCAATGGATTGTAATTAACTGGATAGAACAAAATGGAATAGAAGTAAATGGCATGGAATGGAATGGAATGGAAATGATTCTAATGGAATGGACTTCAATTGAGTGGAATCGTATGGAATGGACTGGACTGGAATGGAATGGGAAGGAATGGAATGGAATGGAATGGAATGGAATGGAATGGAATGGAATGGAATGGAATGGAATGAAAAGGACTCGAATGGAATGGAATTCAATCAAAAGTAATCAAATGGAATGCAATGGACCGGAAAGTAATGGATTAGAATGGAATGTACTGGAATGGAATGGAATTAAATGTAATGTAATTAAATGGAATGGAATGGAATGGAATGGAATCTAATGGCATGGACTGGAATTGAGTAGACTGGAATGGAACGGTCTTCAATGAAATGGAATTGAATGGAACAGAATGGAATGGAGTAGAGTGGAATAGAATGGAATGGAAATGAATGGAAAGGAATGGAATGGAATCAAAAGAAATGGGATGGAATGGAATCGAAAGGAATGTAATAAAATGGAAAAGAATCTAGTGGAATGGAATGGAAAGGAATGGAGTTGATTTGAATGCAATGGATTTGAAAGGAAATGAATACATTGGAATGGAATGGACTCGAAAATAATGGGCTGTAATGCAATGGACTCAAATCAAATGGACTAGAATGTGTTGGACTCGAATGGAATGGAAAGGAATGGCGTGGACTTCATTGTAATAGACTGGAATGAAATTGACTGGAATGGAATGGAAAAGAATGGAATAGACTCTATTGGAATGGAATGGAATGGAATGGCGTGGAATAGAATGGAAGGACTCGAATGTACTGGATATATTGGAATGAACTCCAGTGAAATGCAATTGAATGGAATGGAATTGAACGAAATGGAATCCAATGGAATGGACTGGAGTGCAATGGATTCGAATGGAGTGGACTGGAATGGAATGGTCTCTAATGGAACGGAACGGAACGGAGCTGAACGGAAGGAATGGAATGGAATCGAAAGGAATGGACCAGAATGGAATGGACCAGAATGGAATTGACTGGACTGTAATATACTCGAATGGTATGTATTGTAATGGAAAGGACACGAATGGTTTGGAATGAATGAACTAGACTGGAAAGTTCTCCCAGGAATGGTTTCCAATGGAAAGCAATCGAATGGAATGGAGTTGAATAAAATGGAATCAAATGGAGTGGAATGGAATGGAAACGACTTGTAGGGAAAGCACTGCAGTGGAGTGGACTCGAATGGAATGGACTGGAAAGGAATGGACTCTAACGGAATGCACTCGAAAGGAATGCAATAGAAAGGAACGGAAGGAAATGGAATGGAATGGAATGGAATGGACTCGGAGAGAATGGACCAGAATGGATTGGTCTCCAATTAAACGCACACAAAGCGCATGGAATCTAACGGAATTGTATTGAATGGAGTGGCATGGAATGGAATACACAGGAAAGGAATGCACTGCAATGGAATGAACTCAAATGGAATGGACTGGAATGGAATGGAATGGATTCAAAAAGAAACCAATCAAAAGGAGTGGAATGGAATGGAATGAAATGGAATGCACTCGAAAGGAATGGTCTAGAATGGAACACTCTCAAATAGAATGCAATGGAATGGAATGGAATGGAATGGAATCAAATGGAATAGATTCGAATGGAATGGACTGGAATGGACTGGAATGGAAAGGAATGGAATGGAATGGAATGGAATGGAATGGAATGGAATGGAATGGAATGGAATGGAATGGAACGGAATGGAATGAAATGGAATCGAATTTAATTGCATGGCAGGGAAAGGAATGGAATCAAATGGAATGGAATGCAATGGATTGTAATGAACTGGATAGAACTTAATGGAATGAAATTAAATGGAATGGAATGGAATGGAATGGAATGGGATGGAATGGAAATGATTCTAGTGGAATGGACAGTAATTGAGTGGAATCGTATGGAATGGACTGGACTGGAATGGAATAGATTGGAATGGAATGGAATGGAATGGAATGGAATGGAATGGAATGGAATGAAAAGGACTCGAATGGAATGGAATTCAATCAAAAGTAATCAAATGGAAAGCAATGGACCGGAAAGTAATGGATTAGAATGGAATGTACTGGAGTGGAATGGTATCAACACGAATGGAATTAAATGTAATGGAATTAAAAGGAATGGAATGGAAAAGAATGGAATGAAATAGAATTGAATCAAATGGAATGGCATCAAATGGAATGGAATCTAATGGAATGGACTGGAATTCAGTAGACTGGAATGGAACCGTCTTGAATGAAATGGAATTGAATGGATTAGAATGGAATGCAGTAGAGTGGAATAGAATGGAATGGAAATGAATGGAAAGGAATGGAAAGGAATGGAATGGAATCAAAAGGAATGGGATGGAATGGAATCGAAGGCAATGGAATAAAATGGAAAAGAATCTAGTGGAATGGAATGGAAAGGAATGGAGTTGATTTGAATGCAATGGATTGAAAAGGAAAGGAATACATTGGAATGGAATGGACTCGAAAATAATGGGCTGTAATTGAATGGACTCAAATCAAATGGACTTGAATGTGTTGGACTCGAATGGAATGGAAAGGAATGGAGTGGACTTCATTGTAATAGACTGGAATGAAATTGACTGGAATGGAATGGAAAAGAATGGAATAGACTCTATTGGAATGGAATGGAATGGAATGGAATGGAGTGGAGTGGAATAGAATGGAAGGACTCGAATGTACTGGAAAAAATTGTAATGAACTCCAGTGTAATGCAATTGAATTGAATGGAATTGTACGAAATGGAATCCAATGGAATGGAATGGAGTGCAATGGATTCGAATGGAATGGACTGGAATGGAATGGTCTCAAATGGAACGGAACGGAACAGAACGGAACGGGACGGAACGGAAGGAATGGAATGGAATCAAATGGATTGGACCAGAATGGAATGGACCAGAATGGAATTGACTGGAATGTAATATACTCTAATGGAATGTATTGTAATGGAAAGTACACGAATGGTTTGGAATGAATGGGCAAGACTGGAAAGTTCTCCCTGGAATGGTTTCCAACGGAAAGCAATCGAATGGAATGGAATTGAACGAAATGGAATAAAATGGAGTGGAATGGAATGGAAACGACTTGTAGGGAAAGCACTGCAGTGGAGTGGACTCGAATGGAATGGACTGGAAAGGAATGGACTCTAACGGAATGCACTCGAAAGGAATGCAATAGAAAGGAACAGAAGGGAATGGAATGGAATGGAATGGAATGGAATGGAATGGACTCGGAAAGAATGGACCAGAATTGAATGGTCTCGAATTAAACGCAAACAAAGCACATGGATTCTAACGGAATTGTATTGAATGGAGTGGCATGGAATGGAATACACAGGAAAGGAATGCACTGCAATGGAATGAACTCAAATGGAATGGAATGGATTCAAAAAGAAACCAATCAAAAGGAGTGGATTGGAATGGAATGAAATGGAATGCACTCGAAATGAATGGTCTAGATTGGAACAGTCTCAAATAAAATACAGTCGAATGGAATGGAATGGAATGGAGTGGAATGGAATGGAATGGAATGGAATCAAATGGAATAGATTCGAATGGAATGGACTGGAACGGACTGGAATGGAAAGGAATGGAATGGAATGGAATCGAATGGAATGGAATGGAATGGCATGGAATCGAATGGAATGGACCCCATTGGAATGAACTTGAATGGAATGCAATCAAAGGGAATGGAATGGAATGGAATCAAATGAAATGGAATGGAACGGACTAGAAAAAAACGGAATGGAATTTTATGGAATTCAATGGAATCCAATAGAAGGGAATTGAATGAAATAGAATGGAATTGAATTGAATGGAGTGGAATGGAATGGAATGGAATTGCATGGCAGGGAAAGGAATGGAATCGAATGGAATGGAATGCAATGGATTGTAATGAACTGGATAGAACATAATTGAATGGAAGTAAATGGAATGGAATGGAATGGAATGGAATGGAATGGAATGGAATGGAATGGAATGGAAATGATTCTAATGGAATGGACTGCAATTGAGTGGAATTGTATGGAATGGACTGGACTGGAATGCAATGGATTGGAATGGAATGGAATGGAATTGAATGGAATGGGATGGAATGGAATGAAAAGGACTCGAATGGAATGGAATTCAATCGAAAGTAATCAAATGGAATGCAATGGACCGGAAAGTAATGGATAAGAATGGAATGTACTGGAGTGGAATGGAATTAAATGTAATGGAATTAAATGGAATGGAATGGAATGGAATGGAATCAAATGGAGTTGAATCAAGTGGAATGGAATCAAATGGAATGGAGTCTAATGGAATGGACTGGAATTGAGTAAAATGGAATGGAACAGTCTTGAATGAAATGGAACTGAATGGAATGGAGTAGAGTGGAATAGAATGGAATGGAAATGAATGGAAAGGAATGGAATGGAATCAAAAGGAATGGGATGGAATGGAATCGAAGAGAATGGAATAAAATGGAAAAGAATCTAGTGGAATGGAATGGAAAGGAATGGAGTTGATTTGAATGCAATGGATTGGAAAGGAAAGGAATACATTGGACTGGAACGGACTCGAAAATAATGGGCTGTAATGGAATGGACTCAAATCAAATGGACTTGAATGTGTTGGACTCGAATGGAATGGAAAGGAATGGAGTGGACTTCATTGTGATAGACTGGAATGACATTGACTGGAATGGAATGCAAAAGAATGGAATAGACTCTATTGGAATGGAATGGAAGGGAGTGGAATAGAATGGAAGGACTCGAATGTACTGGAAAAAATTGGAATGAACTCCAGTGTAATGCAATTGAAAGGAATGGAATGGAAAGAAATGGAATCCAATGGAATGGACTGGAGTGCAATGGATTCGAATGGAATGGACTGGAATGGAATGGTCTCAAATGGAACGGAACGGAACGGAACAGAACGGAAGGAATGGAATGGAATCGAATGGAATGGACCAGAATGGAATGGTCCAGAATGGAATTGACTGGAATGTAATATACTCGAATGGAATGTATTGTAATGGAAAGGACACGAATGGTTTGGAATGAATGGACTAGCCTGGAAAGTTTTCCCTGGAATGGTTTCCAACAGAAAGCAATCGAATGGAATGGAATTGAATGAAATGGAATCTAATGGAGTGGAATGGAATGGAAACGACTTGTAGGGAAAGCACTGCAGTGGAGTGAACTCGAATGGAATGGACTGGAAAGGAATGGACTCTGACGGAATGCACTCGAAAGGAATGCAATTGAAAGGAACGGTAGGGAATGGAATGGAATGGAATGGATTGGAATAGACTAGGAAAGAATGGACCAGAATGGAATGGTCTCGAATTAAACGCAAACAAAGCACATGGAATATAACAGAATTGTATTGAATGGAGTGGCATGAAATGGAATACACAGGAAAGGAATGCACTGCAATGGAATGAACTCAAATGGAATGGACGGGAATGGAATGGAATGGATTCAAAAAGAAACCAATCAAAAAGAGTGGAATGGAATGGAATGAAATGGAATGCACTCGAAAGGAATGGTCTAGAATGGAACAGTCTCAAATAGAATGCAATGGAATGGAATGGAATGGAATGGAATGGAATCAAATGGAATAGATTCGAAAGGAATGGACTGGAATGGACTGGAATGGAAAGGAATGGAATTGAATGGAATGGAATGGAATGGAACGGCATGGAATCGAATGGAATGGACCCCATTGGAGTAAACTTGAATGGAATGCAATCAAATGGAATGGAATGGAATGGAATCAAATGAAATGGAATGTAATGGACTAGAAACAAACGGAATGGAATTTTATGGAATGCAATGGATTCCAATAGAAGGGAATCGAATGAAGTAGAATGGAATTGAATGGAATGGAGTGGAATGGAATCGAATGGAATTGCATGGCAGGGAAAGGAATGGAATCGAATGGAATGGAATGCAATGGATAGTAATGAACTGGATAGAACATAATGGAATGGAAGTAAATGGAATGGAATGGAATGGAATGGAATGGAATGGAATGGAATGGAATGGAATGGAATGGAATGGAAATGATTCTAGTGGAATGGACTGCAATGGAGTGGAATCGTATGGAATGGAATGGACGGGAATGGACTGGACTGGAATGGAATGGAATGGAATGGATTGGAATGGCATGGAATCGAATGGAATGGACCCCATTGGAATGAACTTGAATGGAATGCAGTCAAAGGGAATGGAATGGAATGGAATCAAATGAAATGGAATGTAATGGACTAGAAACAAACGGAATGGAATTTTATGGAATGCAATGGATTCGAATGGAAGGGAATGGAATGAAATAGAATGGAATGGAATGCAATGGAGTGGAATGGAATCGAATGGAATTGCATGGCAGGGAAAGGAATGGAATCGAATGGAATGGAATGCAATGGATTGTAATGAACTGGATAGAACATAATGGAATGGAAGTAAATGGAATGGAATGGAATGGAATGGAATGGAATGGAATGGAATGGAATGGAATGGAATGGAATGGAATGGAATGGAATGGAATGGAACGGAATGGAATAGAAATGATTCTAGTGGAATGGACTGCAATTGAGTGGAATCGTATGAATGGAATGGAATGGAATGGAATGGAATGGAATGGAATGGAATGGAATGGAATGAAAAGGACTCGAATGGAATGGAATTCAATCAAAAGTAATCAAATGAAATGCAATGGACCAGAAAGTAATGTATTAGAATTGAATTTACTGGAGTGGAATGGAATCAAAAGGAATGGAATTAAATGTAATGGAATTAAATGGAATGGAATGGAATGGAATGGAATGGAGTGGAATCAAATGGAATTGAATCAAATGGAATGGAATCAAATGGAATGGAATCTAATGGAATGGACTGGAATTGAGTAGACTGGAATGGAGCCGTCTTGAATGAAATGGAATTGAATGGAATAGAATGGAATGGAGTAGTGCGGAATAGAATGGAATGGAAATGAATGGAAAGGAATGGAAAGGAATGGAATGGAATCAAAAGGAATGGGATGGAATGGAATCGAAGGGAATGGAATAAAATGGAAAAGAATCTAGTGGAATGGAATGGAAAGGAATGGAGTTGATTTGAATGCAATGGATTGGAAAGGAAAGGAATACATTGGAATGGAATCGACTCGAAAATAATGGGCTGTAATTGAATGGACTCAAATCAAATGGACTTGAATGTGTTGGACTCGAATGGAATGGAAAAGAATGGAGTGGACTTCATTGTAATAGACTGGAATGAAATTGACTGGAATGGAATGGAAAAGAATGGAATAGACTCTATTGGAATGGAATGGAATGGAGTGGAATACAATGGAAGGACTCGAATGCACTGGAAAAATTGGAATGAACTCCAGTGTAATGCAATAGAATGGAATGGAATTGAACGAAATGGAATCCAATGGAATGGACGGGAGTGCAATGGATTCGAATGGAATGGACTGGAATGGAATGGTCTCAAATTTAATGCAAAGCTATGGAATCTAATGGAATGGAATGGAATGGAATGGAATGGAATGGAATGGAATGGAATGGAATGGAATGGCATGGTATGGAATGGAATAGAATGGAATGGAATGGAATGGAATCAAATGGAATAGAAAGGAAGTTACTAGAATCAAATTAAATGGAATTGAATGGAATCCAAAGGATTCGAAAGGAATGGAATGGAATGGAATTAAATGGAATGCAATGGAATGGTCTCGAATGGAATGGAATGGGATGGAATGGAATCTAGCAAAATTAAATGGGCTGCAATGGAATGGAATGGACTGGAAAAGACTCGAATGGAATAGAGTGGAACGGAGTGGAATCCTATGGAATGAAATGGAATGGAATCAAAAGAATGGAATGCAATGGACTCGAATGGAATGGAATCGAATTGTGTGGATTTTAACGGAGTGGAATCCAATGGAAAAGAATTCAGTTGAATGGATCTGAAAGGAACTGACTCGAATGGAAAAGAATTGAATGGAATTGAATGCAATGCAAAGACTCGAGTTGAATGAAATGGAATGGAATGCGATGCAATTGTCTCGAATGGAATTGAATGGAATGGAATGGAATGGAATGGAATGGAATGGAATCAAATGGACTGGAATGGAAGTGAATGGAATGGAGTCCAATGGAATAAACTCGAATGGAATGCAGTCAAATGGAATGCACACAAGTGGAGTGAATTGGAAAGGAATGGAGTGGAATAGAATATAATGGAGTGGAATAAAATGGAATGGAATGGAAGGGATGGGAGACATATGGAATGGAATGGAATGTAGTAAAAAGGAATCGAATGGAATGTAAAGGAAAGTAATGGAAAAGAATTGAATTGAAAGCAATGGAATTGGATGGAATGGCCTCAAACGGAATGGAATGGCATGGTATGGAATTGAACAAAATGGAATGGTATGGAATGAAATAGAATGGAAGGGAATGGAATGTAATGGACTGGGAAGCATTTGAATCGAATGGACTGGTATTAAGTGGAATCGTATGGATTGGAATAGAATAGAATTGAATGGAATGGAATGAAATGGAATGGAATGGAATGGACTCAAAAGGAATTGAATCGAATGGAATGGAATCCAATAGAATACAATCGAATGGAATGGAATCGAATTGAATGCATCCAAATGAAACTCTCTAATGGAATGGAATGGAATTGAATGGAATGGAATGGAAGGGAAAGGCTAGAATGGAATGAAATTGAATGGAATGGAATGGAATTGAATGGACTCAAATGAAATGGACTGGAATGGAATGGAGTCGAATGTAACATACTCGAGTGCCATGGAATCGAATGGAATGAAAAGCAATGGAATGGAATAGAATACAATGGATTGCAATGGACTGGAATACAATGGAATCGAAAGCAATGGACTCAAATGGAATGGAATTGAATTGAATGGATTCGAATGGAATGGAATAGAACTGAAAGGAATAGAATTGAATGGAATGGTATCAAATGGAATGGAGTGGAATGGAATGGAGTGGAATGGAATGGAATCGAAAGGAACGGAATGAAAAAGAATGGATTCGGATGGAGAGGGCGCAAATGGTCTCCAATGGAATGAATTCAAATGGAAAGCAGTGGAATGGAATGGAATAGAATGGAATGGAATGGAATGAAAAATAATGGAATGGAAAGGAATGGAGTGGAATGAAATGGGCTCAATGGAATGGACAAGAATGGAATGGAAGGTACTTGAATACAATGGACTGGAATGGAATGGACACGAATGGAATGGAGTCAAACGAAAATAATCGAATGGAATGGAATCCAATGGAATTGAATAACAAGGAATGGACTGGAATGGAATTTACTCGAATGCAAAGGAATTGAAAGGAATGGAATGGAATGGACAAGAATGGAATGGACTGGAATGGAACCGTATCAAATGAAATGGACCCGAACGGATTGGAATTGAAAGGAATAGAATCGAATGGAATGGAATGGACTGGAATGGAATGGAATGGACTCGATCGTAATGGACTGAATGGAATGGACTCGACTGGAATGGAATCGAATGAAATGGAATCAAAAGGAATGGACTTGAATAGAATGAAATCGAATGGAAGGAAATCAAATGGAATGCAATCGAATGGAATGGACTTGGATTGAATGGATTGGAATGGAACGGTCTCAAATAGAATGGACTTGAATGGATTGTAATAGAGTGAAATGGAACAGAAAGGAATTGGATGGAATGGAATGGAATGAAATTGAATGGAATAGAATCGAATGGAATGGACTGACATGGAATGTAATCGAATGAAATGGAATCAATTGGAATACAATATAATGGATTGGAACGGAATGGAATGAAATGGATTTGATTAAAATGTAATGGACTGGAATGGAATGGAATCGAACAAAATGGAATGGAATGGAATGGAATGGAATGGAATGGAATGGAATGGAATGGAATGGAATGGAATGGAATGGAATGGAATGGAATGGAGTGGAATGGAATTTCATGGAATGCAATAGACAGGAAAGGATTCAGATGGAACGCACTGGAATTGAGTGGAACTATATGGAATGGAATGGAGAGAATAGGAGAGCAGTGGAGAAGAATAGAATGGAATGGAATAGAATGGAATGGAATGCAGTGGAGTGGAGTGGAATGGAGTGGAGTGGAATGGAATGGATTGGAATTGAATGGAATGAAACGGAATGTAGAGGAGATGAGTGGAGTGGAGTGGAATGGAATGTAATTCAAATGAATACAATGGAAATAAATGGTATGCAATGGAATGGAGTGGAGTGGAATAGAATGGAATGGAATGGAGTGGCATGGAATGGAATGCAAAGGAATGGAATGCTATGGAATGGAAGTGAATGGAGTGGAAAGGAATGGAATGGAATGGAACGGAACGGAACGGAACAGAACGGATTGGAGTGGAGCGGAGTGCAATGGAACGTAGTGGAGTGTAATGCAATGGAATGGAATGGAATTCATGTAATGGAATGGAGTGGAATGGAGAGAAGTGCAGTGGAGTGGAGGAGATTAGGAATGGAATTGAATGGAAACGAATGGAATGGAATGGAATAAAGTGGAATGGATTAGAGTGGAATGCAATGGAATGTATTGAAGTGGATTGATTGCAGTGCAGTGGAATGGAATGGAATTGAGTGGAATGAAAGGGAATGGAAAGCAATGGAATGAAATGGAGAGGAATAGAATGGCATGGAATGGAATGTAGTGGAATGGACTTGAGGGGAATGCAATGGAATGGAATGGAGTGGAGTGGAAAGGAGTGTAGTGGGGTTGAGTGGAAATTAATGGAATGTGGTAGAATGGATTGGAGAGGAAAGGGGTGGAATGGAGTGTCGTGGAATGGAATGGAATGGAGTGGAATGGAGTGGAGTAGAATGGAGTGGAGTGCAAAGGAGTGGAATGAAGTGGAATTGAGTGGAGAGGAATGAAGTAGAATGGAGTGGAATGGAATGGAATGGCATGGAATGGAATGGAATGGAATGGAGCGGAATGGAATGGAGAGAAATGGAATGAAGTGGAGTGGATTAGGGAGGAGTGGCGTGGAGAGGAGTGGAATGGAGTGTAATCCAGTGTAATGGAGTGGAATGGAATGCAGTGGAGTGGAACGGAATGGAATGTAATGGTATGGAGTGGAATGGAGTAAAGTGGAGAGCAATGGATTTGAGTGGAATGGAGTTGAGTAGAATGAAGTGTAATGTGGTCGAGTGGAATGGAATGGAATGGAGTGGAGTGTAGTGGAGTGGAATGGAATGTAACGGATTGGATTTGAGAGTAATGGAATGGAGTGGAATGGAATGGGTTGGAATGGAATGGAAAGGAATGGATTTGTCTTGAGTGGAATGGAATGGAGTGGAATGGAAAGGAGTGGAATGGTGTTGAGAGGAATGGAATGGAATGGAATGGAATGGAATGTAGTGTAGTGCACTGGATTGGAATGGAATGGAATGGATTGGAATGTCATGGAAAGTAATGGAATGAAATGGAGTGGAGCGGAGAGTAGAGGAGTGGAATCGAATGGAATACAATGGAATAAAGTGCAATGGAATAAAATGGAGTGGAGTGGAGTTGAAGTGAATGGCATGGAGTGGAGAGGAATGGAGCGGAATGGAGTGGAATGGAATGGAATTTAACGGAATTGAGTGCAGTGTACTGGAATGCAATGGAGGGGAGTGGAATGGAAAGGAATGGAATGGAATGGAACGGAAAGGAGAGGAGGGGAGCGTAGTGGAGTGGAATGGAATGGAATTCAATGGAATGGAATGGAAAGTAATGTAATGCAATGAAATTGAACAGAGTGGAATGGAATGGAATAGAATGGAGTGGAGTGGAGTGGAATGGAATGGAAAGGAGTGGCATGGTGATTAGAGGAATGGAATGGAATGGATGGAACTGAGCGTATTGCAGTGGAGTTTAGTAGAATGTAACGCTATGGAATGGATTGGAATTGAGTGGAATAGAATGGATTGGAATGGAATGGAGTGGAATGGATTGGAATTCAGTGGATTGGAAAGGCTTGGAATGGAAAGGAGTGGAAGGGAGTTGAGTGTGATGGAATTGAATGGAACGGAATGGAATGGATTGGAGTTGGGTTCACTGGAGTGGAGTGGAAAGGAATGGAATGAAATGGTGTGGAATGGAATGGAATGGAATGGAGTGGAGAGGAGTGGAGTGGAATGGAATGAAATGGAATGGAATAGAGTGGAATGGATTGCAGTGGAGTGGAGTGTGTTGGAATGGAATGGAATGGAGTGGAATGTAATGGAATGGAATGGAATGGGGAGGTGGGTAGTGGAGTGGAGTGGAATGGAATGGAAGAGAATGGAGAGGAATAGAATGCAAAAGAATGCAGCTGAGAGGAATGGAATGGAATGGAAAGGAATGGATTGGAGTGGAATGGAGTTGAGTGGAGTGAAATGGAATGGAATGAATTAGAATGGAATGGAATGCAATACAATGGAATGGAATGCAATGGATAGGAATGGAATGGAGTGGAGAGGAGTGGAGTGGAATGGAATATAGCCCAGTGGAAAAGAATGGACGGGAGTGGAATGGAACGGAAAGGATTGGAGTGGAATAGAATGGATTAGAAGGGAATGGAATGCAATGGAATGTAAAGGAGTGGAGTGGTGTGAGGTGGAGTGGAGTGGAGAAAAGTGGAATGGAATTCAATGGAAAGGAATGGAAAAGAATGGAATACAATGGAAAGGAGTAGAGAGGAATGGAATGGAATGGAAAGAGCAGAATGGAGTGGAGTGGAATGTAGTGGAATGGAGTGGAGGGGTGCATAATGGAGTGGAGTGAAGTGGAATGGAAAGAAATGAAGTGAGATGGAATGGAATGGAATGGAATGGAATGGAGGGGAGTGGAGTGGAGTGGAGGTGTGTTGAATGGAATGGAGTGGAGTGCTATGGATTGGAATGAAATGGAACGGAATGTTATGTAATGGAATGGAGAGGAGTGGAGTGGAATGGAATGGAGTGGAATGGAATGGAGTAGAGTGGAATGGATTGGAGTGGATTGGAAGGGAATGGAATGGAGTGGAATGGAAAGGAGTGGAGTGGAATGGAATGGAGTGGAATTGAATGGAATGGAGTGGAATGGAATGGGGTGGTATGGAATTGAATGGAATGGAATGGATTGGAGGGGATTGGAGTGGAGCACACTGGCGTGGAGAGCACTGTAATGGAATGAAATGGAATGTTACGAAATGGGATGGAAAGGAATGGCTGGACTGGGGTGGAGTGGAATGGAATGGAATGGAATGAAAAGGAAAGGAGTGGATTGGAGTGGAAAGCAATGGCATGGAATGGAATGAAGTGGACTAGAGTGGAATGGAATGGAGTGGAGTGGAAAAGAATGAAATGGAACAGAATGGAATGGAGTGGAAAGGAATGCAACAGAATGGAGTGGAATGGAGTGGAGTTGAGTGGAATGTAATGGAATGGAGTAGAAAGGATTGGAGTTGAATGGAGTGGCAAAGAATGGAATGGAGTGGAGTGGAATGGAATGAAATGGAGTGGACTGGAGTGGTGGGGAATTTAGTGGAATGGAGTGGAGTGGAATGGAGTGTAATGTATTGGAATGGAGTGGATTGGATTGGAGCGTAATGGAGTAGAAGGGAGTGGAATGGAATGGAATGGAAAGGTGTGGACTGGAATGCAATTCAGTTGAATGGAATTGGTGGAATGGAATGGAGCGGAGTGGAGGGGAGTGGACTGGAGTGGAATGGAGTGGAATAGAGTGGAATGGAGTCTTCTGGAGTGGAGAGGAATGGAGTGAAATGGAATGGAAAGGATTGGATTGGAGAGGAGCTGAATGCAGTGGCGTGGAGTGGAGTGAAGTAGGGTGGAATTAAGTGGAATTGTGTTCAAGGGAATTGAATATGGTGTAGTGGAACTGAATGGAGTGGATTGGAAAGGAATGGAGTGGAGTGGAATGGAATGGACTGGAATGGAAGGGAGTGGATTGGAGTCGAGTTGAGTGGAATGGAATGGAGTGGATTGGTGAGGAGAAAAATGAAGTGGAATGGAGTGGAGAAGAATGGAATGGCATGTAATGGAGTGGAGAGGATTGGAACGGAATGGAGTGTAGTGGAATGCAGGGGAATGGAGTTGAATCGATTGGAAATAAATGGAATGTAAGGGAATATATTGGAATGGAATTGAGTGGAGTGGTGTGGAGAGGAATGGAATGACATAGAATTGAATGGAATGGAATGGAGTGGAATGTAATGGAATGGAAGGCTATGGAATGGAATGGAGTGGAGTGGAATGGAATAGAATGGAATGGAGTGGAATGTAGTGGAGTGGAATGGAATGGAATGGAAAGGAGTAGAATGAAAGGGAATGGAATGAAATCGAAAGGAATGGAATAAAAAGGAATCGAGTTGAATGGAGAAGAGTGGAATAGAGTGGAATGGAGTGGAACAGAGTGGAGTGGAGTGGAATAGAATGGAGTGGAGTTGAGTGGAATGGAATGGAATGGAATGGAAAGGAGTGGAGTGGATTGAAGTGGAATGGAGTAATGCGGAACGTAATGCAATGGCATGGATTGTAATGGAATGGGATGGAATTGAATGGAATGGAATTTAGTGGAATGGAATGCAGTGGAGCGGAGTGGAGAGGAATGGATTGGAATGGAATGGAATGGAGAGAGATGGAATAAAACGGAGTTGAGAGGAAAGGAATTAAGTGAAATATAATGGAATGGTGTGGAATGGAATGGAATGGAGTGGAATGGAATGGAGTGGAATGGAATGGAGTGGAATGTAGTGGAGTGGAATAGAATGGAGTGGAGGGAAATGGAGTGGAATGGAATGGAATGGAATGGAATGCAGTGGAATCGAATGGAATGTAATGGAGTGCAATGGAATGGAATGGAATGGAATGGAATGGAATGGAGTGGAATGGAATGGAATGGAGAGAAATGTAATGGAATGCAATGAATAGAAATGGAATGCAATGGAGTGGAGTGTCGTGGAATGCAATGGAGAGGAGTGGAATGGAATTGAATATATTGGAATGGAACGGAATGTAGTGCAGAGTAATGGAGTGGAATGGAGTGGAGTAGAGTGGAATGCAATGGAATGGAATGCAATGGAATGGAGTTGAGTGGAGTGGAGAGGAGTGATATGGAATGGAATGGAATGGAATGGAGTGGAATGGAATGGACTGGAATTGAATGGAGTGAATGGAATGGAGTGGAATGGAATGAAATAGAATGGAGTGGAGTGGAATGGAATGGAATGGAGCGGTATGCAATGGAGTAGAATTGAAAGAAATAGAATCAAGTGGAGTGGAATGGAATGGAATGGAGTGCATTGGTATGGAATGTATTGAGTGGAATGTCATTGAATGGAATGGAGTGGAGTGTAATGAAATGTAATATAATGGAATGGAATTGAATTTAATGGAATGGCGTGGAGTGCAGACTTGTGGAGTAGGGAGGAGTGGAGAGGAATGGATTGGAATTGGGTGGAATTGAGTGGAGTTGCTTAGAATTGAGTGGAGTGGAAGGGAATGGGGTGGAGTGGAATTGACTGGAGTGGAAAGGAATGGAGAGGAATGAAGTTGAGTGGAATGCAATGGAATGAAATGGAATGAAGAGCAGTGGAATGGAATTGAATGGAGTTGAGTGGAATTTCATGGAATGGATTGGAATACAGTGGAGTGGAATGTAGAGCAATGGAGTTGATTGGAATGAAATGGAATGGAATGGAATTGAATGGAATGGAATGGAATGGAATGGAATGGAATGGAATGGAATGGAATGGAATGGAATGGAGTGGAATATACTGGAAGGGATTGGAATGCAAACGAAAGGAAAGGAATGGAATGGAACGGAATAGAATGCATTGGAAAGGAATGGAATGGTATGTGGTGGAATGGCATGGACTGGAATGGAGAGGAGAGTAGTAGAGTTGAGTGGAATGTAATGGAATGGAGTGAAATGGAATGGAGTGGAATGGAGTGGAATGGAGTGGAGTGGAATGGAATGGTATGGAGTGGAATAGAGTGGAGTGGATTGGGGTATATTGGAGTGGAGTGGAATGGAGTAGAATGGAGTGGAATGGAATGGAATGGCGTGGTGCTGAATGGAATGGAGCGGAAGGGAATGGGGTGAAAGGGAATGGAGTGGAGTGTATTGGAATGGAGTGGAGTCGATATGAGTGGAGTTGAACAGAGTGGAATGGAGAGGAATGGAATGGAAACGTGTGGAATTGAATCTTGTGGAGTGGAGAGTAATGGAATGAAAAGGAGTGGAATAGAATGTAGGTGAGAGGAGTGGAGAGGAGTGGAGTGGCATTGAGTGGAGTAGAGTGGTGTGGAATTGAGTGGAATAGAATGCGGGGGAGAAGAGTGGAGAGGAGTGGAGTGGAGTGGCATTGAGTGGAGTGGAGTGGTGTGGAATGGAGTGGAATGGAGTGTATTGGAGAGGAGTGGAGTGGAGTGGAATGGAGAGGAATGGAGTGGATTGGAATGAAATGGAATGGAAGGGAGTGGAATGGAATTTTGTGGTGTGAAGAGTAATGGAATGAAATGGAGAAGAACAGAATGTAGTAGAGAGGAGTGGAGAGGAGTGGAGTGGAGTTTCGTGGAGTGGGGTGGAATGGAGTGGAGTGGAATGTAACGGAGTGGAGTTGAAAGGAATGGACTGGAATAGACTGCAGTGGAATGGAGTCGAGTGGAGTGGAATGGAATGCTGTGGAGTGGAGTGGTGTAGAACGAAGTGGAATGGAGTGGAGTGGAGAGAAATGGAAGGGAATTCAATGAAATGGAATGGAATGTAGAGGATTGGAGTGGAATGGAATGGAATGGAGTGGAATGGAATGGAGTGGATTGGAATGGTTTGGAGTGTAGTGGAGAGGAATGGAAGGGAATGCAATGGAATGGAATGGAAAAGAATGGAATGGAGTGGAGTGGAATGGTTTGGAATGAACTGGAAAGGAATGCAATGGAATTGAGTGGAATGGAATGCAATGGAATTGAGTGGAATGCAATGCAAAGGAATTGAGTGGAATGGAACGGAATGGAGTGGAATGGAATGGAGTGGAGTGGAAAGCCATGGAGTGGAATGGAATGCTGTGGAATGGAATGGAGTGGTGTGTAATGGAATGGAGTGGATTCGAATGGATTGGAGTTGAACGGAGTGGAATGGAGAGGAATGGAATGGAAATGTGTGGAGTAGAGTGGAGTGGTGTGGAATGGATTGGAAATGTTTGGAGTGGAATGGAATGAAACGAAATGGAATGTAATGCAATGGAGTGAAATGGAATGGAGTGGGGTAGATTGGAATTCAGTGGGTTGGAATGGAATGGAATGCAATGGAATGGAATAGAATGGAATGGAATGGAGAAGAAGGGAGTGTAGCGGAGTGCACATAATTGGATTGGAATGCAATGGAATGGCATGGAGTGGAATGGAAAGAAATGAAATGGACTTGAATGGAGTGGAGTGGAATGGAATGAAACGGAATGTAGTTGGATGGATTGGAATCAAGTGGAGTGTAATGGGGAGAAATGAAATGGAATGGAGTGCTGTGGAGAGGAGTGGAATGGAATGGAGTGCAGTGCAATGATTGGAATGGAAAGAATGGAATGCTATGGAATGTAATGGAGTGGAGTAGAATGGAAAGGAGTGGAATGGAATGAAATGGAATGGAGTGGAATGGAAAAGAATGGAGTTGAGAGAAAAGGAATGGAGTGGAGTGGAATTGAATGGAGTGGAGTGCAATGGAATGGATAGGATTGGAATGGGATAAAACGGTAAGGAATGGAGAGGAGAAGATTGGAGTGGAGCAGAGTGGAGTGGAAAGGAATGTAATGTAATGTTATGGAATGGAATGGAAGGGAATGGAATGGAATGGAATGGAATGCTACGGGATGGAATGCAGTGGAGTGGATTGGAAATAATGGAATGTAATGGAGTGGAATGGAGTGTAGTGGAATGGAATGGAATGTAGTGGAATGGAATGGAATGGAGTGGAATGGAATGGACTGGAATGGAATTGAATATTGTGGAGTACTCTGGAATGGTATGGAGTGGAGTGGAATGGAACGGAATGGAATGGAATGCAATGGAATGGAGTGGAGTGGTATGGAATGGAGTGGAATGGAATGGAATGGAGTGGAGTTGAGTAGAATGGAGTGGAATGGAATTGAATGGAATGGAATGGAATGCAATGAATTGGAGTGGAATGGAATAGAAAGAATGGAACTGAATTGAGAAGAATGGAAAGGAATGAAATTGAATGCAGTCCATTCCAATGGATTGCTGTGGAATGTAATGGAATGGAGTGCAATAGAATTTAATGGAGTGGGTTGGCATGAAATGGAGTGGAGTTGAATGGAATCGAATGCAATGGAACGGAATGGATAGGAGTGGATCGGAATGGAAAGGAATGGAATGGAGATGACGGGAGTGCAGTGGACTGTATTCGACTGGAATGGGATGGAATGGAATAGAATGAGTTGGAGTGGAACGGAATGGAATGAAATGGAGTGGAATGGAGTAAAATGGAATAGAATGGAATGGAAAGGACTCGAATGGAATGGATTCGAATTAAATGGAATCTTATGGAATGGAATTGAACGGAATGGAGTAGAATTGAATGGATCCGAATAGAACTGTCTCAAATGGAATGGAGTGGAATGTAACGGAAAGACTCAAATGAAATGAAATGGAATGGAATGGAATAGAAACTAAAGGAATGGAATGGAATATAATGGAATTGATTTGAATGGAATGCAATAGATCAGAATGGAATTGCATGGAATGGAATGGAATGGAATGGAACGGACTGGAATGGAATGGTCTGGAATGGCATGGACTCAAAGGGAACGGATTTGATTGGAATGGAATGGAAAGGAAAGGAATTGAATGCAATCAAATGGAATGTTATAAAATAGAATCGAATGAAATGGACTACATTGGAATGGACTCGAATGTATTGAAATCGACTGGAAGGAATCGAATGGAATGGAATCAAATGGAATGGAAACAAAAGGACTCGAATAAAATGGACTCCTTTGGAATGGACTGGAATGGAATGCATTCGACTGGAATGGAATCGAATGGAAGAAAATCGAGTAGTATGGAAACGAATGGAATGCATTGGAGTGGAATGGATTCGAAATGAATGGACTGGATTGGAACAGTCTCGAATGGAAAGTACTAGAATGGAATGGCATGGAAACAGTGGAAAGGAATGGAATGGAATGAATAGAATGAAATGGAATCAAATGTAATGGACTGGAATGGAAGTGGCTCGAATGGAATGGACTCCATTGGAATGGACTCGAATGGAATGCAATGGAATGGAATGGACTGGAAAAGAATGGACTTGAATGGAATGGAATGGAATGGAATGGAATGGAATGGAATGGACTGGAATGGAACGGACTCGAATGGAATGGATTCGAATGGAATGGACTCGAATGACCTGCAACGGATTGGACTCAAATGGAATGGTCTCAAATGGAATGCAATCTAATGAAAGGCAATCGAACGGAGTGGAATCGAATGGATTGGAATGGAATGGAATAGACTAGAAAGGAACGGATAGCAATGGAATGAGCTCGAATGGAATGGACTGGAATGGATTGGAACCGAATGGAATGGACAGAAAAGTAATGCAATCAAAACGAGAGGAATGGAATGGAAACGAATAGAATGGAATGGACTCAAAAGGAATGGACTAGAATGGAACGGTCTCAAATGGAATGCCATAGAATGGAATGGAATCAAATTTAATGGAATCGAAAGGAAGGGAATCAAAAGCAATGCAATGGAATTGACTGCGATCGAACGGAATGGACTGGAATGGAACGGTATCAAATGGAATGGAATGGAATTGAGTGGAATGGAATGGATTCAAATGACATGGATAGCAATGGTATGGACTGGAATGGAATGTACTCGAAAAAACGGAAGAGAACGGAATGGTCTCCAATAGAATGTACTCGAATGTAATGCCAAGGAATGGAATAGAATCGAATGGAATGTACCAGAATAGAATGGTCTCGAATTGAATGGAATCGAACTGAATGAATTGAATGGAATGGATTTGAATGGAATGAAATCGAATGGAATTGAATAGTCTGGAATGGAATAGAATGGACTCGAATATAGTGGACTGGAATGCAATGCCCTTGAAAGGAATGGATTAGAATGGAATGAAATAGAATTTAATGGAATCTAATGCAATGGATTTGAATCGAACGGTCACTAATGGAATGAACTGGAATGGAAAGTTCTCGAATGGAATGGAAAGGATTGGATTGGAATACAAAGGAATGTAACGGAATGGAAACGAATGGAATGTAGTACAACGGATTTGAATTGAACGCAAAGAAATGGAATGGAATGGAATTGAATGGAATGGAATGGCATGGCATGGAATGGAATGCAATGGAAAGGAAAGAAATGTACTTGAATGGAATGGAATGGAAAGCAAAGGAATGGATTGGAATGGAATCAAAAGTCATGGAAATGCTCAGGATGGAATCAAAAGTCAAAAAAATGCATGGGATGGAATCAAACGGAAAGGAATCGAATGGAATGGAATCGAATGGAATGGAGCACAATGGAATGCAAAGGAATGGACTTGAATGAAATGGAATCAAATGGAATGGAATCTATTGGAATGGAATCAAGTTCAATGAATTGTAATGGATTGGTCTCAAAAAGAATGGAATGTAATCGAGTGGAATGGAATGGATTGGAAGGCAATCGAATGTAACGGAATGTAATGGAATGGATTGGAATTGAATGGAATGGACTGGAAAGTAATGGAGTAGAATGGAATGGACTCGAATGGAATGGAGTCGAATGGAATGGAGTCAAATGGAATAGAATCAAAAGAAATGGACCCGAATTGAATGAATTGAAAGGGAATGATCTCAAATGGAATGGAATGGAATGGAATGGAATTAAATGGAATAGAATGGGATGAAATGGAATAGAATGGTTAAAAATGGCATGGAATGGAATGGAACTGAATGGAATGAAACGGCAGGGAATGGAATCGAAAGGAATGGAATCGAAAGGAATAGAATCCAATGGAATTTCAAGGAATGGAGTGGAATGAAATTCATTCGAATGGAAAGGACTGGAATGGAATGGAATCTAATGGAATGGAATGGATTGGAATGGACTCGAATGTGATGAAGTGGAATGGAATGGATTTGAATGGGATGGACTTGAATGGAATGGACTCGAATGGAATGGAATGGACTTCAATGTAATGGACTGCAATGTAAAGGACCCGAATGAAAGGTAATTGAATGGAAAGGAATGGAATGGAATGGAATGGAATGGAATAGAAAGGAATAAAATGAATTACAATGGACACAAATGTAAGGGACTCCATTGGAATGGACTCCAATGGAATGCAGTTGAATGGAATGGAATCGAATGCCATGGACTCGGATGGAAGGGACTGGCATGGAATTATCTCGGATGGAATGGAATGGAATGGAGTGGAATGGAATGGAATGGAATGGAATGGAATGGAATGGAATAGAATGAAGTGGAATGGAATGGAATGGAATGGAGTGGAGTGGAATGGAATGGAATGGAGTGGAATGGAATGGAATGGAGTGGAGTGGAGTGGAATGGAATGGAATGGAGTGGAATGGAATGGAATGAAATGGGACCGAATGTAATAGAATTGAAAGGAAATGAATGAAATGGAAAACAATAGAATAGAATAAAAGGGAATTACATGGAATGGATAGGAAGCAGATGGAAATGAAGTGAATGGAATGCAATGGATTCGAATGGAATGGAATGGAATGAAATGGAATGGCCTTGAATGGGATGGATGGACCCAAATGGAATGGAATGACATGGAATGGAATGGACTAGAATGGAATGGAATGGACTAAAATGCAATGGAATGGAATCGAACTGAATGGAATGGAATCCAATTGAATGGAATAGAATGGAATGGAATGCAATGGAATTGTATCAAATGGAATGGAATGGCACGGAATGGAATTGAACGAAATGGAATATAACTGAATGGAATGGCATGGAATGGAATGGAATGGAATGGACAGGATTAGAATGGAATTGACTGGAGTTGAGTGGAATCATATGGAATGGAGTGGAATCATATGGAATTGAATGGAATGGAATGGACTCAAATGGATTAGAATCGAATGGAATGAATTTAAACGGAAAGGAATCGATCAGAATGGACTCGATTTGAATGGATCCGAATGGATCTGTCTCTAATGGAAAAGAATGGAATGGAATGGAAAGACTGGAATGGATTGAAATGGAATGGAATGGAATGGAATGGAATACAATGTAAGGTAATGTAATGTAACAGAACTGAATGGATTCAGAAGGAATGGACTGGAATGGAATGGAACCACAGGAATGGAATGGAATGTGCTGGAAAATACTGGACTTTAATGGAAAGGACTCGAATGCAATGGAAGGGAATGAAATGTAATGGACTCGAATGAAATGGACTGGAATGGCATGGACTTGAAAGGAATGGATTGAAATGGAATGGAATGGACCGGAATGGAATGGAATGGAATGGAACGGAACAGAACGGAACGGAACGGAATAGATTGGAATGCCATGGATTCGAGTGCTATGGACTCGAATGGAATGGACTCCATTGTAAAGGATTCGAATGGAATGCAATCAAATGGAAAGGAATAGAATGGAATGGAATCAAATGGAATGGAACTGAAAGAACTCCAGTGGAACAGGCTCTTTGGAATGGACTTGAATGGAATGTTATTGAATGGAATGGAATCAAATGGAATGCAATCGAATGGAAGCCACCGGAATGGAATGAACGAGAATATAATTGACTGGAATGGAACGGTCTCGAATGGATTGGACAGGAATGGAATGGACCATAATGGAATGGCCTCGAATGGAATGCATTCGAATGCAATGGACACGAATATTTTGGAATTGAATTCACTCGATTAGAATCGTCTTAATGGAATGGACTCCAATCAAATGCACTCGAAAGGAATGCAAATGAAAGGTATGGAATCGAATGGAATGGAATGGACTCGAAAGGAATTGACAAGAATGGAATGGTCTCGAATGGAATGCAATCAAATGAAAAGGAATCGAATGGAATGGAAAGAAATGGAATGAAATGGAATGGATTCGAATGGAATGGAATGGTACTGAATGGAATAGAAGGGAATGGAATCGAATGGAATAGAAACTCAGGGAATGGAATGGAAAGGAATGCAATGGAATCGATTCAAATGGAATGGACTGGAATGGAATGGAATCAAATGGAATATAATGCAATGGACATGAATGTAATGGAATACAATGGAAAGGACTCTAGTGGAACGGACTTGAATGAGATGGTCTGGAATGGAATGGACTCGAAAGGAATGGTCTACAGTGGATTGGACTCGAAAGGAATGCAATTGAATGGAATGGAATCGATTGGAATGGAATCAAATGGAACGGAATTCAAAGAAATGGAATCTAATGGAATGCAATAGAGTCAAGTGGACACGATTGGAATGATCTGGAATGGAATGGTCTTAAATGGAAAGGAAATGAATCGAATGGAATTGAATGGAATGGAAACCAATGGAATGGAATGGAAACGAATGGTATGTAATGGAATGCAATGGAATAGAATGAAATGGAATCAATGGAATGGACTGGAATGAAATGGAATGTATTCAAATATAGTGGACTGAAATGGAATGGAATGGACTCAAATGGAATGCAGTCGAATGGAACGGTTTCGAATGTAGTGGAAACCAGTGGAATGGAATCAGAAGGAATGGAAAGGACTTGCATGGAAGGGAATTGAACGGAATGGACTGGACTGGAATGGAATGGGCTCGAAACGAATGTACTGGAATGGAAACGTCTCGAATGAAATGGACCTGAATTAACTGGAATTGAATGCAATGGAACTGAATGGTATGGAATCGAATGGAATGGTATGGACTGGAATTTTAATGGAACATACTGGAATGTTATGGACTGAACGGCATGGACTGCAATGGAATAGCATTGAAAGGAATGCAATAAAATGGAATTTACTCGAATGAAATGTAATCAAATGGAATAGATTCAAATGGAATGGAATCTATTGGAATGGACTTGAATTGAATGAATTGCAATTTAATGATCTCCAATGGAATGGAATGGAATGGAATCGAATGGAAAGGAAAGGAATTTAATGGAATGGATTGGAAACCAATGGAAAGGAATGTTATGAAAAGAATTCCAATGGAATGGAATTGAATGGAATGGACTGGTATGGAATGAACTCAAATGGAATGGACTGGAATGGAACAGTCTCGAATGGAAAGGAATGGAATGGAAAGGATTTGAACGGAATGGAATGGAATGGTATGGAATGGAATGGAATCGAATCGAATGCAATGGACTGGAAGGGAATGGAGTGGAATGCAATGGACTCAAACGGAATGGACTCGAATGGAATGGAATGCAATGAATTGGAATGGAACGGTCCGCAATGGAATTGAATGGAATGCAATGGTCTCCAATGGAACGGACTCGAATAGAATGCAATCGAAAGTAATTAAATCAAACGGAATGGAGTGGAAAGGAATGGACTCAAAAGGAATGGACTAGAATGGAACGGTCTCAAATGAAATGAAATAGAATGGAAAAGGATGGTCTGAAATGGAATAGATTGGACTTGAATGTAACAGAATGGAATGGAATGGACTCGAAAGGAATGCAATCAAATTGAATGTAATCGAATTGAATAGAATTTAATGTAATGGAATCGAATAGGATAGATGTGAATGCAATCTATTTGGGAATGGAATGGAACGGAACGGAACGGAACGGTACAGAACGGGACGGAATGGAATTGAGTGGAATAGAATCCAATGCAATACAATGGAATGGAATGGAATTGATTCGAATGGAATAGACTCGAATGGAATGGAATCGAATGGAATGTTCGGATGGAATGCAGTGGAATTGTGTGCAGTCGTTTGGAATGGAATGGAATGCAATGGAATGCTCTCGATTGGAATGAAATTAAATGGAATGGAATCTAAAGGAATGGAATCGAATGGAATGGACTTGTTTAGAATGGATTGGAATGGAATGGTCTCAAAAGGAGTGGAATTGGATGGATCAGAAAGGAATGACATGGAATGGAATGGCATGGGGTGGAATAGAACGGAATGGAATTGAATAGAATAGAATCTAATGGAATGGAAAGAATTCATTCAAATGTAATGCACTGGAATGGAATGGAATCGAACAAAATGGAATGGAATGGAACGGAATCGAGAGGAATAGAATTCAATGCAATACAATGGAATGGAATGGAATTGATTCGAATGGAATAGACTCGAATGGAATGGAATCGAATGGAGTAGAATGGAATGGAATGGAATGAAATGGACTCAAATGTAATGGGCTGTAATGCTATGGACTCGAATGGAATGGATTCGAATGCAATGGATTCGAATGGAACGAAATTGATGGCAATGGAACCAAATGGAATGGAATGGAATGGATTTGAATGTAACCGACTGGAATGTAGTTGACTGGAATGCAGTGGACTTGAAAGGAATGAATTCAAATGTAATGTAATGTAATGTAAAACAATGGAAAGTAATGGAGTGGAATGGAATACAGTGGAATGTAATGGACTCGAATATAGAGGACTCCGTTGGAATGGAATGCAATGGAAGGTATTCGAATGGAATGCAATCGAAAGGAATGGAATTCAATGGAATGGACTGGAATGGAATGATATCGAACTGGACAGAACGGTAAAGAATGGAATCAAATGGATTGGAAAGGAATGGAATGGAAACGAATCAAATGGAATGAAATGGAAGAGTTTGGAAACAAATGCAATGGAATGGATTGGAAGGCAAAGGATTCGAAAGGAATAGAACACAATGAAATGTCAAGGAATGGAATAGAATGGAATGGGATGGAATGGACTCGAATGGAATGGAATGGAATGGAATGGAAACAAAGAAAATAGAATGGAATGTAATGGAATGGAGTGGACTCAAAAGGATTAGAATGGATTGGACTGGAATTGAGTGGAATCTTGTTGAATGGAATGGAGTGCAATGGACTCGAATGGAATGGAATCTAACGGCATGGAATACAAAAGAATGGACTTGAATTGAATGTATCCAAATGGAACTCCCTCGAATGGAATGGAATGGAATGGAATGGAATGGAATGGAATGGAATGGAATGGAATTGAATGTAGTGGAAAGACTCGAATGGAATGAAATGGAATGGAAAGGAATGGAATTGAATGAAATGGAATCGAGTGTAATGGACTGGAATAAAAAAGACTCCAATGGAATGCAATTGAGTGCAATGGAATCGAATGGAATGTAGTCGAAAGGAATGAAATCCAATGGAATGGAATCGAATGGAATGGACTGGAATGTAATAACTTGAATGGAATGGACTTGAATGGAATGGAATGGAATGGAATGGATTCGAATGGAATGGAATCAAATCACATCGAATGGGATGGAATGGAATGGAATGGAGTGGAATGGAATGGAATGGAATGGAATGGAATGGACTCGAATGGAATCGACTCAAAGGGAATGGTATAGAACGGAATAAATGGGAAATGAATGGAATGGACTCGAATGTCATAGAATGCAGTGGAATAGAATTGAATGGAAGAGAATACACTCGAATGGAATGGAAAGGAATGAAACGGAATGGATTTTAATGGAATTGTATGGAATGGAAGGGCATGTAATGGAAACTAATGGAATGGATTTGAATGGAAAAGAATCTGAAGGAATTGGAAAGAATGGAAAGGAATGGATATGAATGAAATGCAGTGCAATAGAATACAATGGAACGGACAGGAAACGAGTTGAATCGAAAGGAATGAAATCAAATGGAATAGCCTGGAATGGAATTGACTCAAATGGAATGGACTGGAATGAAACGGTTTCGAGTGGAACGGAATGCAATGGAATGTAATGGAGACAAATAGAATCAAATGAAAACGAATGTAATGGAATGGAATGGAAAGGAATGGAATGGAAATGAATGGAATTGAATCGAATGGAATGGTCTGGAATTGAATGGAACTGAATGGATTGGACTCAAATGGAATGAACTCAAATGGAATAGAGTCAAATGAGATTGAATCTAATAGAATGGAAGGTTATGAAATTTAATCATATGGAGTCAAATGGAACGGACTGAAATGACATGAAAAGGAATGGAGTAGAATCGAATGGAATCAAATGGAACGGACTGGAATGGCACGGACTGTAATGGAATGGACTTGAATGGAAAGGAAGGGAATAGGCTCGAATGGAATGGAAAGGAATGAAATGGAATGGATTTTAATGGAAATGTATGGAGTGGAAGGGCATGTAACGGAATCTAATGGAATGGAAATGAATGGAAAATAATCTAAACGAATTGGGAGGAATGGAATGGAATGGACATGAATGGAATGCAGTGGAATAGAATACAATGGAACGGACGGGAAAGGAATTGGATCAAAAGGAATGAAATTGAAAGGAATAGACTGGAATGGAATTGACTCAAATGGACTGGACTGGAATGGAATGGTTTCGAGTGGAATGGAATGCAACGGAATGGAATGGAATCGAATCGAATCAAATGAAAACAAATGGAATGGAAACGAATGGTATTGAATCGAATGGAGTGGTCTGCAATTGAATGGAATTGAATGGATTGGACTCCAATGGAACGAACTCGAAAGGAATAGAGTCAAATGGGATTGAATCGAATGGAATGGAATGTTATGAAATTTAATCATATGGAGTCAAATGGAATGGACTGACATGAAATGAAATGGATTGGAATAGAATCAAATGGAATGGAATCAAATGGAATGCACTGGAACGGCATGGAATGGACTTGAAACGAATGGACTCGAATGGAATGAACTCGAATGGAATGGACGTCATAGCTCTGGACTGGAATGAACTCGAATGGAATTGTCTCCAATGGAACGGACTGGAAGGGAATGCAATCGAATGGAATGGAATGGAATCGAATGGAATGAACTCTAATGGAATGGAATAGAATCACATGGACATGAATTGAATGAACTGGAATGGAACTGCCTTGAATGGAATGGAATCGAATGGAATGATATCGAATAGAAGGGAATAGAGTGGAATGGAATGGAATGGAAAAGATTGGAGTGGAATCGAATGAAATTAGGCTAATTGGAGAGGGATGGAATGGAATGGAAAGTACTAGAAGGTAACGGATTGCAATGTAATCAATACAAATGCAATGGATTCGAATGGAAAGTAATAGTATGGAATGAAACCCAATGGAATTGAACCACAAGGATGGAAATGAATGGAGTGGACTCGAATGGAAGGGAATTGAATGGAATGTAATGGACTGGACTGGAATGGAACGGACTCGAAAGGAATGGACGGCAATAGAACCATCTCCAATGAAATGGTCCCGAATGGATTGGAAATGAAAGGGAAGGAATCGCATGGAATGGAATAGAATGGAATGGAACGTTCTGGAATTGAATGGAATCGAAAGGAATGGATTGCAATGGAACCGTCTCGAATGAAATGGACCCGAATGGATTGGAAATGAAAAAAATGGAGTCGAATGGAATGGACTCAATTAGAATTGAATGGACTGGAATGGAATGGAATGGACTGAATGGAATGGACTCAACTCGAATGGAATCGAATGGAATGGAATCAAAAGGGATGGACTGGAATGGAATGTATTCGAATGGAATGCAATCGAATGGAATGGACTTGGATAGAATGGATTGGAATGGAATGGTCTCAAATGGAGTGGAATTGGATGGATCAGAAATGAATGAAATGGAATGGAATGGAATAGAACGGAATGGAATTGAATGGAATAGAATCTAAAGCAATGGAAAGAATTCATTCAAATGTAACGGACTGGAATGGAATGGAATGGAACAAATTGGAATGGAATGGAATGGAATGGAATGGAATGGAATGGAAAGAATTCGGATGGAATGCAGTGGAATTGTGTGCAGTCGTTTGGAATGGAATGGAATGGAATGGAATGCTCTCGGTTGGAATGAAATTAAGTGGAATGGAATCTAAAGGAATGGAATCGAATGGAATGGACTTGGATAGAATGGATTGGAATGGAACGGCCTCAAAAGGAGTGGAATTGGATGGATCAGAATGGAATGACATGGAATGGAATGGCTTTGGTTGGAATAGAAAGGAATGGAATTGAATAGAATAGAATCTAATGGAATGGAAAGAATTCATTCAAATGTAATGCACTGGAATGGAATGGAATCGAACAAAATGGAATGGAATGGAACGGAACGGAACGGAACGGAACGGAATCGAGTGGAATAGAATCCAATGCAATACAAAGGAATGGAATGGAATTGATTCGAATGGAATAGACTCGAATGGAATGGAATCGAATGGAGTAGAATGGAATGGAATGGAATGAAATGGACTCAAATGTAATGGGCTGTAATGCTATGGACTCGAATGGAATGGATTCGAATGTAATGTATTCGAATGGATCGAATTTGATGGCAATGGAACCAAGTGGAATGGAATGGATTGGATTTGAAGGTAACGGACTGGAATGTAGTTGACTGGAATGCAATGGACTTGAAAGGAATGAATTCAAATGTAATGTAATGTAATGTAAAACAATGGAAAGTAATGGAGTGTAATGGAATACAGTGGAATGTAATGGACTCGAATATAGAGGACTCCATTGGAATGGAATGCAATGCAAGGCAATCGAATGGAATGCAATCGAAAGGAATGGAATTCAATGGAATGGACTGGAATGGAATGATATCGAACTGGACAGAACGGTAAAGAATGGAATCGAATGGATTGGAAAGGAATGGAAAGGAAACGAATCAAATGGAATGAAATGGAAGGTTTTGGAAGCAAATGCAATGGAATGGATTGGAACGCAAAGGATTCGAAAGGAATAGAACACAATGAAATGTCATGGATTGGAATAGAATGGAATGGGTTGGAAAGACTCGAATGGAATGGAATGGAATGGAATGGAATGGGATGGAATGGACTCGAATGGAATGGAACGGAATGGAATGGAATCAAAGAAAATAGCTGGAATGTAATGGAATGGAATGGATTCAAAAGGATTAGAATGGATTGGACTGGAATTGAGTGGAATCTTGTTAAATGGAATGGAGTGGAATGGACTCGAATGGAATGGAATCTGACGGAATGGAATAGAAAAGAATGGACTTGAATTGAATGTATCCAAATGGAACTCCCTCGAGTGGAATGGAATGGAATGGAATGGAATTGAATGGAATGGAATGGAATGGAATGTAGTGGAAAGACTCGAATGGAATGGAATGGAATGAAATGGAATGGAAAGGAATGGAATTGAATGAAATGGAATCCAGTGTAATGGACTGGAATAGAAAAGACTCCAATGGAATGCAATTGAGTGCAATGGAATCGAATGGAATGTAATCGAAAGGAATGAAATCCAATGGAATGGAATCGAATGGAATGGACTGGAATGTAATAACTTGAATGGAATGGACATGAATGGAATGGAATTGAATGGAATGGATTCGAAAGGAATGGAATCAAATCACATCGAATGGGATGGAATGGAATGGAATGGAATGGAATGGAATGGAATGGAATGGAATGGAATGGACTCGAATGGAATTGACTCAAAGGGAATGGAATAGAACGGAATAAAAGGGAAATGAATGGAATGGACTCGAATGTCATAGAATGCAGTGGAATAGAATTTAATGGAAGAGAATACGCTCGAATGGAATGGAAAGGAATGAAATGGAATGGATTTTAATGGAATTGTATGGAATGGAAGGCCATGTAATGGAAACTAATGGAATGGATTTGAATGGAAAAGAATCTAAAGGAATTGGAAGGAATGGAAAGGAATGGACATGAATGAAGTGCATTGCAATAGAATACAATGGAACGGACAGGAAACGAGTTGAATCGAAAGGAATGAAATCAAATGGAATAGCCTGGAATGGAATTGACTCATATGGAATGGACTGGAATGAAACGGTTTCGAGTGGAACGGAATGCAATGGAATGTATTGGAGTCGAATAGAATCAAATGAAAACGAATGTAATGGAATGGAATGGAAAGGAATGGAATGGAAATGAATGGAATTGAATCGAATGGAATGGTCTGGAATTGAATGGAACTGAATGGATTGGACTCAAATGGAATGAACTCAAATGGAATAGAGTCAAATGAGATTGAATCTAATAGAATGGAAGGTTATGAAATTTAATCATATGGAGTCAAATGGAACGGATTGAAATGAAATGAAAAGGAATGGAGTAGAATCGAATGGAATCAAATGGAACGGACTGGAATGGCACGGACTGTAATGGAATGGACTTGAATGGAAAGGAAGGGAATAGGCTCGAATGGAATGGAAAGGAATGAAATGGAATGGATTTTAATGGAAATGTATGGAGTGGAAGGGCATGTAACGGAATCTAATGGAATGGAAATGAATGGAAAATAATCTAAACGAATTGGGAGGAATGGAATGGAATGGACATGAATGGAATGCAGTGGAATAGAATACAATGGAATGGACGGGAAAGGAATTGGATCAAAAGGAATGAAATTGAAAGGAATAGACTGGAATGGAATTGACTCAAATGGACTGGACTGGAATGGAATGGTTTCGAGTGGTATGGAATGCAATGGAATGGATTGGAATCGAAACGAATCAAATTAAAACAAATGGAATGGAAACGAATGGTATTGAATCGAATGGAGTGGTCTGCAATTGAATGGAATTGAATGGATTGGACTCCAATGGAACGAACTCGAAAGGAATAGAGTCAAATGGGATTGAATCGAATGGAATGGAATGTTATGAAATTTAATCATATGGATTCAAATGCAATGGACTGAAATGGAATGAAATGGATTGGAATAGAATCAAATGGAATGGAATCAAATGGAATGCACTGGAACGGCATGGAATGGACTTCAATCGAATGGACTCGAATGGAAGGAACTCGAATGGAATGGACGTCATAGCTCTGGACTGGAATGAACTCGAACGGAATTGTCTCCAATGGAATGGACTGGAAGGGAATGCAATCGAATGGAATGGAATGGAATCGAATGGAATGAACTCTAATGGAATGGAATAGAATCACATGGACATGAATGGAATGAAGTGGAATGGAACTGCCTTGAATGGAATGGAATCGAATGGAATGATATCGAATAGAAGGGAATAGAGTGGAATGGAATGGAATGGAAAAGATTGGAGTGGAATCGAATGAAATTAGGCTAATTGGAGAGGGATGGAATGGAATGGAAAGTACTAGAAGGTAATGGATTGCAAAGTAATCGATACAAATGCAATGGATTCGAATGGAAAATAACAGTATGGAATGAAATCCAATGGAATTGAACCACAAGGAATGGAAATGAATGGAATGGACTCGAAAGGAAGGGAATTGAATGGAATGTAATGGACTGGACTGGAATGGAACGGACTCGAAAGGAATGGACGGCAATAGAACCATCTCGAATGAAATGGTCCCGAATGGATTGGAAATGAAAGGAAAGGAATCACATGGAAAGGAATAGAATGGAATGGAACGGTCTGGAATGGAATGGAATCGAAAGGAATGGATTGCAATGGAACCGTCTCGAATGAAATGGACCCGAATGGATTGGAAATGAAAAAAATGGAGTCGAATGGAATGGAATTAATTAGAATTGAATGGATTGGAATGGAATGGAGTGGACTGAATGGAATGGACTCAACTCGAATGGAATCGAATGGAATGGAATCAAAAGGGATGGACTGGAATGGAATGTATTCGAATGGAATGGAATCAAATGGAATGCAATCGAATGGAATGGACTTGGATAGAATGGATTGGAATGGAATGGTCTCACATGGAGTGGAATTGGATGGATCAGAAAGTAATGAAATGGAATGGAATGGAATAGAACGGAATGGAATTGAATGGAATAGAATCTAATGCAATGGAAAGAATTCATTCAAATGTAATGGACTGGAATCGAACAAATTGGAATTGAATGGAATGGAATGGAATGGAATGGAATGGAATGGAATGGAATGGAATGGAATGGAATGGAATGGAATGGAATGGAATGGAATTGAATGTAGTGGAAAGACTCGAATGGAAAGAAATGGAATGGAAAGGAATGGAATTGAATGAAATGGAATCGAGTGTAATGGACTGGAATAGAAAAGACTCCAATGGAATGCAATTGAGTGCAATGGAATCGAATGGAATGTAATAGAAAGGAATGAAATCCAATGGAATGGAATCGAATGGAATGGACTGGAATGTAATAACTTGAATGGAATGAACTTGAATGGAATGGAATGGAATGGAAGGGATTCGAATGGAATGGAATCAAATCACATCGAATGGGATGGAATGGAATGGAATGGAATGGAATGGAATGGAATGGAATGGAATGGAATGGAATGGAATGGAATGGAAAGAATTCGGATGGAATGCAGTGGAATTGTGTGCAGTCGTTTGGAATGGAATGGAATTTAATGGAATGCTCTCGATTGGAATGAAATTAAATGGAATGGAATCTAAAGGAATGGAATCGAATGGAATGGACTTGGATAGAATGGATTGGAATGGAATGGTCTCAAAAGGAGTGGAATTGGATGGATCAGAAAGGAATGACATGGAATGGAATGGCATGGAGTGGAATAGAACGGAATGGAATTGAATAGAATTGAATCTAATGGAATGGAAAGGATTCATTCAAGTGTAATGCACTGGAATGGAATGGAATCGAACAAAATGGAATGGAATGGAACGGAACAGAACGGAATCGAGTGGAATAGAATCCAATGCAATACAATGGAATGGAATAGAATTGATTCGAATGGAATAGACTCGAATGGAATGGAATCGAATGGAGTAGAATGGAATGGAATGGAATGAAATGGACTCAAATGTAATGGGCTGTAATGCTATGGACTCGAATGGAATGGATTCGAATGTAATGGATTCGAATGGAACGAAATTGATGGCAATGGAACCAAATGGAATGGAATGGAATGGATTTGAATATAAAGGACTTTAATGTAGTTGACTGGAATGCAATGGACTTGAAACGAATGAATTCGAATGTAATGTAGTGTAATGTAAAACAATGGAAAGTAATGGGGTGGAATGGAATACAGTGGAATGTAATGGACTCGAATATGCAGGACTCCACTGGAATGGAATGCAATGGAAGGCAATCGAATGGAATGCAATCGAAAGGAATGGAATTCAATGGAATGGACTGGAATGGAATGATATCGAACTGGACAGAACGGTAAAGAATGGAATCGAATGGATTGGAAAGGAATGGAATGGAAACGAATCAAATGGAATGAAATGGAAGAGTTTGGAAACAAATGCAATGGAATGGATTGGAACGCAAAGGATTCGAAAGGAATAGAACACAATGAAATGTCATGGAATGGAATAGAATTGAATGGGATGGAACGGACTCGAATGGAATGGAATGGAATGGGATGGAATGGACTCGAATGGAGTTGAACGGTATGGAATGGAATCAAAGAAAGTAGAATGGAATGTAATGGAATGGAGTGGACTCAAAAGGATTAGAATGGATTGGACTGGAATTGAGTGGAATCTTGTTAAATGGAATGGAGTGGAATGGACTCGAAAGGAATGGAATCTAACGGAATGGAATAGAAAAGAATGGACTTGAATTGAATGTATCCAAATGGAACTCCCTCGAATTGAATGGAATGGAATGGAATGGAATGGAAAGGAATGGAATTGAATGTATTGGAAAGACACGAATGGAATGAAATGGAATGGAAAGGAATGGAATTGAAAGAAATGGAATCGAGTGTAATGGACTGGAACAGAAAAGACTCCAATGGAATGCAATTGAGTGCAATGGAATCGAATGGAATGTAATCAAAAGGAATGAAATCCAATGGAATGGAATCGAATGGAATGGACTGGAATGTAATAACGTGAATGGAATGGAATTGAATGGAATGGAATTGAATGGAATGGATTCGAATGGAATGGAATCAAATCACATCGAATGGGATGGAATGGAATGGAATGGACTCGAATGGAATCGACCCAAATGGAATGGAATAGAACGGAATAAAAGGGAAATGAATGCAATGGACTCGAATGTCATAGAATGCAGTGGAATAGAATTGAATGGAACAGAATACGCTCGAATGCAATGGAAAGGAATGAAATGGAATGGATTTTAATGGAATTGTATGGAATGGAAGGGCATGTAATGGAAACTAATGGAATGGAATTGAATGGAAAAGAATCTAAATGAATTGGAAAGAATGGAAAGGAATGGACATGAATGAAATGCAGTGGAATAGAATACAATGGAACGGACAGGAAACGAGTTGAATCGAAAGTAATGAAATCAAATGGAATAGCCTGGAATGGAATTGACTCAAATGGAATGGACTGGAATGAAACGGTTTCGAGTGGAACGGAATGCAATGGAATGTAATGGAGTCGAATAGAATGAAATGAAAACGAATGTAATGGAATGGAATGGAAAGGAATGGAATGGAAATGAATGGAATTGAATCGAATGGAATGGTCTGGAATTGAATGGAACTGAATGGATTGGACTCAAATGGAATGAACTCAAATGGAATAGAGTCAAATGAGATTGAATCTAATAGAATGGAAGGTTATGAAATTAATCATATGGAGTCAAATGGAACGGATTGAAATGAAATGAAAAGGAATGGAGTAGAATCGAATGGAATCAAATGGAACGGACTGGAATGGCACGGACTGTAATGGAATGGACTTGAATGGAAAGGAAGGGAATAGGCTCGAATGGAATGGAAAGGAATGAAATGGAATGGATTTTAATGGAAATGTATGGAGTGGAAGGGCATGTAACGGAATCTAATTTAATGGAAATGAATGGAAAATAAACTAAATGAATCGGGAGGAATGGAATGGAATGGACATGAATGGAATGCAGTGGAATAGAATACAATGGAACGGACGGGAAAGGAATTGGATCAAAAGGAATGAAATTGAAAGGAATAGACTGGAATGGAATTGACTCAAAATAAATGGACTGGAATGGAATGGTTTCGAGTGGAATGGAATGCAACGGAATGGAATGGAATCGAATCGAATCAAATGAAAACAAATGGAATGGAAACGAATGGTACTGAATCGAATGGAGTGGTCTGTAATTGAATGGAATTGAATGGATTGGACTCCAATGGAACGAACTCGAAAGGAATAGAGTCAAATGGGATTGAATCGAATGGAATGGAATGTTATGAAATTTAATCATATGGAGTCAAATGGAATGGACTGAAATGGAATGAAATGGATTGGAATAGAATCAAATGGAATGGAATCAAATGGAATGCACTGGAACGGCATGGAATGGACTTGAAACGAATGGACTCGAATGGAATGAACTCGAATGGAATGGACGTCATAGCTCTGGACTGGAATGAACTCGAATGGAATTGTCTCCAATGGAATGGACTGGAAGGGAATGCAATCGAATGGAATGGAATGGAATCGAATGGAATGAACTCTAATGGAATGGAATAGAATCACATGGACATGAATGGAATGAACTGGAATGGAACTGCCTTGAATGGAATGGAATCGATTGGAATGATATCGAATAGAAGGGAATAGAGTGGAATGGAATGGAATGGAAAAGATTGGAGTGGAATCGAATGAAATTAGGCTAATTGGAGAGGGATGGAATGGAATGGAAAGTACTAGAAGGTAATGGATTGCAATGTAATCGATACAAATGCAATGGATTCGAATGGAAAGTAATAGCATGGAATGAAATCCAATGGAATTGAACCACAAGGAATGGAAATGAATGGAATGGACTCGAAAGGAAGGGAATTGAATGGAATGTAATGGACTGGACTGGAATGGTACGGACTCGAAAGGAATGGACGGCAATAGAACCATCTCGAATGAAATGGTCCCGAATGGATTGGAAATGAAAGGAAAGGAATCGCATGGAATGGAGTAGAATGGAATGGAACGGTCTGGAATGGAATGGAATCGAAAGGAATGGATTGCAATGGAACCGTCTCGAATGAAAGGGACCCGAATGGATTGGAAATGAAAAAAATGGAGTCGCATGGAATGGAATCAATTAGAATTGAATGGACTGGAATGGAATGGAATGGACTGAATGGAATGGACTCAACTCGAATGGAATCGAATGGAATGGAATCAAAAGGGATGGATTGGAATGGAATGTATTCGGATGGAATGGAATCAAATGGAATGCAATCGAATGGAATGGACTTGGATAGAATGGATTGGAATGGAATGGTCTCAAATGGAGTGGAATTGGATGGATCAGAAACGAATGAAATGGAATGGAATGGAATAGAACGGAATGGAATTGAATGGAATAGAATCTAAAGGAATGAAAGAATTCATTCAAATGTAATGGACTGGAATGGAATGGAATCGAACAAATTGGAATGGAGTGGAATGGAATGGAATGGAATGGAATGGAATGGAATGGAATGGAATGGAATGGAATGGAATGGAATGGAATGGAATGGAAGGCAATGGAATGGATTGGAAAGAATTCGGATGGAATGCAGTGGAATTGTGTGCAGTCGTTTGGAATGGAATGGAATGGAATGGAATGCTATCGATTGGAATGAAATTAAATGGAATGGAATCTAAAGGAATGGAATCGAATGGAATGGACTTGGATAGAATGGATTGGAATGGAAAGGTCTCAAAAGGATTGGAATTGGATGGATCAGAAAGGAATGAAATGGAATGGAATGGCATCGAGTGGAATAGAATCGAATGGAATTGAATAGAATAGAATCTAATGGAATGGAAAGAATTCATTCAAATGTAATGCACTGGAATGGAAAGGAATCGAACAAAATGGAATGGAATGGAACGGAACGGAACGGAACGGAACGGAACGGAATGGAACGGAATGGACTCGAATATAATCGACGCAAAGGGAATGGAATAGAATGGAATAAAAGGGAAATGAATGGAATGGACTCGAATGTCAAAAAATGCAGAGGAATAGAATTGAATGGAAGAAAATACGATCGAATAGAATGGAAAGGAATGAAATGGAATGGATTATAATGGAATTGTATGGATTGGAAGGGCATGTAATGGAAACTAATGGAATGGAATTGAATGGAAAAGAATCTAAACAATTGGAAGGAATGGAAAGGAATGGGCATGAATGAAATGCAGTGGAATAGAATACAATGGAACGGACAGGAAACGAGTTGAATCGAAAGAAATGAAATCAAATGGAATAGCCTGGAATGGAATTGACTCAAATGGAATGGACTGGAATGAAACGGTTTCGAGTGGAACGGAATGCAATGGAATGTAATGGAGTCGAATAGAATCAAATGAAATCGAATGTAATGGAATGGAATGGAAAGGAATGGAATGGAAATGAATGGATTTGAATCGAATGGAATGGTCTGGAATTGAATGGAACTGAATGGATTGGACTCAAATGGAATGAACTCAAATGGAATAGAGTCAAATGAGATTGAATCTAATGAATGGAAGGTTATGAAATTTAATCATATGGAGTCAAATGGAACGGATTGAAATGAAATGAAAAGGAATGGAGTAGAATCGAATGGAATCAAATGGAACGGACTGGAATGGCACGGACTGTAATGGAATGGAGTTGAATGGAAAGGAAGGGAATAGGCTCGAATGGAATGGAAAGGAATGAAATGGAATGGATTTTAATGGAAATGTATGGAGTGGAAGGGCATGTAACGGAATCTAATGGAATGGAAATGAATGGAAAATAATCTAAACGAATTGGGAGGAATGGAGTGGAATGGACATGAATGGAATGCAGTGGAATAGAATACAATGGAACGGACGGGAAAGGAATTGGATCAAAAGGAATGAAATTGAAAGGAATAGACTGGAATGGAATTGACTCAAATGGACTGGACTGGAGTGGAATGGTTTCGAGTGGAATGGAATGCAACGGAATGGAATGGAATCGAATCGAATCAAATGAAAACAAATGGAATGGAAACGAATGGTATTCAATCGAATGGAGTGGTCTGCAATTGAATGGAATTGAATGGATTGGACTCCAATGGAACGAACTCGAAAGGAATAGAGTCAAATGGGATTGAATCGAATGGAATGGAATGTTATGAAATTTAATCATATGGAGTCAAATGGAATGGACTGAAATGGAATGAAATGGAATTGAATAGAATCAAATGGAATGGAATCAAATGGAATGCACTGGAACGGCATGGAATGGACTTGAAACGAATGGACTCGAATGGAATGAACTCGAATGGAATGGACGTCATAGCTCTGGACTGGAATGAATTCGAATGGAATTGTCTCCAACGGAATGGACTGGAAGGGAATGCAATCGAATGGAATGGAATGGAATCGAATGGAATGAACTCTAATGGAATGGAATAGAATCACATGGACATGAATGGAATGAACTGGAATGGAACTGCTTGAATGGAATGGAATCGAATGGAATGATATCGAATAGAAGGGAATAGAGTGGAATGGAATGGAATGGAAAAGATTGGAGTGGAATCGAATGAAATTAGGCTAATTGGAGAGGGATGGAATGGAATGGAAAGTACTAGAAGGTAATGGATTGCAATGTAATCGATACAAATGCAATGGATTTGAATGGAAAGTAATAGTATGGAATGAAATCCAATGGAATTGTACCACAAGGAATGGAAATGAATGGAATGGACTCGAATGGAAGGGAATTGAATGGAATGTAATGGACTGGACTGGAATGGAACAGACTCGAAAGGAATGGACGGCAATAGAAAAATCTCGATTGAAACCGTCCCGAATGGATTGGAAATGAAAGGAAAGGAATCGCATGGAATGGAATAGAATGGAATGGAACGATCTGGAAAGGAATGGAATCGAAAGGAATGGATTGCAATGGAACCGTCTCGAATGAAATGGACCCGAATGGATTGGAAATGAAAAAAATGGAGTCGCATGGAATGGAATCAATTAGAATTGAATGGACTGGAATGGAATGGAATGGACTGAATGGAATGGACTCAACGCAAATGGAATAGAATGGAATGGAATCAAAAGGGATGGACTGGAATGGAATGTATTCGAATGGAATGGAATCAAATGGAATGCATTCGAATGGAATGGACTTGGATAGAATGGATTGGAATGGAATGGTCTCAAATGGAGTAGAATTGGATGGATCAGATAGGAATGAAATGGAATGGAGTGGAATAGAACGGAATGGAATTGAATGGAATAGAATCTAATGCAATGGAAAGAATTCATTCAAATGTAATGGGTTAGAATGGAATGGAATTGAACAAATTGGAATGGAATGGAATGGAATGGAATGGAATGGAATGGAATGGAATGGAATGGAATGGAATGGAATGGAATGGAATGGAATGGAAAGAATTCGGATGGAATGCAGTGGAATTGTGTGCAGTCGTTTGGAATGGAATGGAATGGAATCGAATGCTCTCGATTGGAATGAAATTTAATGGAATGGAATCTAAAGGAATGGAATCGAATGGAATGGACTTGGATAGAATGGATTGGAATGGAATGGTCTCAAAAGGAGTGGAATTGGATGGATCAGAAAGGAATGACATGGAATGGAATGGCATGGAGTGGAATAGAACGGAAAGGAATTGAATAGAATAGAATCTAATGGAATGGAAAGAATTCATTCAAATGTAATGCACTGGAATGGAATGGAATCGAACAAAATGGAATGGAATGGAACGGAACGAAACGGAACGGAACGGAACGGATCGGAATGGAATCCAGTTAAATAGAGTCTAAAGCAACATCGAATAGGAGGGAATGGAATGGAATGGAATGGAATGGAATGGAATGGACTCGAATGGAATCGACTCAAAGGGAATGGAATAGAACGGAATAAAAGGGAAATGAATGGAATGGAATCGAATGTCATAGAATGCAGTGGAATAGAATTGAATGGAAGAGAATACGCTCTAATGGAATGGAAAGGAATGAAATGGAATGGATTTTAATGGAATTGTATGGAATGGAAGGGCATGTAATGGAAACTAATGGAATGGAATTGAATGGAAAAGAATCTAAAGGAATTGGAAGGAATGGAAAGGAATGGACATGAATGAAATGCAGTGGAATAGAATACAATGGAACGGACAGGAAACGAGTTGAATCGAAAGGAATGAAATCAAATGGAATAGCCTGGAATGGAATTGACTCAAATGGAATGCACTGGAATGAAACGGTTTCGAGTGGAACGGAATGCAATGGAATGTAATGGAGTCGAATAGAATGAAATGAAAACCAATGTAATGGAATGGAATGGAAAGGAATGGAATGGAAATGAATGGAATTGGATCGAATGGAATGGTCTGGAATTGAATGGAACTGAATGGATTGGACTCAAATGGAATGAACTCAAATGGAATAGAGTCAAATGAGATTGAATCTAATAGAATGGAAGGTTATGAAATTTAATCATATGGAGTCAAATGGAACGGATTGAAATGACATGAAAAGGAATGGAGTAGAATCGAATGGAATCAAATGGAATGGACTGGAATGGCACGGACTGTAATGGAATGGACTTGAATGGAAAGGAAGGGAATAGGCTCGAATGGAATGGAAAGGAATGAAATGGAATGGATTTTAATGGAAATGTATGGAGTGGAAGGGCATGTAACGGAATCTAATGCAATGGAAATGAATGGAAAATAATCTAAACGAATTGGGAGGAATGGAATGGAATGGACATGAATGGAATGCAGTGGAATAGAATACAATGGAACGGACGGGAAAGGAATTGGATCAAAAGAATGAAATTGAAAGGAATAGACTGGAATGGAATTGACTCAAATGGACTGGACTGGAATGGAATGGTTTCGAGTGGAATGGAATGCAACGGAATGGAATGGAATCGAATCGAATCAAAAGAAAACAAATGGAATGGAAACGAATGGTATTGAATCGAATGGAGTGGTCTGCAATTGAATGGAATTGAATGGATTGGACTCCAATGGAACGAACTCGAAAGGAATAGAGTCAAATGGGATTGAATCGAATGGAATGGAATGTTATGAAATTTAATCATATGGAGTCAAATGGAATCGACTGAAATGGAATGAAATGGAATGGAATAGAATCAAATGGAATGGAATCAAATGGAATGCACTGGAACGGCATGGAATGGACTTGAAACGAATGGACTCGAATGGAATGAACTCTAATGGAATGGACGTCATAGCTCTGGACTGGAATGAACTCGAATGGAATTGTCTCCAATGGAATGGACTGGAAGGGAATGCAATCGAATGGAATGGAATGGAATCGAATGGAATGAACTCTAATGGAATGGAATAGAATCACATGGACATGAATGGAATGAACTGGAATGGAACTGCCTTGAATGGAATGGAATCGAATGGAATGATATCGAATAGAAGGGAATAGAGTGGAATGGAATGGAATGGAAAAGATTGGAGTGGAATCGAATGAAATTAGGCTAATTGGAGAGGGATGGAATGGAATGGAAAGTACTAGAAGGTAATGGATTGCAATGTAATCGATACAAATGCAATGGATTCGAATGGAAAGTAATAGTATGGAATGAAATCCAATGGAATTGAACCACAAGGAATGGAAATGAATGGAATGGACTCGAATGGAAGGGAATTGAATGGAATTTAATGGACTGGACTGGAATGGAACGGACTCGAAAGGAATGGACGGCAATAGAACCATCTCGAATGAAATGGTCCCGAATGGATTGGAAATGAAAGGAAAGGAATCGCATGGAATGGAATAGAATGGAATGGAACGGTCTGGAAAGGAATGGAATCGAAATGAATGGATTGCAATGGAACCGTCTCGAATGAAATGGACCCGAATGGATTGGAGATGAAAAAAATGGAGTCACATGGAATGGAATCAATTAGAATTAAATGGAATGGAATGGAATGGAATGGAATGGAATGGAATGATCAACCCGAGTAGAAAGGAGTGGAATGGAATGGAATGGAAAGGCATGGAATGGAATGGAATGGAATGGAATTGAATGGAATCAATCCGAGTAGAACGGAACGGAAAGGAACGGAACGGAACGGAACGGAATGGAATGGAATACAAAGGAATCAACCCGAGTAGAACGGAATGGAATGAAATGGAATGGAATGGAATGGAATGGAATGGAATGGAATGGAATGGAATGGAATGCAATGGAATGGAATGGAAAGAATTCGGATGGAATGCAGTGGAATTGTGTGCAGTCGTTTGGAATGGAATGGAATGGAATGGAATGCTCTCGATTGTAATGAAATTAAATGGAATGGAATCTAAAGGAATGGAATCGAATGGAATGGACTTGGATAAAATGGATTGGAATGGAATGGTCTCAAAAGGAGTGGAATTGGATGGATCAGAATGGAATGACATGGAATGAAATGGCATGGAGTGGAATAGAACGGAATGGAATTGAATAGAATAGAATCTAATGGAATGGAAAGAATTCATTCAAATGTAATGCACTGGAATGGAATGGAATCGAACAAAATGGGACAGAATGGTACGGAACGGAACGGAATCGAGTGGAATAGAATCCAATGCAATACAATGGAATGGAATGGAATTGATTCGAATGGAATAGACTCGAATGGAATGGAATCGAATGGAGTAGAATGGAATGGAATGGAATGAAATGGACTCAAATGTAATGGGCTGTAATGCTATGGACTCGAATGGAATGGATTCGAATGGAACGAAATTGATGGCAATGGATCCAAATGGAATGGAATGGAATGGATTTGAATGTAACGGACAGGAATGTAGTTGACTGGAATGCAATGGACTTGAAAGGAATGAATTCGAATGTAATGTAATGTAATGTAAAACAATGGAAAGTAATGGAGTGGAATGGAATACAGTGGAATGTAATGGACTCGAATATAGAGGACTCCATTGGAATGGAATGCAATGGAAGGCAATCGAATGGAATGCAATCGAAAGGAATGGAATTCAATGGAATGTCCAGGAATGGAATGATATCGAACTCGACAGAACAGTAAAGAATGGAATCGAATGGATTGGAAAGGAATGGAATGAAACGAATCAAATGGAATGAAATGGAAGAGTTTGGAAACAAATGCAATGGAATTGATTGGAATGCAAAGGATTCGAAAGGAATAGAAAACAATGAAATGTCATGGAATGGAATAGAATGGAATGGGATGGAATGGACTCGAATCGAATGGAATGGAATGGGATGGAATGGACTCGAATTGCATGGAACGGAATGGAATGGAATCAAAGAAAATAGAATGGAATGTAATGGAATGGAGTGGACTCAAAAGGATTAGAATGGATTGGACTGGAATTGAGTGGAATCTTGTTAAATGGAATGGAGTGGAATGGACTCGAATGGAATGCAATCTAACGGAATGGAATAGAAAAGAATGGACTTGAATTGAATGTATCCAAATGGAACTCCCTCGAATGGAATGGAATGGAATGGAATGGAATGGAATGGAATGGAATGGAATGGAATTGAATGTACTGGAAAGACACGAATGGAATGAAATGGAATGGAAAGGAATGGAATTGAATGAAATGGAATCGAGTGTAATGGACTGGAATAGAAAAGACTCCAATGGAATGCAATTGAGTGCAATGGAATCGAATCGAATGTAATCGAAAGGCATGAAATCCAATGGAATGGAATAGAATGGAATGGATTCGAATGGAATTGAATCAAATCACATCGAATGGGAGGGAATGGAATGGAATGGAATGGAATGGAATGGAATGGAATGGAATGGAATGGACTTGAAACGAATGGACTCGAATGGAATGAACTCGAATGGAATGGACGTCATAGCTCTGGACTGGAATGAACTCGAATGGAATTGTCTCCCATGGAATGGACTGGAAGGGAATGCAATCGAATGGAATGGAATGGAATCGAATGGAATGAACTCTAATGGAATGGAATAGAATCACATGGACATGAATGGAATGAACTGGAATGGAACTGCCTTGAATTGAATGGAATCGAATGGAATGATATCGAATAGAAGGGAATAGAGTGGAATGGAATGGAATGGAAAAGACTGGAGTGGAATCGAATGAAATTAGTCTAATTGGAGAGGGATGGAATGGAATGGAAAGTACTAGAAGGTAATGGATTGCAATGTAATCGATACAAATGCAACGGATTCGAATGGAAAGTAATAGTATGGAATGAAATCCAATGGAATTGAACCACAAGGAATGGAAATGAATGGAATGGACTCGAATGGAGGGGAATTGAATGGAATGTAATGGACAGGACTGGAATGGAACGGACTCGAAAGGAATGGACGGCAATAGAACCATCTCGAATGAAATGGTCCCGAATGGATTGGAAATGAAAGGAAAGGAATCGCATGGAATGGAATAGAATGGAATGGAACGGTCTGGAATGGAATGGAATCGAAAGGAATGGATTGCAATGGAACCGTCTCGAATGAAATGGACCCGAATGGATTGGAAATGAAAAAAATGGAGTCGCATGGAATGGAATCAATTAGAATTAAATGGACTGGAATGGAATGGAATGGACTGAATGGAATGGACTCAACTCGAATGGAATCGAATGGAATGGAAACAAAAGGGATGGAATGGAATGGAATGTATTCGAATGGAATGGAATCAAATGGAATGCAATCGAATGGAATGGAATTGGATAGAATGGATTGGAATGGAATCGTCTCAAATGGAGTGGAATTGGATGGATCAGAAAGGAATGAAATGGAATGGAATGGAATAGAACGGAATGGAATTGAATGGAATAGAATCTAATGCAATGGAAAGAATTCATTCAAATGTAATGGACTGCAATGGAATGGAATCGAACAAATTGGAATGGAATGGAATGGAATGGAATGGAATGGAATGGAATGGAATGGAATGGAATGGAATGGAATGGAATGGAATGGATTGGAAAGAATTCGGATGGAATGCAGTGGAATTGTGTGCAGTCGTTTGGAATGGAATGGAATGCAATGGAATGCTCTCGATTGGAATGAAATTAAATGGAATGGAATCTAAAGGAATGGAATCGAATGGAATGGACTTGGATAAAATGGATTGGAATGGAATGGTCTCAAAAGGAGTGGAATTGGATAGATCAGAAAGGAATGACATGGAATGAAATGGCATGGAGTGGAATAGAACGGAATGAAATTGAATAGAATAGAATCTAATGGAATGGAAAGAATTCATTCAAATGTAATGAACTGGAATGGAATGGAATCGAACAAAATGGAATGGAATGGAACGGAAAGAAACGGAACGGAACGGAACGGAACGGAATGGAATCGTGTTTAATAGAATCCAATGCAATACAATGGAATGGAATGGAATTGATTCGAGTGGAATAGACTCGAATGGAATGGAATCGAATGGAGTAGAATGGAATGGAATGGAATGAAATGGACTCAAATGTAATGGGCTGTAATGCTATGGACTCGAATGGAATGGATTCGAATGTAATGGATTCGAATGGAACGAAATTGATGGCAATGGAACCAAATGGAATGGAATGGAATGGATTTGAATGTAACAGACTGGAATGTAGTTGACTGGAATGCAATGGACTTGAAAGGAATGAATTCGAATGTAATGTAATGTAATGTAAAACAATGGAAAGTAATGGAGTGGAATGGAATACAGTGGAATGTAACGGACTCGAATATAGAGGACTCCATTGGAATGGAATGCAATGGAAGGCAATCGAATGGAATGAAATCAAAAAGAATGGAATTCAATGGAATGGACTGGAATGGAATGATATCGAACTGGACAGAACGGAAAAGAATGGAGTCGAATGGATTGGAAAGGAATGGAATGGAAACGAATCAAATGGAATGAAATGGAAGAGTTTGGAAACAAATGTAATGGAATAGATTGGAACGCAAAGGATTCGAAAGGAATAGAACACAATGAAATGTCATGGAATGGAATAGAATGGAATGGTTGGAATGGTCTCGAATGGAATGGAGTGGAGTGGACTCGAATGGAATGGAACGGAATGGAATGGAATCAAAGAAAATAGAATGGAATGTAATGGAATGGAGTGGACTCAAAAGGATTAGAATGGATTGGACTGGAATTGAGTGGAATCTTGTTAAATGGAATGGAGTGGAATGGACTCGAATGGAATGCAATCTAACGGAATGGAATAGAAAAGAATGGACTTGAATTGAATGTATCCAAATGGAACTCCCTCGAATGGAATGGAATGGAATGGAATGGAATGGAATGGAATGGAATGGAATGGAATTGAATGTACTGGAAAGACACGAATGGAATGAAATGGAATGGAAAGGAATGGAATTGAATGAAATGGAATCGAGTGTAATGGACTGGAATAGAAAAGACTCCAATGGAATGCATTTGAGTGCAATGGAATCGAATGGAATGTAATCGAAAGGCATGAAATCCAATGGAATGGAATAGAATGGAATGGATTCGAATGGAATTGAATCAAATCACATCGAATGGGAGGGAATGGAATGGAATGGAATGGAATGGAATGGAATGGAATGGAATGGAATGGAATGGACTTGAAACGAATGGACTCGAATGGAATGAACTCGAATGGAATGGACGTCATAGCTCTGGACTGGAATGAACTCGAATGGAATTGTCTCCCATGGAATGGACTGGAAGGGAATGCAATCGAATGGAATGGAATGGAATCGAATGGAATGAACTCTAATGGAATGGAATAGAATCACATGGACATGAATGGAATGAACTGGAATGGAACTGCCTTGAATGGAATGGAATCGAATGGAATGATATCGAATAGAAGGGAATAGAGTGGAATGGAATGGAATGGAAAAGACTGGAGTGGAATCGAATGAAATTAGTCTAATTGGAGAGGGATGGAATGGAATGGAAAGTACTAGAAGGTAATGGATTGCAATGTAATCGATACAAATGCAACGGATTCGAATGGAAAGTAATAGTATGGAATGAAATCCAATGGAATTGAACCACAAGGAATGGAAATGAATGGAATGGACTCGAATGGAGGGGAATTGAATGGAATGTAATGGACAGGACTGGAATGGAACGGACTCGAAAGGAATGGACGGCAATAGAACCATCTCGAATGAAATGGTCCCGAATGGATTGGAAATGAAAGGAAAGGAATCGCATGGAATGGAATAGAATGGAATGGAACGGTGTGGAATGGAATGGAATCGAAAGGAATGGATTGCAATGGAACCGTCTCGAATGAAATAGACCCGAATGGATTGGAAATGAAAAAAATGGAGTCGCATGGAATGGAATCAATTAGAAATGAATGGACTGGAATGGAATGGAATGGACTGAATGGAATGGACTCAACTCGAATGGAATCGAATGGAATGGAATCAAAAGGGATGGACTGGAATGGAATGTATTCGGATGGAATGGAATCAAATGGAATGCAATCGAATGGAATGGACTTGGATAGAATGGATTGGAATGGAATGGTCTCAAATGGAGTGGAATTGGATGGATCAGAAACGAATGAAATGGAATGGAATGGAATAGAACGGAATGGAATTGAATGGAATAGAATCTAAAGGAATGAAAGAATTCATTCAAATGTAATGGACTGGAATGGAATGGAATCGAACAAATTGGAATGGAGTGGAATGGAATGGAATGGAATGGAATGGAATGGAATGGAATGGAATGGAATGGAATGGAGTGGAATGGAATGGAATGGAATGCAATGGAATGGATTGGAAAGAATTCGGATGGAATGCAGTGGAATTGTGTGCAGTCGTTTGGAATGGAATGGAATGGAATGGAATGCTATCGATTGGAATGAAATTAAATGGAATGGAATATAAAGGAATGGAATCGAATGGAATGGACTTGGATAGAATGGATTGGAATGGAAAGGTCTCAAAAGGATTGGAATTGGATGGATCAGAAAGGAATGAAATGGAATGGAATGGCATCGAGTGGAATAGAATCGAATGGAATTGAATAGAATAGAATCTAATGGAATGGAAAGAATTCATTCAAATGTAATGCACTGGAATGGAAAGGAATCGAACAAAATGGAATGCAATGGAACGGAACGGAACGGAACGGAACGGAACGGAACGGAATGGACTCGAATATAATCGACGCAAAGGGAATGGAATAGAATGGAATAAAAGGGAAATGAATGAAATGGACTCGAATGTCAAAAAATGCAGAGGAATAGAATTGAATGGAAGAGAATACGATCGAATAGAATGGAAAGGAATGAAATGGAATGGATTATAATGGAATTGTATGGATTGGAAGGGCATGTAATGGAAACTAATGGAATGGAATTGAATGGAAAAGAATCTAAACAATTGGAAGGAATGGAAAGGAATGGACATGAATGAAATGCAGTGGAATAGAATACAATGGAACGGACAGGTAACGAGTTGAATCGAAAGTAATGAAATCAAATGGAATAGCCTGGAATGGAATTGACTCAAATGGAATGGACTGGAATGAAACGGTTTCGAGTGGAACGGAATGCAATGGAATGTAATGGAGTCGAATAGAATCAAATGAAAACGAATGTAATGGAATGGAATGGAAAGGAATGGAATGGAAATGAATGGATTTGAATCGAATGGAATGGTCTGGAATTGAATGGAACTGAATGGATTGGACTCAAATGGAATGAACTCAAATGGAATAGAGTCAAATGAGATTGAATCTAATGAATGGAAGGTTATGAAATTTAATCATATGGAGTCAAATGGAACGGATTGAAATGAAATGAAAAGGAATGGAGTAGAATCGAATGGAATCAAATGGAACGGACTGGAATGGCACGGACTGTAATGGAATGGAGTTGAATGGAAAGGAAGGGAATAGGCTCGAATGGAATGGAAAGGAATGAAATGGAATGGATTTTAATGGAAATGTATGGAGTGGAAGGGCATGTAACGGAATCTAATGGAATGGAAATGAATGGAAAATAATCTAAACGAATTGGGAGGAATGGAGTGGAATGGACATGAATGGAATGCAGTGGAATAGAATACAATGGAACGGACGGGAAAGGAATTGGATCAAAAGGAATGAAATTGAAAGGAATAGACTGGAATGGAATTGACTGAAATGGACTGGACTGGAGTGGAATGGTTTCGAGTGGAATGGAATGCAACGGAATGGAATGGAATCGAATCGAATCAAATGAAAACAAATGGAATGGAAACGAATGGTATTGAATCGAATGGAGTGGTCTCCAATTGAATGGAATTGAATGGATTGGACTCCAATGGAACGAACTCGAAAGGAATAGAGTCAAATGGGATTGAATCGAATGGAATGGAATGTTATGAAATTTAATCATATGGAGTCAAATGGAATGGACTGAAATGGAATGAAATGGAATGGAATAGAATCAAATGGAATGGAATCAAATGGAATGCACTGGAACGGCATGGAATGGACTTGAAACGAATGGACTCGAATGGAATGAACTCGAATGGAATGGACGTCATAGCTCTGGACTGGAATGAATTCGAATGGAATTGTCTCCAACGGAATGGACTGGAAGGGAATGCAATCGAATGGAATGGAATGGAATCGAATGGAATGAACTCTAATGGAATGGAATAGAATCACATGGACATGAATGGAATGAACTGGAATGGAACTGCCTTGAATGGAATGGAATCGAATGGAATGATATCGAATAGAAGGGAATAGAGTGGAATGGAATGGAATGGAAAAGATTGGAGTGGAATCGAATGAAATTAGGCTAATTGGAGAGGGATGGAATGGAATGGAAAGTACTAGAAGGTAATGGATTGCAATGTAATCGATACAAATGCAATGGATTCGAATGGAAAGTAATAGTATGGAATGAAATCCAATGGAATTGTACCACAAGGAATGGAAATGAATGGAATGGACTCGAATGGAAGGGAATTGAATGGAATGTAATGGACTGGACTGGAATGGAACAGACTCAAAAGGAATGGACGGCAATAGAAAAATCTCGAATGAAACCATCCCGAATGTATTGGAAATGAAAGGAAAGGAATCGCATGGAATGGAATAGAATGGAATGGAACGGTCTGGAATGGAATGGAATCGAAAGGAATGGATTGCAATGGAACAGTCTCTAATGAAATGGACCCGAATGGATTGGAAATGAAAAAAATGGAGTCGCATGGAATGGAATCAATTAGAATTGAATGGACTGGACTGGAATGGAATGGACTGAATGGAATGGACTCAACGCAAATGGAATAGAATGGAATGGAATCAAAAGGGATGGACTGGAATGGAATGTATTCGAATGGAATGGAATCAAATGGAATGCATTCGAATGGAATGGACTTGGATAGAATGGATTGGAATGGAATGGTCTCAAATGGAGTGGAATTGGATGGATCAGATAGGAATGAAATGGAATGGAGTGGAATAGAACGGAATGGAATTGAATGGAATAGAATCTAATGCAATGGAAAGAATTCATTCAAATGTAATGGATTAGAATGGAATGGAATCGAACAAATTGGAATGGAATGGAATGGAATGGAATGGAATGGAATGGAATGGAATGGAATGGAATGGAATGGAATGGAATGGAAAGAATTCGGATGGAATGCAGTGGAATTGTGTGCAGTCGTTTGGAATGGAATGGAATGGAATCGAATGCTCTCGATTGGAATGAAATTTAATGGAATGGAATCTAAAGGAATGGAATCGAATGGAATGGACTTGGATAGAATGGATTGGAATGGAATGGTCTCAAAAGGAGTGGAATTGGATGGATCAGAAAGGAATGACATGGAATGGAATGGCATGGAGTGGAATAGAACGGAATGGAATTGAATAGAATAGAATCTAATGGAATGGAAAGAATTCATTCAAATGTAATGCACTGGAATGGAATGGAATCGAAGAAAATGGAATGGAATGGAACGGAACGAAACGGAACGGAACGGAACGGATCGGAATGGAATCCAGTTAAATAGACTCTAAAGCAATACAATGGAATGGAATGGAATTGATTCGAATGGAATAGACTCGAATGGAATGGATTCGAATGGAGTAGAATGGAATGGAATGGAATGAAATGGACTCAAATGTAATTGGCTGTAATGCTATGGACTCGAATGGAATGGATTCGAATGTAATGGATTCGAATGGAACGAAATTGATGGCAATGGAACCAAATGGAATGGAATGGAATGGATTTGAATGTAACGGACTGGAATGTAGTTGACTGGAATGCAATGGACTTGAAAGGAATGAATTAGAATGTTATGTAATGTAATGTAAAACAATGGAAAGTAATGGAGTGGAATGGAATACAGTGGAATGTAATGGACTCGAATATAGAGGACTCCATTGGAATGGAATGCAATGGAAGGCAATCGAATGGAATGCAATCGAAAGGAATGGAATTCAATGGAATGTCCAGGAATGGAATGATATCGAACTCGACAGAACAGTAAAGAATGGAATCGAATGGATTGGAAAGGAATGGAATGAAACGAATCAAATGGAATGAAATGGAAGAGTTTGGAAACAAATGCAATGGAATTGATTGGAATGCAAAGGATTCGAAAGGAATAGAACACAATGAAATGTCATGGAATGGAATAGAATGGAATGGGATGGGATGGAATGGACTCGAATTGCATGGAACGGAATGGAATGGAATCAAAGAAAATAGAATGGAATGTAATGGAATGGAGTGGACTCAAAAGGATTAGAATGGATTGGACTGGAATTGAGTGGAATCTTGTTAAATGGAATGGAGTGGAATGGACTCGAATGGAATGCAATCTAACGGAATGGAATAGAAAAGAATGGACTTGAATTGAATGTATCCAAATGGAACTCCCTCGAATGGAATGGAATGGAATGGAATGGAATGGAATGGAATGGAATTGAATGTACTGGAAAGACACGAATGGAATGAAATGGAATGGAAAGGAATGGAATTGAATGAAATGGAATCGAGTGTAATGGACTGGAATAGAAAAGACTCCAATGGAATGCAATTGAGTGCAATGGAATCGAATGGAATGTAATCGAAAGGCAGGAAATCCAATGGAATGGAATGGAATGGAATGGATTCGAATGGAATGGAATCAAATCACATCGAATGGGATGGAATGGAATGGAATGGAATGGAATGGGATGGAATGGACTCGAATGGAATCGACTCAAAGGGAATGGAATAGAACGGAATAAAAGGGAAATGAATGGAATGGAATCGAATGTCATAGAATGCAGTGGCATGGAATTGAATGGAAGAGAATACGCTCGAATGGAATGGAAAGGAATGAAATGGAATGGATTTTAATGGAATTGTATGGAATGGAAGGGCATGTAATGGAAACTAATGGAATGGAATTGAATGGAAAAGAATCTAAAGGAATTGGAAGGAATGGAAAGGAATGGACATGAATGAAATGCAGTGGAATAGAATACAATGGAACGGACAGGAAACGAGTTGAATCGAAAGGAATGAAATCAAATGGAATAGCCTGGAATGGAATTGACTCAAGTGGAATGGACTGGAATGAAACGGTTTCGAGTGGAACGGAATGCAATGGAATGTAATGGAGTCGAATAGAATCAAATGAAAACGAATGTAATGGAATGGAATGGAAAGGAATGGAATGGAAATGAATGGAATTGAATCGAATGGAATGGTCTGGAATTGAATGGAACTGAATGGATTGGACTCAAATGGAATGAACTCAAATGGAATAGAGTCAAATGAGATTGAATCTAATAGAATGGAAGGTTATGAAATTTAATCATATGGAGTCAAATGGAACGGATTGAAATGACATGAAAAGGAATGGAGTAGAATCGAATGGAATCAAATGGAACGGACTGGAATGGCACGGACTGTAATGGAATGGACTTGAATGGAATGGAAGGGAACAGGCTCGAATGGAATGGAAAGGAATGAAATGGAATGGATTTTAATGGAAATGTATGGAGTGGAAGGGCATGTAACGGAATCTAATGGAATGGAAATGAATGGAAAATAATCTAAACGAATTGGGAGGAATGGAATGGAATGGACATGAATGGAATGCAGTGGAATAGAATACAATGGAACGGACGGGAAAGGAATTGGATCAAAAGGAATGAAATTGAAAGGAATAGACTGGAATGTAATTGACTCAAATGGACTGGACTGGAATTGAATGGTTTCGAGTGGAATGGAATGCAACGGAATGGAATGGAATCGAATCGAATCAAATGAAAACAAATGGAATGGAAACGAATGGTATTGAATCGAATGGAGTGGTCTGCAATTGAATGGAATTGAATGGATTGGACTCCAATGGAACGAACTCGAAAGGAATAGAGTCAAATGGGATTGAATCGAATGGAATGGAATGTTATGAAATTTAATCATATGGAGTCAAATGGAATGGACTGAAATGGAATGAAATGGAATGGAATAGAATCAAATGGAATGGAATCAAATGGACTGCACTGGAACGGCATGGAATGGACTTGAAACGAATGGACTCGAAAGGAATGAACTCGAATGGAATGGACGTCATAGCTCTGGACTGGAATGAACTCGAATGGAATTGTCTCCAATGGAATGGACTGGAAGGGAATGCAATCGAATGGAATGGAATGGAATCGAATGGAATGAACTCTAATGGAATGGAATAGAATCACATGGACATGAATGGAATGAACTGGAATGGAACTGCCTTGAATGGAATGGAATCGAATGGAATGATATCGAATAGAAGGGAATAGAGTGGAATGGAATGGAATGGAAAAGATTGGAGTGGAATCGAATGAAATTAGGCTAATTGGAGAGGGATGGAATGGAATGGAAAGTACTAGAAGGTAATGGATTGCAATGTAATCGATACAAATGCAATGGATTCGAATTGAAAGTAATAGTATGGAATGAAATCCAATGGAATTGAACCACAAGGATTGAAATGAATGGAATGGAGTCGAATGGAAGGGAATTGAATGGAATGTAATGGACTGGACTGGAATGGAACGGACTCGAAAGGAATGGACGGCAATAGAACCATCTCGAATGAAATGGTCCCGAATGGATTGGAAATGAAAGGAAAGGAATCGCATGGAATGGAATAGAATGGAATGGAACGGTCTGGAATGGAATGGAATCGAAAGGAATGGATTGCAATGGAACCGTCTCGAATGAAATGGACCCGAATGGATTGGAAATGAAAAAAATGGAGTCGAATGGAATGGAATCAATTAGAATTGAATGGACTGGAATGGAATGGAATGGACTGAATGGAATGGACTCAACTCGAATGGAATCGAATGGAATGGAATCAAAAGGGATGGACTGGAATGGAATGTATTCGAATGGAATGGAATCAAATGGAATGCAATCGAATGGAATGGACTTGCATAGAATGGATTGGAATGGAATGGTCTCAAATGGAGTGGAATTGGATGGATCAGAAAGGAATGAAATGGAATGGAATGGAATAGAACGGAATGGAATTGAATGGAATAGAATCTAATGCAATGGAAAGAACTCATTCAAATGTAATGGACTGGATAGGAATGGAATCGAACAAATTGGAATGGAATGGAATGGAATGGAATGGAATGGAATGGAATGGAATGGAATGGAATGGAATGGAATGGAATGGAATGGAATGGAATGGAATGGAAAGAATTCGGATGGAATGCAGTGGAATTGTGTGCAGTCGTTTGGAATGGAATGGAATGCAATGGAATGCTCTCGATTGGAATGAAATTAAATGGAATGGAATCTAAAGGAATGGAATCGAATGGAATGGACTTGGATAGAATGGATTGGAATGGAATGGTCTCCAAAGGAGTGGAATTGGATGGATCAGAAAGGAATGACATGGAATGGAATGGCATGGAGTGGAATAGAACGGAATGGAATTGAATAGAATAGAATCTAATGGAATGGAAAGAATTCATTCAAATGTAATGCACTGGAATGGAATGGAATCGAACAAAATGGAATGGAATGGAACGGAAAGAAACGGAACGGAACGGAACGGAACAGAATGGAATCGTGTTTAATAGAATCCAATGCAATACAATGGAATGGAATGGAATTGATTCGAGTGGAATAGACTCGAATGGAATGGAATCGAATGGAGTAGAATGGAATGGAATGGAATGAAATGGACTCAAATGCAATGGGCTGTAATGCTATGGACTCGAATGGAATGGATTCGAATGTAATGGATTCGAATGGAACAAAATTGATGGCAATGGAACCAAATGGAATGGAATGGAATGGATTTGAATGTAACGGACTGGAATGTAGTTGACTGGAATGCAATGGACTTGAAAGGAATGAATTCGAATGTAATGTAATGTAATGTAATGTAAAACAATGGAAAGTAATGGAGTGGAATGGAATACAGTGGAATGTAATGGACTCGAATATAGAGGACTCCATTGGAATGGAATGCAATGGAAGGCAATCGAATGGAATGCAATCAAAAGGAATGGAATTCAATGGAATGGACTGGAATGGAATGATATCGAACTGGACAGAACGGAAAAGAATGGAGTCGAATGGATTGGAAAGGAATGGAATGGAAACGAATCAAATGGAATGAAATGGAAGAGTTTGGAAACAAATGCAATGGAATGGATTGGAACGCAAAGGATTCGAAAGGAATAGAACACAATGAAATGTCATGGAATGGAATAGAATGGAATGGGATGGAATGGACTCGAATGGAATGGAATGGAGTGGACTCGAATGGAATGGAACGGAATGGAATGGAATCAAAGAAAATAAAATGGAATGTAATGGAATGGAGTGGACTAAAAATGATTAGAATGGATTGGACTGGAATTGAGTGGATTCTTGTTAAATGGAATGGAGTGGAATGGAATCGAATGGAAGTGAATCTAACGGAATGGAATAGAAAACAATTGACTTGAATTGAATGTATCCAAATGGAACTCCCTCGAATGGAATGGAATGGAATGGAATGGAATGGAATGGAATGGAATGGAATGGAATTGAATGTAGTGGAAAGACTCGAATGGAATGAAATGGAATGGAAAGGAATGGAATTGAATGAAATGGAATCGAGTGTAATAGACTGGAATAGAAAAGACTCCAATGGAATGCAATTGAGTGCAATGGAATCAAATGGAATGTAATCGAAAGGAATGAAATCCAATGGAATGGAAGCGAATGGAATGGACTGGAATGTAATAACTTGAATGGAATGGACTTGAATGGAATGGAATGGATTCGAATGGAATGGAATCAAATCACATCGAATGGGATGGAATGGAATGGAATGGAATGGAATGGAATGGAATGGAATGGAGTGGAATGGAATGGGATGGAATGGACTCGAATGGAATCGACTCAAAGGGAATGGAATAGAACGGAATAAAAGGGAAATGAATGGAATGGACTCGAATGTCATAGAATGCAGTGGAATGGAATTGAATGGAAGAGAATACGCTCGAATGGAATGGAAAGGAATGAAATGGAATGGATTTTAATGGAATTGTATGGAATGGAAGGGCATGTAATGGAAACTAATGGAATGGAATTGAATGGAAAAGAATCTAAAGGAATTGGAAGGAATGGAAAGGAATGGACATGAATGAAATGCAGTGGAATAGAATACAATGGAACGGACAGGCAACGAGTTGAATCGAAAGGAATGAAATCAAATGGAATAGCCTGGAATGGAATTGACTCAAATGGAATGGACTGGAATGAAACGGTTTCGAGTGGAACGGAATGCAATGGAATGTAATGGAGTCGAATAGAATCAAATGAAAATGAATGTAATGGAATGGAATGGAAAGGAATGGAATGGAAATGAATGGAATTGAATCGAATGGAATGGTCTGGAATTGAATGGAACTGAATGGATTGGACTCAAATGGAATGAACTCAAATGGAATAGAGTCAAATGAGATTGAATCTAATAGAATGGAAGGTTATGAAATTTAATCATATGGAGTCAAATGGAACGGATTGAAATGACATGAAAAGGAATGGAGTAGAATCGAATGGAATCAAATGGAACGGACTGGAATGGCACGGACTGTAATGGAATGGACTTGAATGGAAAGGAAGGGAACAGGCTCGAATGGAATGGAAAGGAATGAAATGGAATGGATTTTAATGGAAATGTATGGAGTGGAAGGGCATGTAACGGAATCTAATGGAATGGAAATGAATGGAAAATAATCTAAACGAATTGGGAGGAATGGAATGGAATGGACATGAATGGAATGCAGTGGAATAGAATACAATGGAACGGACGGGAAAGGAATTTGATCAAAAGGAATGAAATTGAAAGGAATAGACTTGAATGTAATTGACTCAAATGGACTGGACTGGAATGGAATGGTTTCGAGTGGAATGGAATGCAACGGAATGGAATGGAATCGAATCGAATCAAATGAAAACAAATGGAATGGAAACGAATGGTATTGAATCGAATGGAGTGGTCTGCAATTGAATGGAATTGAATGGATTGGACTCCAATGGAACGAACTCGAAAGGAATAGAGTCAAATGAGATTGAATCGAATGGAATGGAATGTTATGAAATTTAATCATATGGAGTCAAATGGAATGGACTGAAATGGAATGAAATGGAATGGAATAGAATCAAATGGAATGGAATCAAATGGACTGCACTGGAACGGCATGGAATGGACTTGAAACGAATGGACTCGAAAGGAATGAACTCGAATGGAATGGACGTCATAGCTCTGGACTGGAATGAACTCGAATGGAATTGTCTCCAATGGAATGGACTGGAAGGGAATGCAATCGAATGGAATGGAATGGAATCGAATGGAATGAACTCTAATGGAATGGAATAGAATCACATGGACATGAATGGAATGAACTGGAATGGAACTGCCTTGAATGGAATGGAATCGAATGGAATGATATCGAATAGAAGGGAATAGAGTGGAATGGAATGGAATGGAAAAGATTGGAGTGGAATCGAATGAAATTAGGCTAATTGGAGAGGGATGGAATGGAATGGAAAGTACTAGAAGGTAATGGATTGCAATGTAATCGATACAAATGCAATGGATTCGAATGGAAAGTAATAGTATGGAATGAAATCCAATGGAATTGAACCACAAGGATTGAAATGAATGGAATGGAGTCGAATGGAAGGGAATTGAATGGAATGTAATGGACTGGACTGGAATGGAACGGACTCGAAAGGAATGGACGGCAATAGAACCATCTCGAATGAAATGGTCCCGAATGGATTGGAAATGAAAGGAAAGGAATCGCATGGAATGGAATAGAATGGAATGGAACGGTCTGGAATGGAATGGAATCGAAAGGAATGGATTGCAATGGAACCGTCTCGAATGAAATGGACCCGAATGGATTGGAAATGAAAAAAATGGAGTCGAATGGAATGGAATCAATTAGAATTGAATGGACTGGAATGGAATGGAATGGACTGAATGGAATGGACTCAACTCGAATGGAATCGAATGGAATGGAATCAAAAGGGATGGACTGGAATGGAATGTATTCGAATGGAATGGAATCAAATGGAATGCAATCGAATGGAATGGACTTGCATAGAATGGATTGGAATGGAATGGTCTCAAATGGAGTGGAATTGGATGGATCAGAAAGGAATGAAATGGAATGGAATGGAATAGAACGGAATGGAATTGAATGGAATAGAATCTAATGCAATGGAAAGAACTCCTTCAAATGTAATGGACTGGATTGGAATGGAATCGAACAAATTGGAATGGAATGGAATGGAATGGAATGGAATGGAATGGAATGGAATGGAATGGAATGGAATGGAATGGAAAGAATTCGGATGGAATGCAGTGGAATTGTGTGCAGTCGTTTGGAATGGAATGGAATGCAATGGAATGCTCTCGATTGGAATGAAATTAAATGGAATGGAATCTAAAGGAATGGAATCGAATGGAATGGACTTGGATAGAATGGATTGGAATGGAATGGTCTCAAAAGGAGTGGAATTGGATGGATCAGAAAGGAATGACATGGAATGGAATGGCATGGAGTGGAATAGAACGGAATGGAATTGAATAGAATAGAATCTCATGGAATGGAAAGAATTCATTCAAATGTAATGCACTGGAATGGAATGGAATCGAACAAAATGGAATGGAATGGAACGGAAAGAAACGGAACGGAACGGAACGGAACGGAATGGAATCGTGTTTAATAGAATCCAATGCAATACAATGGAATGGAATGGAATTGATTCGAGTGGAATAGACTCGAATGGAATGGAATCGAATGGAGTAGAATGGAATGGAATGGAATGAAATGGACTCAAATGTAATGGGCTGTAATGCTATGGACTCGAATGGAATGGATTCGAATGTAATGGATTCGAATGGAACAAAATTGATGGCAATGGAACCAAATGGAATGGAATGGAATGGATTTGAATGTAACGGACTGGAATGTAGTTGACTGGAATGCAATGGACTGGAAAGGAATGAATTCGAATGTAATGTAATGTAATGTAATGTAAAACAATGGAAAGTAATGGAGTGGAATGGAATACAGTGGAATGTAATGGACTCGAATATAGAGGACTCCATTGGAATGGAATGCAATGGAAGGCAATCGAATGGAATGCAATCAAAAGGAATGGAATTCAATGGAATGGACTGGAATGGAATGATATCGAACTGGACAGAACGGAAAAGAATGGAGTCGAATGGATCGGAAAGGAATGGAATGGAAACGAATCAAATGGAATGAAATGGAAGAGTTTGGAAACAAATGCAATGGAATGGATTGGAACGCAAAGGATTCGAAAGGAATAGAACACAATGAAATGTCATGGAATGGAATAGAATGGAATGGGATGGAATGGACTCGAATGGAATGGAATGGAGTGGACTCGAATGGAATGGAACGGAATGGAATGGAATCAAAGAAAATAGAATGGAATGTAATGGAATGGAGTGGACTCAAAAGGATTAGAATGGATTGGACTGGAATTGAGTGGAATCTTGTTAAATGGAATGGAGTGGAATGGACACGAATGGAATGGAATCTAACGGAATGGAATAGAAAAGAATGGACTTGAATTGAATGTATCCAAATGGAACTCCTTCGAATGGAATGGAATGGAATGGAATGGAATGGAATTGAATGTAGTGGAAAGACTCGAATGGAATGAAATGGAATGGAAAGGAATGGAATTGAATGAAATGGAATCGAGTGTAATGGACTGGAATAGAAAAGACTCCAATGGAATGCAATTGAGTGCAATGGAATCGAATGGAATGTAATCGAAAGGAATGAAATTCAATGGAATGGAATCGAATGGAATGGACTGGAATGTAATAACTTGAATGGAATGGACTTGAATGGAATGGAATGGATTCGAATGGAATGGAATCAAATCACATCGAATGGGATGGAATGGAATGGAATGGAATGGAATGGAATGGAATGGAATAGACTCGAATGGAATCGAATCAAAGGGAATGGAATAGAACGGAATAAGAGGGAAATGAATGGAATGGACTCGAACGTCATAGAATGCAGTGGAATAGAATTGAATGGAAGAGAATACGCTCGAATGGAATGGAAAGGAATGAAATGGAATGGATTTTAATGGAATTGTATGGAATGGAAGGGCATATAATGGAAACAAATGGAATGGAATTGAATGGAAAAGAATCTAAAGGAATTGGAAGGAATGGAAAGGAATGGACATGAATGAAATGCAGTGGAATAGAATACAATGGAACGGACAGGCAACGAGTTGAATCGAAAGGAATGAAATCAAATGGAATAGCCTGGAATGGAATTGACTCAAATGGAATGGACTGGAATGAAACGGTTTCGAGTGGAACGGAATGCAATGGAATGTAATGGAGTCGAATAGAATCAAATGAAAACGAATGTAATGGAATGGAATGGAAAGGAATGGAATGGAAATGAATGGAATTGAATCGAATGGAATGGTCTGGAATTGAATGGAACTGAATGGATTGGACTCAAATGGAATGAACTCAAATGGAATAGAGTCAAATGAGATTGAATCTAATAGAATGGAAGGTTATGAAATTTAATCATATGGAGTCAAATGGAACGGACTGAAATGACATGAAAAGGAATGGAGTAGAATCGAATGGAATCAAATGGAATGGACTGGAATGGCACGGACTGTAATGGAATGGACTTGAATGGAAAGGAAGGGAATAGGCTCGAATGGAATGGAAAGGAATGAAATGGAATGGATTTTAATGGAAATGTATGGAGTGGAAGGGCATGTAACGGAATCTAATGGAATGGAAATGAATGGAAAATAATCTAAACGAATTGGGAGGAATGGAATGGAATGGACATGAATGGAATGCAGTGGAATAGAATACAATGGAACGGACGGGAAAGGAATTGGATCAAAAGGAATGAAATTGAAAGGAATAGACTGGAATGTAATTGACTCAAATGGACTGGACTGGAATGGAATGGTTTCGAGTGGAATGGAATGCAACGGAATGGAATGGAATCGAATCGAATCAAATGAAAACAAATGGAATGGAAACGAATGGTATTGAATCGAATGGAGTGGTCTGCAATTGAATGGAATTGAATGGATTGGACTCCAATGGAACGAACTCGAAAGGAATAGAGTCAAATGGGATTGAATCAAATGGAATGGAATGTTATGAAATTTAATCATATGGAGTCAAATGGAATGGACTGAAATGGAATGAAATGGAATGGAATAGAATCAAATGGAATGGAATCAAATGGAATGCACTGGAACGGCATGGAATGGACTTGAAACGAATGGACTCGAAAGGAATGAACTCGAATGGAATGAATGTCATAGCTCTGGACTGGAATGAACTCGAATGGAATTTTCTCCAATGGAATGGACTGGAAGGGAATGCAATCGAATGGAATGGAATGGAATCGAATGGAATGAACTCTAATGGAATGGAATAGAATCACATGGATATGAATGGAATGAACTGGAATGGAACTGCCTTGAATGGAATGGGATCGAATGGAATGATATCGAATAGAAGGGAATAGAGTGGAATGGAATGGAATGGAAAAGACTGGAGTGGAATCGAATGAAATTAGGCTAATTGAAGAGGGATGGAATGGAATGGAAAGTACTAGAAGGTAATGGATTGCAATGTAATCGATATAAATGCAACGGATTCGAATGGAAAGTAATAGTATGGAATGAAATCCAATGGAATTAAACCACAAAGAATGGAAATGAATGGAATGGACTCGAATGGAATGGAAAGAATTCATTCAAATGTAATGCACTGGAATGGAATGGAATCGAACAAAATGGAACGGAATGGTACGGAACGGAACGGAATCGAGTGGAATAGAATCCAACGCAATACAATGGAATGGAATGGAATTGATTCGAATGGAATAGACTCGAATGGAATGGAATCGAATGGAGTAGAATGGAATGGAATGGAATGAAATGGACTCAAATGTAATGGGCTGTAATGCTATGGACTCGAATGGAATGGATTCGAATGTAATGGATTCGAATGGAACGAAATTGATGGCAATGGAACCAAATGGAATGGAATGGAATGGATTTGAATTTAACGGACTGGAATGTAGTTGACTGGAATGCAATGGACTTGAAAGGAATGAATTCGAATGTAATGTAATATAATGTAAAACAATGGAAAGTAATGGAGTGGAATGGAATACAGTGGAATGTAATGGACTCGAATATAGAGGACTCCATTGGAATGGAATACAATGGAAGGCAATAGAATGGAATGCAATCGAAAGGAATGGAATTCAATGCAATGTCCAGGAATGGAATGATATCGAACTCGACAGAACAGAAAAGAATGGAATCGAATGGATTGGAAAAGAATGGAATGGAAACGAATCAAATGGAATGAAATGGAAGAGTTTGGAAACAAATGCAATGGAATGGATTGGAATGCAAAGGATTCGAAAGGAATAGAACACAATGAAAAGTCATGGAATGGAATAGAATGGAATGGGATGGAATGGACTCGAATCGAATGGAATGGAATGGGATGGAATGGACTCGAATTGCATGGAACGGAATGGAATGGAATCAAAGAAAATAGAATGGAATGTAATGGAATGGAGTGGACTCAAAAGGATTAGAATGGATTGGACTGGAATTGAGTGGAATCTTGTTAAATGGAATGGAGTGGAATGGACTCGAATGGAATGGAATCTAACGGAATGGAATAGAAAAGAATGGACTTGAATTGAATGTATCCAAATGGAACTCCCTCGAATTGAATGTAATGGAATTGAATGGAATGGAATGGAATTGAATGTACTGGAAAGACTCGAATGGAATGAAATGGAATGGAAAGGAATGGAATTGAATGAAATGGAATCGAGTGTAATGGACTGGAATAGAAAAGACTCCAATGGAATGCAATTGAGTGCAATGGAATCGAATGGAATGTAATCGAAAGGCATGAAATCCAATGGAATGGAATCGAATGGAATGGACTGGAATGTAATAACTTGAATGCAATGGACTTGAATGGAATGGAATGGATTCGAATGGAATGGAATCAAATCACATTGAATGGGATGGAATGGAATGGAATGGAATGGAATGGGATGGAATGGAATGGAATGGAATGGACTCGAATGGAATCGACTCAAAGGGAATGGAACAGAACGGAATAAAAGGGAAATGAATGGAATGGACTCGAATGTCATAGAATGCAGTGGAATAGAATTGAATGGAAGAGAATACGCTCGAATGAAATGGAAAGGAATGAAATGGAATGGATTTTAATGGAATTGTATGGAATGGAATTGAATGGAAAAGAATCTAACGGAATTGGAAGGAATGGAAAGGAATGGACATGAATGAAATGCAGTGGAATAGAATACAATGGAACGGACAGGAAACGAGTTGCATCGAAAGGAATGAAATCAAATGGAATAGCCTGGAATGGAATTGACTCAAATGGAATGGACGGGAATGAAACGGTTTCGAGTGGAACGGAATGCAATGGAATGTAATGGAGTCGAATAGAATCAAATGAAAATGAATTCAATGGAATGGAATGGAAAGGAATGGAATGGAAATAAATGGAACTGAATCGAATGGAATGGTCTGGAATTGAATGGAACTGAATGGATTGGACTCAAATGGAATGAACTCAAATGGAATAGAGTCAAATGAGATTGAATCTAATAGAATGGAAGGTTATGAAATTTAATCATATGGAGTCAAATGGAACGGACTGAAATGACATGAAAAGGAATGGAGTAGAATCGAATGGAATCAAATGGAATGGACTGGAATGGCACGGACTGTAATGGAATGGACTTGAATGGAAAGGAAGGGAATAGCCTCGAATGGAATGGAAAGGAATGAAATGGAATGGATTTTAATGGAAATGTATGGAGTGGAAGGGCATGTAACGGAATCTAATGGAATGGAAATGAATGGAAAATAATCTAAACGAATTGGGAGGAATGGAATGGAATGGACATGAATGGAATGCAGTGGAATAGAATACAATGGAACGGACGGGAAAGGAATTGGATCAAAAGGAATGAAATTGAAAGGAATAGACTGGAATGGAATTGACTCAAATGGACTGGACTGGAATGGAATGGTTTCGAGTGGAATGGAATGCAGCCGAATGGAATGGAATCGAATTGAATCAAATGAAAACAAATGGAATGGAAACGAATGGTATTGAATCGAATGGAGTGGTCTGCAATTGAATGGAATTGAATGGATTGGACTCCAATGGAACGAACTCGAAAGGAATAGAGTCAAATGGGATTGAATCGAATGGAATGGAATGTTATGAAATTTAATCATATGGAGTCAAATGGAATGGACTGAAATGGAATGAAATGGATTGGAATAGAATCAAATGGAATGGAATCAAAGGCAATGCACTGGAACGGCATGGAATGGACTTGAAACGAATGGACTCGAATGGAATGCACTCAAATGGAATGGACGTCATAGCTCTGGACTGGAATGAACTCGAATGGAATTGTCTCCAATGGAATGGACTGGAAGGGAATGCAATCGAATGGAATGGAATGGAATCGAATGGAATGAACTCTAATGGAATGGAATAGAATCACATGGACATGAATGGAATGAACTGGAATGGAACTGCCTTGAATGGAATGGAATCGAATGGAATGATATCGAGTAGAAGGGAATAGAGTGGAATGGAATGGAATGGAAAAGATTGGAGTGGAATCGAATGAAATTAGGCTAATTGGAGAGGGATGGAATGGAATGGAAAGTACTAGAAGGTAATGGATTGCAATGTAATCGATACAAATGCAATGGATTCGAATGGAAAGTAATAGTATGGAATGAAATCCAATGGAATTGAACAACAATGATGGAAATGAATGGAATGGACTCGAATGGAAGGGAATTGAATGGAATGTAATGGACTGGACTGGAATGGAACGGACTCGAAAGGAATCGACGGCAATAGAACCATCTCGAATGAAATGGTCCCGAATGGATTGGAAATGAAAGGAAAGGAATCGCATGGAATGGAATAGAATGGAATGGAACGGTCTGGAATGGAATGGAATCGAAAGGAATGGATTGCAATGGAACCGTCTCGAATGAAATGGACCCGAATGGATTGGAAATGAAAAAAATGGAGTCGAATGGAATGGAATCAATTAGAATTGAATGGACTGGAATGGAATGGAATGGACTGAATGGAATGGACTCAACTCGAATGGAATCGAATGGAATGGAATCAAAAGGGATGGACTGGAATGGAATGTATTCGAATGGAATGGAATCAAATGGAATGCGATCGAATGGAATGGACTTGGAAATAATGGATTGGAATGGAATGGTCTCAAATGGAGTGGAATTGGATGGATCAGAAAGGAATGAAATGGAATGGAATGGAATAGAACGGAATGGGATTGAATGGAATAGAATCTAATGCAATGGAAAGAATTCATTCAAATGTAATGGACTGGAATGGAATGGAATCGAACAAATTGGAATGGAATCGAATGGAATGGAATGGAATGGAATGGAATGGAATGGAATGGAATGGAATGGAATTTAATGGAAAGAATTCGGATGGAATGCAGTGGAATTGTGTGCAGTCGTTTGGAATGGAATGGAATGCAATGGAATGCTCTCGATTGGAATGAAATTAAATGGAATGGAATCTAAAGGAATGGAATCGAATGGAATGGACTTGGATAGAATGGATTGGAATGGAATGGTCTCAAAAGGAGTGGAATTGGATGGATCAGAAAGGAATGACATGGAATGGAATGGCATGGAGTGGAATAGAACGGAATGGAATTGAATAGAATAGAATCTAATGGAATGGAAAGAATTCATTCAAATGTAATGCACTGGAATGGAATGGAATCGAACAAAATGGAATGGAATGGAACGGAAAGAAACGGAACGGAACGGAACGGAACGGAATGTAATCGTGTTTAATAGAATCCAATGCAATACAATGGAATGGAATGGAATTGATTCGAGTGGAATAGACTCGAATGGAATGGAATCGAATGGAGTAGAATGGAATGGAATGGAATGAAATGGACTCAAATGTATTGGGCTGTAATGCTATGGACTCGAATGGAATGGATTCGAATGTAATGGATTCGAATGGAACGAAATTGATGGCAATGGAACCAAATGGAATGGAATGGAATGGATTTGAATGTAACGGACTGGAATGTAGTTGACTGGAATGCAATGGACTGGAAAGGAATGAATTCGAATGTAATGTAATGTAATGTAAAACAATGGAAAGTAATGGAGTGGAATGGAATACAGTGGAATGTAATGGACTCGAATATAGAGGACTCCATTGGAATGGAATGCAATGGAAGGCAATCGAATGGAATGCAATCAAAAGGAATGGAATTCAATGGAATGGACTGGAATGGAATGATATCGAACTGGACAGAACGGAAAAGAATGGAGTCGAATGGATCGGAAAGGAATGGAATGGAAACGAATCAAATGGAATGAAATGGAAGAGTTTGGAAACAAATGCAATGGAATGGATTGGAACGCAAAGGATTCGAAAGGAATAGAACACAATGAAATGTCATGGAATGGAATAGAATGGAATGGGATGGATTGGACCCGATTGGAATGGAATGGAGTGGACTCGAATGGAATGGAATGGAATGGAATGGAATCAATGAAAATAGAATGGAATATAATGGAATGGAGTGGACTCAAAAGGATTAGAATGGATTGGACTGGAATTGAGTGGAATCTTGTTAAATGGAATGGAGTTGGATGGACTCGAATGGAATGGAATCTAACGGAATGGAATAGAAAAGAATGGACTTGAATTGGATGTATCCAAATGGAACTCCCTCGAATGGAATGGAATGGAATGGAATGGAATGGAATGGAATGGAATGGAATGGAATGGAATGGAATGCAGTGGAAAGACTCGAATGGAATGAAATGGAATGGAAAGGAATGGAGTTGAATGAAATGGAATCGAGTGTAATGGACTGGAATAGAAAAGACTCCAATGGAATGCAATTGAGTGCAATGGAATCGAATGGAATGTAATCGAAAGGAATGAAATCCAATGGAATGGAATCGAATGGAATGGACTGGAATGTAATAACTTGAATGCAATGGACTTGAATGGAATGGAATGGATTCGAATGGAATGGAATCAAATCACATTGAATGGGTTGGAATGGAATGGAATGGAATGGAATGGGATGGAATGGAATGGAATGGAATGGACTCGAATGGAATCGACTCAAAGGGAATGGAATAGAACGGAATAAAAGGGAAATGAATGGAATGGACTCGAATGTCATAGAATGCAGTGGAATAGAATTGAATGGAAGAGAATACGCTCGAATGGAATGGAAAGGAATGAAATGGAATGGATTTTAATGGAATTGTATGGAATGGAATTGAATGGAAAAGAATCTAAAGGAATTGGAAGGAATGGAAAGGAATGGACATGAATGAAATGCAGTGGAATAGAATACAATGGAACGGACAGGAAACGAGTTGCATCGAAAGGAATGAAATCAAATGGAATAGCCTGGAATGGAATTGACTCAAATGGAATGGACGGGAATGAAACGGTTTCGAGTGGAACGGAATGCAATGGAATGTAATGGAGTCGAATAGAATGAAATGAAAACGAATGTAATGGAATGGAATGGAAAGGAATGGAATGGAAATGAATGGAATTGAATCGAATGGAATGGTCTGGAATTGAATGGAACTGAATGGATTGGACTCAAATGGAATGAACTCAAATGGAATAGAGTCAAATGAGATTGAATCTAATAGAATGGAAGGTTATGAAATTAATCATATGGAGTCAAATGGAACGGATTGAAATGACATGAAAAGGAATGGAGTAGAATCGAATGGAATCAAATGGAACGGACTGGAATGGCACGGACTGTAATGGAATGGACTTGAATGGAAAGGAAGGGAATAGGCTCGAATGGAATGGAAAGGAATGAAATGGAATGGATTTTAATGGAAATGTATGGAGTGGAAGGGCATGTAACGGAATCTAATTTAATGGAAATGAATGGAAAATAAACTAAACGAATCGGGAGGAATGGAATGGAATGGACATGAATGGAATGCAGTGGAATAGAATACAATGGAACGGACGGGAAAGGAATTGGATCCAAAGGAATGAAATTGAAAGGAATAGACTGGAATGGAATTGACTCAAATGGAATGGACTGGAATGGAATGGTTTCGAGTGGAATGGAATGCAACGGAATGGAATGGAATCGAATCGAATCAAATGAAAACAAATGGAATGGAAACGAATGGTACTGAATCGAATGGAGTGGTCTGTAATTGAATGGAATTGAATGGATTGGACTCCAATGGAACGAACTCGAAAGGAATAGAGTCAAATGGGATTGAATCGAATGGAATGGAATGTTATGAAATTTAATCATATGGAGTCAAATGGAATGGACTGAAATGGAATGAAATGGATTGGAATAGAATCAAATGGAATGGAATCAAATGGAATGCACTGGAACGGCATGGAATGGACTTGAAACGAACGGACTCGAATGGAATGAACTCGAATGGAATGGACGTCATAGCTCTGGACTGGAATGAACTCGAATGGAATTGTCTCCAATGGAATGGACTGGAAGGGAATGCAATCGAATGGAATGGAATGGAATCGAATGGAATGAACTCTAATGGAATGGAATAGAATCACATGGACATGAATGGAATGAACTGGAATGGAACTGCCTTGAATGGAATGGAATCGATTGGAATGATATCGAATAGAAGGGAATAGAGTGGAATGGAATGGAATGGAAAAGATTGGAGTGGAATCGAAAGAAATTAGGCTAATTGGAGAGGGATGGAATGGAATGGAAAGTACTAGAAGGTAATGGATTGCAATGTAATCGATACAAATGCAATGGATTCGAATGGAAAGTAATAGCATGGAATGAAATCCAATGGAATTGAACCACAAGGAATGGAAATGAATGGAATGGACTCGAAAGGAAGGGAATTGAATGGAATGTAATGGACTGGACTGGAATGGTACGGACTCGAAAGGAATGGACGGCAATAGAACCATCTCGAATGAAATGGTCCCGAATGGATTGGAAATGAAAGGAAAGGAATCGCATGGAATGGAGTAGAATGGAATGGAACGGTCTGGAATGGAATGGAATCGAAAGGAATGGATTGCAATGGAACCGTCTCGAATGAAAGGGACCCGAATGGATTGGAAATGAAAAAAATGGAGTCGCATGGAATGGAATCAATTAGAATTGAATGGACTGGAATGGAATGGAATGGACTGAATGGAATGGACTCAACTCGAATGGAATCGAATGGAATGGAATCAAAAGGGATGGACTGGAATGAAATGTATTCGGATGGAATGGAATCAAATGGAATGCAATCGAATGGAATGGACTTGGATAGAATGGATTGGAATGGAATGGTCTCAAATGGAGTGGAATTGGATGGATCAGAAACGAATGAAATGGAATGGAATGGAATAGAACGGAATGGAATTGAATGGAATAGAATCTAAAGGAATGAAAGAATTCATTCAAATGTAATGGACTGGAATGGAAAGGAATCGAACAAATTGGAATGGAGTGGAATGGAATGGAATGGAATGGAATGGAATGGAATGGAATGGAATGGATTGGAATGGAATGGAATGGAATGCAATGGAATGGATTGGAAAGAATTCGGATGGAATGCAGTGGAATTGTGTGCAGTCGTTTGGAATGGAATGGAATGGAATGGAATGCTATCGATTGGAATGAAATTAAATGGAATGGAATCTAAAGGAATGGAATCGAATGGAATGGACTTGGATAGAATGGATTGGAATGGAAAGGTCTCAAAAGGATTGGAATTGGATGGATCAGAAAGGAATGAAATGGAATGGAATGGCATCGAGTGGAATAGAATCGAATGGAATTGAATAGAATAGAATCTAATGGAATGGAAAGAATTCATTCAAATGTAATGCACTGGAATGGAAAGGAATCGAACAAAATGGAATGGAATGGAACGGAACGGAACGGAACGGAACGGAACGGAACGGAACGGAATGGACTCGAATATAATCGACGCAAAGGGAATGGAATAGAATGGAATAAAAGGGAAATGAATGGAATGGACTCGAATGTCAAAAAATGCAGAGGAATAGAATTGAATGGAAGAAAATACGATCGAATAGAATGGAAAGGAATGAAATGGAATGGATTATAATGGAATTGTATGGATTGGAAGGGCATGTAATGGAAACTAATGGAATGGAATTGAATGGAAAAGAATCTAAACAATTGGAAGGAATGGAAAGGAATGGACATGAATGAAATGCAGTGGAATAGAATACAATGGAACGGACAGGTAACGAGTTGAATCGAAAGTAATGAAATCAAATGGAATAGCCTGGAATGGAATTGACTCAAATGGAATGGACTGGAATGAAACGGTTTCGAGTGGAACGGAATGCAATGGAATGTAATGGAGTCGAATAGAATCAAATGAAAACGAATGTAATGGAATGGAATGGAAAGGAATGGAATGGAAATGAATGGATTTGAATCGAATGGAATGGTCTGGAATTGAATGGAACTGAATGGATTGGACTCAAATGGAATGAACTCAAATGGAATAGAGTCAAATGAGATTGAATCTAATGAATGGAAGGTTATGAAATTTAATCATATGGAGTCAAATGGAACGGATTGAAATGAAATGAAAAGGAATGGAGTAGAATCGAATGGAATCAAATGGAATGGACTGGAATGGCACGGACTGTAATGGAATGGAGTTGAATGGAAAGGAAGGGAATAGGCTCGAATGGAATGGAAAGGAATGAAATGGAATGGATTTTAATGGAAATGTATGGAGTGGAAGGGCATGTAACGGAATCTAATGGAATGGAAATGAATGGAAAATAATCTAAACGAATTGGGAGGAATGGAGTGGAATGGACATGAATGGAATGCAGTGGAATAGAATACAATGGAACGGACGGGAAAGGAATTGGATCAAAAGGAATGAAATTGAAAGGAATAGACTGGAATGGAATTGACTGAAATGGACTGGACTGGAGTGGAATGGTTTCGAGTGGAATGGAATGCAACGGAATGGAATGGAATCGAATCGAATCAAATGAAAACAAATGGAATGGAAACGAATGGTATTGAATCGAATGGAGTGGTCTCCAATTGAATGGAATTGAATGGATTGGACTCCAATGGAACGAACTCGAAAGGAATAGAGTCAAATGGGATTGAATCGAATGGAATGGAATGTTATGAAATTTAATCATATGGAGTCAAATGGAATGGACTGAAATGGAATGAAATGGAATGGAATAGAATCAAATGGAATGGAATCAAATGGAATGCACTGGAACGGCATGGAATGGACTTGAAACGAATGGACTCGAATGGAATGAACTCGAATGGAATGGACGTCATAGCTCTGGACTGGAATGAATTCGAATGGAATTGTCTCCAACGGAATGGACTGGAAGGGAATGCAATCGAATGGAATGGAATGGAATCGAATGGAATGAACTCTAATGGAATGGAATAGAATCACATGGACATGAATGGAATGAACTGGAATGGAACTGCCTTGAATGGAATGGAATCGAATGGAATGATATCGAATAGAAGGGAATAGAGTGGAATGGAATGGAATGGAAAAGATTGGAGTGGAATCGAATGAAATTAGGCTAATTGGAGAGGGATGGAATGGAATGGAAAGTACTAGAAGGTAATGGATTGCAATGTAATCGATACAAATGCAATGGATTCGAATGGAAAGTAATAGTATGGAATGAAATCCAATGGAATTGTACCACAAGGAATGGAAATGAATGGAATGGACTCGAATGGAAGGGAATTGAATGGAATGTAATGGACTGGACTGGAATGGAACAGACTCAAAAGGAATGGACGGCAATAGAAAAATCTCGAATGAAACCATCCCGAATGTATTGGAAATGAAAGGAAAGGAATCGCATGGAATGGAATAGAATGGAATGGAACGGTCTGGAATGGAATGGAATCGAAAGGAATGGATTGCAATGGAACAGTCTCTAATGAAATGGACCCGAATGGATTGGAAATGAAAAAAATGGAGTCGCATGGAATGGAATCAATTAGAATTGAATGGACTGGAATGGAATGGAATGGACTGAATGGAATGGACTCAACGCAAATGGAATAGAATGGAATGGAATCAAAAGGGATGGACTGGAATGGAATGTATTCGAATGGAATGGAATCAAATGGAATGCATTCGAATGGAATGGACTTGGATAGAATGGATTGGAATGGAATGGTCTCAAATGGAGTGGAATTGGATGGATCAGATAGGAATGAAATGGAATGGAATGGAATAGAACGGAATGGAATTGAATGGAATAGAATCTAATGCAATGGAAAGAATTCATTCAAATGTAATGGATTAGAATGGAATGGAATCGAACAAATTGGAATGGAATGGAATGGAATGGAATGGAATGGAATGGAATGGAATGGAATGGAATGGAATGGAATGGAATGGAATGGAAAGAATTCGGATGGAATGCAGTGGAATTGTGTGCAGTCGTTTGGAATGGAATGGAATGGAATCGAATGCTCTCGATTGGAATGAAATTTAATGGAATGGAATCTAAAGGAATGGAATCGAATGGAATGGACTTGGATAGAATGGATTGGAATGGAATGGTCTCAAAAGGAGTGGAATTGGATGGATCAGAAAGGAATGACATGGAATGGAATGGCATGGAGTGGAATAGAACGGAATGGAATTGAATAGAATAGAATCTAATGGAATGGAAAGAATTCATTCAAATGTAATGCACTGGAATGGAATGGAATCGAAGAAAATGGAATGGAATGGAACGGAACGAAACGGAACGGAACGGAACGGATCGGAATGGAATCCAGTTAAATAGACTCTATAGCAATACAATGGAATGGAATGGAATTGATTCGAATGGAATAGACTCGAATGGAATGGATTCGAATGGAGTAGAATGGAATGGAATGGAATGAAATGGACTCAAATGTAATTGGCTGTAATGCTATGGACTCGAATGGAATGGATTCGAATGTAATGGATTCGAATGGAACGAAATTGATGGCAATGGAACCAAATGGAATGGAATGGAATGGATTTGAATGTAACGGACTGGAATGTAGTTGACTGGAATGCAATGGACTTGAAAGGAATGAATTAGAATGTTATGTAATGTAATGTAAAACAATGGAAAGTAATGGAGTGGAATGGAATACAGTGGAATGTAATGGACTCGAATATAGAGGACTCCATTGGAATGGAATGCAATGGAAGGCAATCGAATGGAATGCAATCGAAAGGAATGGAATTCAATGGAATATCCAGGAAAGGAATGATATCGAACTGGACAGAACGGTAAAGAATGGAATCGAATGGATTGGAAAGGAATGGAATGGAAACGAATCAAATGGAATGAAATGGAAGAGTTTGGAAACAAATGCAATGGAATGGATTGGAATGCAAAGGATTCGAAAGAAATAGAAAACAATGAAATGTCACGGAATGGAATAGAATGGAATGGGATGGAATGGACTCGAATCGAATGGAATGGAATGGGATGGAATGGACTCGAATTGCATGGAACGGAATGGAATGGAATCAAAGAAAACAGAATGGAATGTAATGGAATGGAGTGGACTCAAAAGGATTAGAATGGATTGGACTGGAATTGAGTGGAATCTTGTTAAATGGAATGGAGTGGAATGGACTCGAATGGAATGGAACCTAACGGAATGGAATAGAAAAGAATGGACTTGAATTGAATGTATCCAAATGGAACTCCCTCGAATGGAATGGAATGGAATGGAATGGAATGGAATTGAATGTACTGGAAAGACACGAATGGAATGAAATGGAATGGAAAGGAATGGAATTGAATGAAATGGAATCGAGTGTAATGGACTGGAATAGAAAAGACTCCAATGGAATGCAATTGAGTGCAATGGAATCGAATGGAATGTAATCGAAAGGCATGAAATCCAATGGAATGGAATAGAATGGAATGGATTCGAATGGAATGGAATCAAATCACATCGAATAGGAGGGAATGGAATGGAATGGAATGGAATGGAATGGAATGGACTCGAATGGAATCGACTCAAAGGGAATGGAATAGAACGGAATAAAAGGGAAATGAATGGAATGGACTCGAATGTCATAGAATGCAGTGGAATAGAATTGAATGGAAGAGAATACACTCGAATGGAATGGAAAGGAATGAAATGGAATGGATTTTAATGGAATTGTATGGAATGGAAGGGCATGTAATGGAAACTAATGGAATGGAATTGAATGGAAAGGAATCTAAAGGAATTGGAAGGAATGGAAAGGAATGGACATGAATGAAATGCAGTGGAATAGAATACAATGGAACGGACAGGAAACGAGTTGAATCGAAAGGAATGAAATCAAATGGAATAGCCTGGAATGGAATTGACTCAAATTGAATGGACTGGAATGAAACGGTTTCGAGTGGAACGGAATGCAATGGAATGTAATGGAGTCGAATAGAATGAAATGAAAACGAATGTAATGGAATGGAATGGAAAGGAATGGAATGGAAATGAATGGAATTGAATCGAATGGAATGGTCTGGAATTGAATGGAACTGAATGGATTGGACTCAAATGGAATGAACTCAAATGGAATAGAGTCTAATGAGATTGAATCTAATAGAATGGAAGGTTATGAAATTTAATCATATGGAGTCAAATGGAACGGATTGAAATGACATGAAAAGGAATGGAGTAGAATCGAATGGAATCAAATGGAACGGACTGGAATGGCACGGACTGTAATGGAATGGACTTGAATGGAAAGGAAGGGAATAGGCTCGAATGGAATGGAAAGGAATGAAATGGAATGGATTTTAATGGAAATGTATGGAGTGGAAGGGCATGTAACGGAATCTAATGGAATGGAAATGAATGGAAAATAATCTAAACGAATTGGGAGGAATGGAATGGAATGGACATGAATGGAATGCAGTGGAATAGAATACAATGGAACGGACGGGAAAGGAATTGGATCAAAAGGAATGAAATTGAAAGGAATAGACTGGAATGGAATTGACTCAAATGGACTGGACTGGAATGGAATGGTTTCGAGTGGAATGGAATGCAACGGAATGGAATGGAATCGAATCGAATCAAAAGAAAACAAATGGAATGGAAACGAATGGTATTGAATCGAATGGAGTGGTCTGCAATTGAATGGAATTGAATGGATTGGACTCCAATGGAACGAACACGAAAGGAATAGAGTCAAATGGGATTGAATCGAATGGAATGGAATGTTATGAAATTTAATCATATGGAGTCAAATGGAATCGACTGAAATGGAATGAAATGGAATGGAATAGAATCAAATGGAATGGAATCAAATGGAATGCACTGGAACGGCATGGAATGGACTTGAAACGAATGGACTCGAATGGAATGAACTCGAATGGAATGGACGTCATAGCTCTGGACTGGAATGAACTCGAATGGAATTGTCTCCAATGGAATGGACTGGAAGGGAATGCAATCGAATGGAATGGAATGGAATCGAATGGAATGAACTCTAATGGAATGGAATAGAATCACATGGACATGAATGGAATGAACTGGAATGGAACTGCCTTGAATGGAATGGAATCGAATGGAAAGATATCGAATAGAAGGGAATAGAGTGGAATGGAATGGAATGGAAAAGATTGGAGTGGAATCGAATGAAATTAGGCTAATTGGAGAGGGATGGAATGGAATGGAAAGTACTAGAAGGTAATGGATTGCAATGTAATCGATACAAATGCAATGGATTCGAATGGAAAGTAATAGTATGGAATGAAATCCAATGGAATTGAACCACAAGGAATGGAAATGAATGGAATGGACTCGAATGGAAGGGAATTGAACGGAATGTAATGGACTGGACTGGAATGGAACGGACTCGAAAGGAATGGACGGCAATAGAACCATCTCGAATGAAATGGTCCCGAATGGATTGGAAATGAAAGGAAAGGAATCGCATGGAATGGAATAGAATGGAATGGAACGGTCTGGAAAGGAATGGAATCGAAAGGAATGGATTGCAATGGAACCGTCTCGAATGAAATGGACCCGAATGGATTGGAGATGAAAAAAATGGAGTCGCATGGAATGGAATCAATTAGAATTAAATGGAATGGAATGGAATGGAATGGAATGGAATGGAATGGAATGGAATGGAATGGAATGGAATGGAATGGAATGCAATGGAATGGATTGGAAAGAATTCGGATGGAATGCAGTGGAATTGTGTGCAGTCGTTTGGAATGGAATGGAATGGAATGGAATGCTATCGATTGGAATGAAATTAAATGGAATGGAATCTAAAGGAATGGAATCGAATGGAATGGACTTGGATAGAATGGATTGGAATGGAAAGGTCTCAAAAGGATTGGAATTGGATGGATCAGAAAGGAATGAAATGGAATGGAATGGCATCGAGTGGAATAGAATCGAATGGAATTGAATAGAATAGAATCTAATGGAATGGAAAGAATTCATTCAAATGTAATGCACTGGAATGGAAAGGAATCGAACAAAATGGAATGGAATGGAACGGAACGGAACGGAACGGAACGGAACGGAACGGAACGGAACGGAACGGAATGGACTCGAATATAATCGACGCAAAGGGAATGGAATAGAATGGAATAAAAGGGAAATGAATGGAATGGACTCGAATGTCAAAAAATGCAGAGGAATAGAATTGAATGGAAGAAAATACGATCGAATAGAATGGAAAGGAATGAAATGGAATGGATTATAGTGGAATTGTATGGATTGGAAGGGCATGTAATGGAAACTAATGGAATGGAATTGAATGGAAAAGAATCTAAACAATTGGAAGGAATGGAAAGGAATGGACATGAATGAAATGCAGTGGAATAGAATACAACGGAACGGACAGGTAACGAGTTGAATCGAAAGTAATGAAATCAAATGGAATAGCCTGGAATGGAATTGACTCAAATGGAATGGACTGGAATGAAACGGTTTCGAGTGGAACGGAATGCAATGGAATGTAATGGAGTCGAATAGAATCAAATGAAAACGAATGTAATGGAATGGAATGGAAAGGAATGGAATGGAAATGAATGGATTTGAATCGAATGGAATGGTCTGGAATTGAATGGAACTGAATGGATTGGACTCAAATGGAATGAACTCAAATGGAATAGAGTCAAATGAGATTGAATCTAATGAATGGAAGGTTATGAAATTTAATCATATGGAGTCAAATGGAACGGATTGAAATGAAATGAAAAGGAATGGAGTAGAATCGAATGGAATCAAATGGAACGGACTGGAATGGCACGGACTGTAATGGAATGGAGTTGAATGGAAAGGAAGGGAATAGGCTCGAATGGAATGGAAAGGAATGAAATGGAATGGATTTTAATGGAAATGTATGGAGTGGAAGGGCATGTAACGGAATCTAATGGAATGGAAATGAATGGAAAATAATCTAAACGAATTGGGAGGAATGGAGTGGAATGGACATGAATGGAATGCAGTGGAATAGAATACAATGGAACGGACGGGAAAGGAATTGGATCAAAAGGAATGAAATTGAAAGGAATAGACTGGAATGGAATTGACTGAAATGGACTGGACTGGAGTGGAATGGTTTCGAGTGGAATGGAATGCAACGGAATGGAATGGAATCGAATCGAATCAAATGAAAACAAATGGAATGGAAACGAATGGTATTGAATCGAATGGAGTGGTCTCCAATTGAATGGAATTGAATGGATTGGACTCCAATGGAACGAACTCGAAAGGAATAGAGTCAAATGGGATTGAATCGAATGGAATGGAATGTTATGAAATTTAATCATATGGAGTCAAATGGAATGGACTGAAATGGAATGAAATGGAATGGAATAGAATCAAATGGAATGGAATCAAATGGAATGCACTGGAACGGCATGGAATGGACTTGAAACGAATGGACTCGAATGGAATGAACTCGAATGGAATGGACGTCATAGCTCTGGACTGGAATGAATTCGAATGGAATTGTCTCCAACGGAATGGACTGGAAGGGAATGCAATCGAATGGAATGGAATGGAATCGAATGGAATGAACTCTAATGGAATGGAATAGAATCACATGGACATGAATGGAATGAACTGGAATGGAACTGCCTTGAATGGAATGGAATCGAATGGAATGATATCGAATAGAAGGGAATAGAGTGGAATGGAATGGAATGGAAAAGATTGGAGTGGAATCGAATGAAATTAGGCTAATTGGAGAGGGATGGAATGGAATGGAAAGTACTAGAAGGTAATGGATTGCAATGTAATCGATACAAATGCAATGGATTCGAATGGAAAGTAATAGTATGGAATGAAATCCAATGGAATTGTACCACAAGGAATGGAAATGAATGGAATGGACTCGAATGGAAGGGAATTGAATGGAATGTAATGGACTGGACTGGAATGGAACAGACTCAAAAGGAATGGACGGCAATAGAAAAATCTCGAATGAAACCATCCCGAATGTATTGGAAATGAAAGGAAAGGAATCGCATGGAATGGAATAGAATGGAATGGAACGGTCTGGAATGGAATGGAATCGAAAGGAATGGATTGCAATGGAACAGTCTCTAATGAAATGGACCCGAATGGATTGGAAATGAAAAAAATGGAGTCGCATGGAATGGAATCAATTAGAATTGAATGGACTGGAATGGAATGGAATGGACTGAATGGAATGGACTCAACGCAAATGGAATAGAATGGAATGGAATCAAAAGGGATGGACTGGAATGGAATGTATTCGAATGGAATGGAATCAAATGGAATGCATTCGAATGGAATGGACTTGGATAGAATGGATTGGAATGGAATGGTCTCAAATGGAGTGGAATTGGATGGATCAGATAGGAATGAAATGGAATGGAATGGAATAGAACGGAATGGAATTGAATGGAATAGAATCTAATGCAATGGAAAGAATTCATTCAAATGTAATGGATTAGAATGGAATGGAATCGAACAAATTGGAATGGAATGGAATGGAATGGAATGGAATGGAATGGAATGGAATGGAATGGAATGGAATGGAATGGAATGGAATGGAAAGAATTCGGATGGAATGCAGTGGAATTGTGTGCAGTCGTTTGGAATGGAATGGAATGGAATCGAATGCTCTCGATTGGAATGAAATTTAATGGAATGGAATCTAAAGGAATGGAATCGAATGGAATGGACTTGGATAGAATGGATTGGAATGGAATGGTCTCAAAAGGAGTGGAATTGGATGGATCAGAAAGGAATGACATGGAATGGAATGGCATGGAGTGGAATAGAACGGAATGGAATTGAATAGAATAGAATCTAATGGAATGGAAAGAATTCATTCAAATGTAATGCACTGGAATGGAATGGAATCGAAGAAAATGGAATGGAATGGAACGGAACGAAACGGAACGGAACGGAACGGATCGGAATGGAATCCAGTTAAATAGACTCTATAGCAATACAATGGAATGGAATGGAATTGATTCGAATGGAATAGACTCGAATGGAATGGATTCGAATGGAGTAGAATGGAATGGAATGGAATGAAATGGACTCAAATGTAATTGGCTGTAATGCTATGGACTCGAATGGAATGGATTCGAATGTAATGGATTCGAATGGAACGAAATTGATGGCAATGGAACCAAATGGAATGGAATGGAATGGATTTGAATGTAACGGACTGGAATGTAGTTGACTGGAATGCAATGGACTTGAAAGGAATGAATTAGAATGTTATGTAATGTAATGTAAAACAATGGAAAGTAATGGAGTGGAATGGAATACAGTGGAATGTAATGGACTCGAATATAGAGGACTCCATTGGAATGGAATGCAATGGAAGGCAATCGAATGGAATGCAATCGAAAGGAATGGAATTCAATGGAATATCCAGGAAAGGAATGATATCGAACTGGACAGAACGGTAAAGAATGGAATCGAATGGATTGGAAAGGAATGGAATGGAAACGAATCAAATGGAATGAAATGGAAGAGTTTGGAAACAAATGCAATGGAATGGATTGGAATGCAAAGGATTCGAAAGAAATAGAAAACAATGAAATGTCACGGAATGGAATAGAATGGAATGGGATGGAATGGACTCGAATCGAATGGAATGGAATGGGATGGAATGGACTCGAATTGCATGGAACGGAATGGAATGGAATCAAAGAAAACAGAATGGAATGTAATGGAATGGAGTGGACTCAAAAGGATTAGAATGGATTGGACTGGAATTGAGTGGAATCTTGTTAAATGGAATGGAGTGGAATGGACTCGAATGGAATGGAACCTAACGGAATGGAATAGAAAAGAATGGACTTGAATTGAATGTATCCAAATGGAACTCCCTCGAATGGAATGGAATGGAATGGAATGGAATGGAATTGAATGTACTGGAAAGACACGAATGGAATGAAATGGAATGGAAAGGAATGGAATTGAATGAAATGGAATCGAGTGTAATGGACTGGAATAGAAAAGACTCCAATGGAATGCAATTGAGTGCAATGGAATCGAATGGAATGTAATCGAAAGGCATGAAATCCAATGGAATGGAATAGAATGGAATGGATTCGAATGGAATGGAATCAAATCACATCGAATAGGAGGGAATGGAATGGAATGGAATGGAATGGAATGGAATGGACTCGAATGGAATCGACTCAAAGGGAATGGAATAGAACGGAATAAAAGGGAAATGAATGGAATGGACTCGAATGTCATAGAATGCAGTGGAATAGAATTGAATGGAAGAGAATACACTCGAATGGAATGGAAAGGAATGAAATGGAATGGATTTTAATGGAATTGTATGGAATGGAAGGGCATGTAATGGAAACTAATGGAATGGAATTGAATGGAAAGGAATCTAAAGGAATTGGAAGGAATGGAAAGGAATGGACATGAATGAAATGCAGTGGAATAGAATACAATGGAACGGACAGGAAACGAGTTGAATCGAAAGGAATGAAATCAAATGGAATAGCCTGGAATGGAATTGACTCAAATTGAATGGACTGGAATGAAACGGTTTCGAGTGGAACGGAATGCAATGGAATGTAATGGAGTCGAATAGAATGAAATGAAAACGAATGTAATGGAATGGAATGGAAAGGAATGGAATGGAAATGAATGGAATTGAATCGAATGGAATGGTCTGGAATTGAATGGAACTGAATGGATTGGACTCAAATGGAATGAACTCAAATGGAATAGAGTCTAATGAGATTGAATCTAATAGAATGGAAGGTTATGAAATTTAATCATATGGAGTCAAATGGAACGGATTGAAATGACATGAAAAGGAATGGAGTAGAATCGAATGGAATCAAATGGAACGGACTGGAATGGCACGGACTGTAATGGAATGGACTTGAATGGAAAGGAAGGGAATAGGCTCGAATGGAATGGAAAGGAATGAAATGGAATGGATTTTAATGGAAATGTATGGAGTGGAAGGGCATGTAACGGAATCTAATGGAATGGAAATGAATGGAAAATAATCTAAACGAATTGGGAGGAATGGAATGGAATGGACATGAATGGAATGCAGTGGAATAGAATACAATGGAACGGACGGGAAAGGAATTGGATCAAAAGGAATGAAATTGAAAGGAATAGACTGGAATGGAATTGACTCAAATGGACTGGACTGGAATGGAATGGTTTCGAGTGGAATGGAATGCAACGGAATGGAATGGAATCGAATCGAATCAAAAGAAAACAAATGGAATGGAAACGAATGGTATTGAATCGAATGGAGTGGTCTGCAATTGAATGGAATTGAATGGATTGGACTCCAATGGAACGAACACGAAAGGAATAGAGTCAAATGGGATTGAATCGAATGGAATGGAATGTTATGAAATTTAATCATATGGAGTCAAATGGAATCGACTGAAATGGAATGAAATGGAATGGAATAGAATCAAATGGAATGGAATCAAATGGAATGCACTGGAACGGCATGGAATGGACTTGAAACGAATGGACTCGAATGGAATGAACTCGAATGGAATGGACGTCATAGCTCTGGACTGGAATGAACTCGAATGGAATTGTCTCCAATGGAATGGACTGGAAGGGAATGCAATCGAATGGAATGGAATGGAATCGAATGGAATGAACTCTAATGGAATGGAATAGAATCACATGGACATGAATGGAATGAACTGGAATGGAACTGCCTTGAATGGAATGGAATCGAATGGAAAGATATCGAATAGAAGGGAATAGAGTGGAATGGAATGGAATGGAAAAGATTGGAGTGGAATCGAATGAAATTAGGCTAATTGGAGAGGGATGGAATGGAATGGAAAGTACTAGAAGGTAATGGATTGCAATGTAATCGATACAAATGCAATGGATTCGAATGGAAAGTAATAGTATGGAATGAAATCCAATGGAATTGAACCACAAGGAATGGAAATGAATGGAATGGACTCGAATGGAAGGGAATTGAACGGAATGTAATGGACTGGACTGGAATGGAACGGACTCGAAAGGAATGGACGGCAATAGAACCATCTCGAATGAAATGGTCCCGAATGGATTGGAAATGAAAGGAAAGGAATCGCATGGAATGGAATAGAATGGAATGGAACGGTCTGGAAAGGAATGGAATCGAAAGGAATGGATTGCAATGGAACCGTCTCGAATGAAATGGACCCGAATGGATTGGAGATGAAAAAAATGGAGTCGCATGGAATGGAATCAATTAGAATTAAATGGAATGGAATGGAATGGAATGGAATGGAATGGAATGGAATGGAATGGAATGGAATGGAATGGAATGGAATGCAATGGAATGGATTGGAAAGAATTCGGATGGAATGCAGTGGAATTGTGTGCAGTCGTTTGGAATGGAATGGAATGGAATGGAATGCTATCGATTGGAATGAAATTAAATGGAATGGAATCTAAAGGAATGGAATCGAATGGAATGGACTTGGATAGAATGGATTGGAATGGAAAGGTCTCAAAAGGATTGGAATTGGATGGATCAGAAAGGAATGAAATGGAATGGAATGGCATCGAGTGGAATAGAATCGAATGGAATTGAATAGAATAGAATCTAATGGAATGGAAAGAATTCATTCAAATGTAATGCACTGGAATGGAAAGGAATCGAACAAAATGGAATGGAATGGAACGGAACGGAACGGAACGGAACGGAACGGAACGGAACGGAACGGAACGGAATGGACTCGAATATAATCGACGCAAAGGGAATGGAATAGAATGGAATAAAAGGGAAATGAATGGAATGGACTCGAATGTCAAAAAATGCAGAGGAATAGAATTGAATGGAAGAAAATACGATCGAATAGAATGGAAAGGAATGAAATGGAATGGATTATAGTGGAATTGTATGGATTGGAAGGGCATGTAATGGAAACTAATGGAATGGAATTGAATGGAAAAGAATCTAAACAATTGGAAGGAATGGAAAGGAATGGACATGAATGAAATGCAGTGGAATAGAATACAACGGAACGGACAGGTAACGAGTTGAATCGAAAGTAATGAAATCAAATGGAATAGCCTGGAATGGAATTGACTCAAATGGAATGGACTGGAATGAAACGGTTTCGAGTGGAACGGAATGCAATGGAATGTAATGGAGTCGAATAGAATCAAATGAAAACGAATGTAATGGAATGGAATGGAAAGGAATGGAATGGAAATGAATGGATTTGAATCGAATGGAATGGTCTGGAATTGAATGGAACTGAATGGATTGGACTCAAATGGAATGAACTCAAATGGAATAGAGTCAAATGAGATTGAATCTAATGAATGGAAGGTTATGAAATTTAATCATATGGAGTCAAATGGAACGGATTGAAATGAAATGAAAAGGAATGGAGTAGAATCGAATGGAATCAAATGGAACGGACTGGAATGGCACGGACTGTAATGGAATGGAGTTGAATGGAAAGGAAGGGAATAGGCTCGAATGGAATGGAAAGGAATGAAATGGAATGGATTTTAATGGAAATGTATGGAGTGGAAGGGCATGTAACGGAATCTAATGGAATGGAAATGAATGGAAAATAATCTAAACGAATTGGGAGGAATGGAGTGGAATGGACATGAATGGAATGCAGTGGAATAGAATACAATGGAACGGACGGGAAAGGAATTGGATCAAAAGGAATGAAATTGAAAGGAATAGACTGGAATGGAATTGACTGAAATGGACTGGACTGGAGTGGAATGGTTTCGAGTGGAATGGAATGCAACGGAATGGAATGGAATCGAATCGAATCAAATGAAAACAAATGGAATGGAAACGAATGGTATTGAATCGAATGGAGTGGTCTCCAATTGAATGGAATTGAATGGATTGGACTCCAATGGAACGAACTCGAAAGGAATAGAGTCAAATGGGATTGAATCGAATGGAATGGAATGTTATGAAATTTAATCATATGGAGTCAAATGGAATGGACTGAAATGGAATGAAATGGAATGGAATAGAATCAAATGGAATGGAATCAAATGGAATGCACTGGAACGGCATGGAATGGACTTGAAACGAATGGACTCGAATGGAATGAACTCGAATGGAATGGACGTCATAGCTCTGGACTGGAATGAATTCGAATGGAATTGTCTCCAACGGAATGGACTGGAAGGGAATGCAATCGAATGGAATGGAATGGAATCGAATGGAATGAACTCTAATGGAATGGAATAGAATCACATGGACATGAATGGAATGAACTGGAATGGAACTGCCTTGAATGGAATGGAATCGAATGGAATGATATCGAATAGAAGGGAATAGAGTGGAATGGAATGGAATGGAAAAGATTGGAGTGGAATCGAATGAAATTAGGCTAATTGGAGAGGGATGGAATGGAATGGAAAGTACTAGAAGGTAATGGATTGCAATGTAATCGATACAAATGCAATGGATTCGAATGGAAAGTAATAGTATGGAATGAAATCCAATGGAATTGTACCACAAGGAATGGAAATGAATGGAATGGACTCGAATGGAAGGGAATTGAATGGAATGTAATGGACTGGACTGGAATGGAACAGACTCAAAAGGAATGGACGGCAATAGAAAAATCTCGAATGAAACCATCCCGAATGTATTGGAAATGAAAGGAAAGGAATCGCATGGAATGGAATAGAATGGAATGGAACGGTCTGGAATGGAATGGAATCGAAAGGAATGGATTGCAATGGAACAGTCTCTAATGAAATGGACCCGAATGGATTGGAAATGAAAAAAATGGAGTCGCATGGAATGGAATCAATTAGAATTGAATGGACTGGAATGGAATGGAATGGACTGAATGGAATGGACTCAACGCAAATGGAATAGAATGGAATGGAATCAAAAGGGATGGACTGGAATGGAATGTATTCGAATGGAATGGAATCAAATGGAATGCATTCGAATGGAATGGACTTGGATAGAATGGATTGGAATGGAATGGTCTCAAATGGAGTGGAATTGGATGGATCAGATAGGAATGAAATGGAATGGAATGGAATAGAACGGAATGGAATTGAATGGAATAGAATCTAATGCAATGGAAAGAATTCATTCAAATGTAATGGATTAGAATGGAATGGAATCGAACAAATTGGAATGGAATGGAATGGAATGGAATGGAATGGAATGGAATGGAATGGAATGGAATGGAATGGAATGGAATGGAAAGAATTCGGATGGAATGCAGTGGAATTGTGTGCAGTCGTTTGGAATGGAATGGAATGGAATCGAATGCTCTCGATTGGAATGAAATTTAATGGAATGGAATCTAAAGGAATGGAATCGAATGGAATGGACTTGGATAGAATGGATTGGAATGGAATGGTCTCAAAAGGAGTGGAATTGGATGGATCAGAAAGGAATGACATGGAATGGAATGGCATGGAGTGGAATAGAACGGAATGGAATTGAATAGAATAGAATCTAATGGAATGGAAAGAATTCATTCAAATGTAATGCACTGGAATGGAATGGAATCGAAGAAAATGGAATGGAATGGAACGGAACGAAACGGAACGGAACGGAACGGATCGGAATGGAATCCAGTTAAATAGACTCTATAGCAATACAATGGAATGGAATGGAATTGATTCGAATGGAATAGACTCGAATGGAATGGATTCGAATGGAGTAGAATGGAATGGAATGGAATGAAATGGACTCAAATGTAATTGGCTGTAATGCTATGGACTCGAATGGAATGGATTCGAATGTAATGGATTCGAATGGAACGAAATTGATGGCAATGGAACCAAATGGAATGGAATGGAATGGATTTGAATGTAACGGACTGGAATGTAGTTGACTGGAATGCAATGGACTTGAAAGGAATGAATTAGAATGTTATGTAATGTAATGTAAAACAATGGAAAGTAATGGAGTGGAATGGAATACAGTGGAATGTAATGGACTCGAATATAGAGGACTCCATTGGAATGGAATGCAATGGAAGGCAATCGAATGGAATGCAATCGAAAGGAATGGAATTCAATGGAATATCCAGGAAAGGAATGATATCGAACTGGACAGAACGGTAAAGAATGGAATCGAATGGATTGGAAAGGAATGGAATGGAAACGAATCAAATGGAATGAAATGGAAGAGTTTGGAAACAAATGCAATGGAATGGATTGGAATGCAAAGGATTCGAAAGAAATAGAAAACAATGAAATGTCATGGAATGGAATAGAATGGAATGGGATGGAATGGACTCGAATCGAATGGAATGGAATGGGATGGAATGGACTCGAATTGCATGGAACGGAATGGAATGGAATCAAAGAAAACAGAATGGAATGTAATGGAATGGAGTGGACTCAAAAGGATTAGAATGGATTGGACTGGAATTGAGTGGAATCTTGTTAAATGGAATGGAGTGGAATGGACTCGAATGGAATGGAACCTAACGGAATGGAATAGAAAAGAATGGACTTGAATTGAATGTATCCAAATGGAACTCCCTCGAATGGAATGGAATGGAATGGAATGGAATGGAATTGAATGTACTGGAAAGACACGAATGGAATGAAATGGAATGGAAAGGAATGGAATTGAATGAAATGGAATCGAGTGTAATGGACTGGAATAGAAAAGACTCCAATGGAATGCAATTGAGTGCAATGGAATCGAATGGAATGTAATCGAAAGGCATGAAATCCAATGGAATGGAATAGAATGGAATGGATTCGAATGGAATGGAATCAAATCACATCGAATAGGAGGGAATGGAATGGAATGGAATGGAATGGAATGGAATGGACTCGAATGGAATCGACTCAAAGGGAATGGAATAGAACGGAATAAAAGGGAAATGAATGGAATGGACTCGAATGTCATAGAATGCAGTGGAATAGAATTGAATGGAAGAGAATACGCTCGAATGGAATGGAAAGGAATGAAATGGAATGGATTTTAATGGAATTGTATGGAATGGAAGGGCATGTAATGGAAACTAATGGAATGGAATTGAATGGAAAGGAATCTAAAGGAATTGGAAGGAATGGAAAGGAATGGACATGAATGAAATGCAGTGGAATAGAATACAATGGAACGGACAGGAAACGAGTTGAATCGAAAGGAATGAAATCAAATGGAATAGCCTGGAATGGAATTGACTCAAATTGAATGGACTGGAATGAAACGGTTTCGAGTGGAACGGAATGCAATGGAATGTAATGGAGTCGAATAGAATGAAATGAAAACGAATGTAATGGAATGGAATGGAAAGGAATGGAATGGAAATGAATGGAATTGAATCGAATGGAATGGTCTGGAATTGAATGGAACTGAATGGATTGGACTCAAATGGAATGAACTCAAATGGAATAGAGTCTAATGAGATTGAATCTAATAGAATGGAAGGTTATGAAATTTAATCATATGGAGTCAAATGGAACGGATTGAAATGACATGAAAAGGAATGGAGTAGAATCGAATGGAATCAAATGGAACGGACTGGAATGGCACGGACTGTAATGGAATGGACTTGAATGGAAAGGAAGGGAATAGGCTCGAATGGAATGGAAAGGAATGAAATGGAATGGATTTTAATGGAAATGTATGGAGTGGAAGGGCATGTAACGGAATCTAATGGAATGGAAATGAATGGAAAATAATCTAAACGAATTGGGAGGAATGGAATGGAATGGACATGAATGGAATGCAGTGGAATAGAATACAATGGAACGGACGGGAAAGGAATTGGATCAAAAGGAATGAAATTGAAAGGAATAGACTGGAATGGAATTGACTCAAATGGACTGGACTGGAATGGAATGGTTTCGAGTGGAATGGAATGCAACGGAATGGAATGGAATCGAATCGAATCAAAAGAAAACAAATGGAATGGAAACGAATGGTATTGAATCGAATGGAGTGGTCTGCAATTGAATGGAATTGAATGGATTGGACTCCAATGGAACGAACACGAAAGGAATAGAGTCAAATGGGATTGAATCGAATGGAATGGAATGTTATGAAATTTAATCATATGGAGTCAAATGGAATCGACTGAAATGGAATGAAATGGAATGGAATAGAATCAAATGGAATGGAATCAAATGGAATGCACTGGAACGGCATGGAATGGACTTGAAACGAATGGACTCGAATGGAATGAACTCGAATGGAATGGACGTCATAGCTCTGGACTGGAATGAACTCGAATGGAATTGTCTCCAATGGAATGGACTGGAAGGGAATGCAATCGAATGGAATGGAATGGAATCGAATGGAATGAACTCTAATGGAATGGAATAGAATCACATGGACATGAATGGAATGAACTGGAATGGAACTGCCTTGAATGGAATGGAATCGAATGGAAAGATATCGAATAGAAGGGAATAGAGTGGAATGGAATGGAATGGAAAAGATTGGAGTGGAATCGAATGAAATTAGGCTAATTGGAGAGGGATGGAATGGAATGGAAAGTACTAGAAGGTAATGGATTGCAATGTAATCGATACAAATGCAATGGATTCGAATGGAAAGTAATAGTATGGAATGAAATCCAATGGAATTGAACCACAAGGAATGGAAATGAATGGAATGGACTCGAATGGAAGGGAATTGAACGGAATGTAATGGACTGGACTGGAATGGAACGGACTCGAAAGGAATGGACGGCAATAGAACCATCTCGAATGAAATGGTCCCGAATGGATTGGAAATGAAAGGAAAGGAATCGCATGGAATGGAATAGAATGGAATGGAACGGTCTGGAAAGGAATGGAATCGAAAGGAATGGATTGCAATGGAACCGTCTCGAATGAAATGGACCCGAATGGATTGGAGATGAAAAAAATGGAGTCGCATGGAATGGAATCAATTAGAATTAAATGGAATGGAATGGAATGGAATGGAATGGAATGATCAACCCGAGTAGAAAGGAGTGGAATGGAATGGAATGGAAAGGCATGGAATGGAATGGAATGGAATGGAATTGAATGGAATCAACCCGAGTAGAACGGAACGGAAAGGAACGGAACGGAACGGAACGGAATGGAATGGAATACAAAGGAATCAACCCGAGTAGAACGAGTGGAATGAAATGGAATGGAATGGAATGGAATGGAATGGAATGGAATGGAATGGAATGGAATGGAATGCAATGGAATGCAATGGAATGGAATGGAAAGAATTCGGATGGAATGCAGTGGAATTGTGTGCAGTCGTTTGGAATGGAATGGAATGCTCTCGATTGTAATGAAATTAAATGGAATGGAATCTAAAGGAATGGAATCGAATGGAATGGACTTGGATAAAATGGATTGGAATGGAATGGTCTCAAAAGGAGTGGAATTGGATGGATCAGAAAGGAATGACATGGAATGAAATGGCATGGAGTGGAATAGAACGGAATGGAATTGAATAGAATAGAATCTAATGGAATGGAAAGAATTCATTCAAATGTAATGCACTGGAATGGAATGGAATCGAACAAAATGGAACGGAATGGTACGGAACGGAACGGAATCGAGTGGAATAGAATCCAATGCAATACAATGGAATGGAATGGAATTGATTCGAATGGAATAGACTCGAATGGAATGGAATCGAATGGAGTAGAATGGAATGGAATGGAATGAAATGGACTCAAATGTAATGGGCTGTAATGCTATGGACTCGAATGGAATGGATTCGAATGTAATGGATTCGAATGGAACGAAATTGATGGCAATGGAACCAAATGGAATGGAATGGAATGGATTTGAATTTAACGGACTGGAATGTAGTTGACTGGAATGCAATGGACTTGAAAGGAATGAATTCGAATGTAATGTAATGGAATGTAAAACAATGGAAAGTAATGGAGTGGAATGGAATACAGTGGAATGAAATGGACTCGAATATAGAGGACTCCATTGGAATGGAATGCAATGGAAGGCAATCGAATGGAATGCAATCGAAAGGAATGGAATTCAATGGAATGTCCAGGAATGGAATGATATCGAACTCGACAGAACAGTAAAGAATGGAATCGAATGGATTGGAAAGGAATGGAATGAAACGAATCAAATGGAATGAAATGGAAGAGTTTGGAAACAAATGCAATGGAATTGATTGGAATGCAAAGGATTCGAAAGGAATAGAACACAATGAAATGTCATGGAATGGAATAGAATGGAATGGGATGGGATGGAATGGACTCGAACTGCATGGAACGGAATGGAATGGAATCAAAGAAAATAGAATGGAATGTAATGGAATGGAGTGGACTCAAAAGGATTAGAATGGATTGGACTGGAATTGAGTGGAATCTTGTTAAATGGAATGGAGTGGAATGGACTCGAATGGAATGCAATCTAACGGAATGGAATAGAAAAGAATGGACTTGAATTGAATGTATCCAAATGGAACTCCCTCGAATGGAATGGAATGGAATGGAATGGAATGGAATGGAATTGAATGTACTGGAAAGACACGAATGGAATGAAATGGAATGGAAAGGAATGGAATTGAATGAAATGGAATCGAGTGTAATGGACTGGAATAGAAAAGACTCCAATGGAATGCAATTGAGTGCAATGGAATCGAATGGAATGTAATCGAAAGGCAGGAAATCCAATGGAATGGAATAGAATGGAATGGATTCGAATGGAATGGAATCAAATCACATCGAATGGGAGGGAATGGAATGGAATGGAATGGAATGGAATGGAATGGAATGGAATGGACTCCAATGGAATCGACTCAAAGGGAATGGAATAGAACGGAATAAAAGGGAGATGAATGGAATGGACTCGAATGTCATAGAATGCAGTGGAATAGAATTGAATGGAAGAGAATACGCTCGAATGGAATGGAAAGGAATGAAATGGAATGGATTTTAATGGAATTGTATGGAATGGAAGGGCATATAATGGAAACTAATGAAATGGAATTGAATGGAAAAGAATCTAAAGGAATTGGAAGGAATGGAAAGGAATGGACATGAATGAAATGCAGTGGAATAGAATACAATGGAACGGACAGGCAACGAGTTGAATCGAAAGGAATGAAATCAAATGGAATAGCCTGGAATGGAATTGACTCAAATGGAATGGACTGGAATGAAACGGTTTCGAGTGGAACGGAATGCAATGGAATGTAATGGAGTCGAATAGAATGAAATGAAAACCAATGTAATGGAATGGAATGGAAAGGAATGGAATGGAAATGAATGGAATTGAATCGAATGGAATGGTCTGGAATTGAATGGAACTGAATGGATTGGACTCAAATGGAATGAACTCAAATGGAATAGAGTCAAATGAGATTGAATCTAATAGAATGGAAGGTTATGAAATTTAATCATATGGAGTCAAATGGAATGGATTGAAATGACATGAAAAGGAATGGAGTAGAATCGAATGGAATCAAATGGAACGGACTGGAATGGCACGGACTGTAATGGAATGGACTTGAATGGAAAGGAAGGGAATAGGCTCGAATGGAATGGAAAGGAATGAAATGGAATGGATTTTAATGGAAATGTATGGAGTGGAAGGGCATGTAACGGAATATAATGGAATAGAAATGAATGGAAAATAATCTAAACGAATTGGGAGGAATGGAATGGAATGGACATGAATGGAATGCAGTGGAATAGAATACAATGGAACGGACAGAAAGGAATTGGATCAAAAGGAATGAAATTGAAAGGAATAGACTGGAATGGAATTGACTCAAATGGACTGGACTGGAATGGAATGGTTTCGAGTGGAATGGAATGCAACGGAATGGAATGGAATCGAATCGAATCAAAAGAAAACAACTGGAATGGAATCGAATGGTATTGAATCGAATGGAGTGGTGTGCAATTGAATGGAATTGAATGGATTGGACTCCAATGGAACGAACTCGAAAGGAATAGAGTCAAATGGGATTGAATCGAATGGAATGGAATGTTATGAAATTTAATCATATGGAGTCAAATGGAATCGACTGAAATGGAATGAAATGGAATGGAATAGAATCAAATGGAATGGAATCAAATGGAATGCACTGGAACGGCATGGAATGGACTTGAAACGAATGGACTCGAATGGAATGAACTCGAATGGAATGGACGTCATAGCTCTGGACTGGAATGAACTCGAATGGAATTGTCTCCAATGGAATGGACTGGAAGGGAATGCAATCGAATGGAATGGAATGGAATCGAATGGAATGAACTCTAATGGAATGGAATAGAATCACATGGACATGAATGGAATGAACTGGAATGGAACTGCCTTGAATGGAATGGAATCGAATGGAATGATATCGAATAGAAGGGAATAGAGTGGAATGGAATGGAATGGAAAAGACTGGAGTGGAATCGAATGAAATTAGGCTAATTGGAGAGGGATGGAATGGAATGGAAAGTACTAGAAGGTAATGGATTGCAATGTAATCGATACAAATGCAATGGATTCGAATGGAAAGTAATAGTATGGAATGAAATCCAATGGAATTGAACCACAAGGAATGGAAATGAATGGAATGGACTCGAATGGAAGGGAATTGAATGGAATGTAATGGACTGGACTGGAATGGAACGGACTCGAAAGGAATGGACGGCAATAGAACCATCTCGAATGAAATGGTCCCGAATGGATTGGAAATGAAAGGAAAGGAATCGCATGGAATGGAATAGAATGGAATGGAACGGTCTGGAAAGGAATGGAATCGAAATGAATGGATTGCAATGGAACCGTCTCGAATGAAATGGACCCGAATGGATTGGAAATGAAAAAAATGGAGTCGCATGGAATGAAATCAATTAGAATTAAATGGACTGGAATGGAATGGAATGGACTGAATGGAATGGACTCAACTCGAATGGAATCGAATGGAATGGAATCAAAAGGGATGGACTGGAATGGAATGTATTCGAATGGAATGGAATCAAATGGAATGCAATCGAATGGAATGGACTTGGATAGAATGGATTGGAATGGAATGGTCTCAAATGGAGTTGAATTGGATGGATCAGAAAGGAATGAAATGGGATGGAATGGAATAGAACGGAATGCAATTGAATGGAATAGAATCTAATGCAACGGAAAGAATTCATTCAAATGTAATGGACTGCAATGGAATGGAATCGAACAAATTGGAATGGAATGGAATGGAATGGAATGGAATGGAATGGAATGGAATGGAATGGAATGGAATGGAATGGAAAGAATTCGGATGGAATGCAGTGGAATTGTGTGCAGTCGTTTGGAATGGAATGGAATGCAATGGAATGCTCTCGATTGGAATGAAATTAAATGGAATGGAATCTAAAGGAATGGAATCGAATGGAATGGACTTGGATAAAATGGATTGGAATGGAATGGTCTCAAAAGGAGTGGAATTGGATAGATCAGAAAGGAATGACATGGAATGAAATGGCATGGAGTGGAATAGAACGGAATGGAATTGAATAGAATAGAATCTAATGGAATGGAAAGAATTCATTCAAATGTAATGAACTGGAATGGAATGGAATCGAACAAAATGGAATGGAATGGAACGGAAAGAAACGGAACGGAACGGAACGGAACGGAATGGAATCGTGTTTAATAGAATCCAATGCAATACAATGGAATGGAATGGAATTGATTCGAGTGGAATAGACTCGAATGGAATGGAATCGAATGGAGTAGAATGGAATGGAATGGAATGAAATGGACTCAAATGTAATGGGCTGTAATGCTATGGACTCGAATGGAATGGATTCGAATGTAATGGATTCTAATGGAACGAAATTGATGGCAATGGAACCAAATGGAATGGAATGGAATGGATTTGAATGTAACGGACTGGAATGTAGTTGACTGGAATGCAATGGACTTGAAAGGAATGAATTCGAATGTAATGTAACGTAATGTAAAACAATGGAAAGTAATGGAGTGGAATGGAATACAGTGGAATGTAACGGACTCGAATATAGAGGACTCCATTGGAATGGAATGCAATGGAAGGCCATCGAATGGAATGAAATCAAAAGGAATGGAATTCAATGGAATGGACTGGAATGGAATGATATCGAACTGGACAGAACGGAAAAGAATGGAGTCGAATGGATGGGAAAGGAATGGAATGGAAACGAATCAAATGGAATGAAATGGAAGAGTTTGGAAACAAATGCAATGGAATAGATTGGAACGCAAAGGATTCGAAAGGAATAGAACACAATGAAATGTCATGGAATGGAATAGAATGGAATGGTTGGAATGGTCTCGAATGGAATGGAGTGGAGTGGACTCGAATGGAATGGAACGGAATGGAATGGAATCAAAGAAAATAGAATGGAATGTAATGGAATGGAGTGGACTCAAAAGGATTAGAATGGATTGGACTGGAATTGAGTGGAATCTTGTTAAATGGAATGAAGTGGAATGGAATCGAATGGAAGGGAATCTAACGGAATGGAATAGAAAACAATTGACTTGAATTGAATGTATCCAAATGGAACTCCCTCGAATGGAATGGAATGGAATGGAATGGAATGGAATGGAATGGAATTGAATATAGTGGAAAGACTCGAATGGAATGAAATGGAATGGAAAGGAATGGAATTGAATGAAATGGAATCGAGTGTAATGGACTGGAATAGAAAAGACTCCAATGGAATGCAATTGAGTGCAATGGAATCAAATGGAATGTAATCGAAAGGAATGAAATCCAATGGAATGGAAGCGAATGGAATGGACTGGAATGTAATAACTTGAATGGAATGGACTTGAATGGAATGGAATGGATTCGAATGGAATGGAATCAAATCACATCGAATGGGATGGAATGGAATGGAATGGAATGGAATGGGATGGAATGGACTCGAATGGAATCGACTCAAAGGGAATGGAATAGAACGGAATAAAAGGGAAATGAATGGAATGGAATCGAATGTCATAGAATGCAGTGGCATGGAATTGAATGGAAGAGAATACGCTCGAATGGAATGGAAAGGAATGAAATGGAATGGATTTTAATGGAATTGTATGGAATGGAAGGGCATGTAATGGAAACTAATGGAATGGAATTGAATGGAAAAGAATCTAAAGGAATTGGAAGGAATGGAAAGGAATGGACATGAATGAAATGCAGTGGAATAGAATACAATGGAACGGACAGGAAACGAGTTGAATCGAAAGGAATGAAATCAAATGGAATAGCCTGGAATGGAATTGACTCAAGTGGAATGGACTGGAATGAAACGGTTTCGAGTGGAACGGAATGCAATGGAATGTAATGGAGTCGAATAGAATCAAATGAAAACGAATGTAATGGAATGGAATGGAAAGGAATGGAATGGAAATGAATGGAATTGAATCGAATGGAATGGTCTGGAATTGAATGGAACTGAATGGATTGGACTCAAATGGAATGAACTCAAATGGAATAGAGTCAAATGAGATTGAATCTAATAGAATGGAAGGTTATGAAATTTAATCATATGGAGTCAAATGGAACGGATTGAAATGACATGAAAAGGAATGGAGTAGAATCGAATGGAATCAAATGGAACGGACTGGAATGGCACGGACTGTAATGGAATGGACTTGAATGGAAAGGAAGGGAACAGGCTCGAATGGAATGGAAAGGAATGAAATGGAATGGATTTTAATGGAAATGTATGGAGTGGAAGGGCATGTAACGGAATCTAATGGAATGGAAATGAATGGAAAATAATCTAAACGAATTGGGAGGAATGGAATGGAATGGACATGAATGGAATGCAGTGGAATAGAATACAATGGAACGGACGGGAAAGGAATTGGATCAAAAGGAATGAAATTGAAAGGAATAGACTGGAATGTAATTGACTCAAATGGACTGGACTGGAATTGAATGGTTTCGAGTGGAATGGAATGCAACGGAATGGAATGGAATCGAATCGAATCAAATGAAAACAAATGGAATGGAAACGAATGGTATTGAATCGAATGGAGTGGTCTGCAATTGAATGGAATTGAATGGATTGGACTCCAATGGAACGAACTCGAAAGGAATAGAGTCAAATGGGATTGAATCGAATGGAATGGAATGTTATGAAATTTAATCATATGGAGTCAAATGGAATGGACTGAAATGGAATGAAATGGAATGGAATAGAATCAAATGGAATGGAATCAAATGGACTGCACTGGAACGGCATGGAATGGACTTGAAACGAATGGACTCGAAAGGAATGAACTCGAATGGAATGGACGTCATAGCTCTGGACTGGAATGAACTCGAATGGAATTGTCTCCAATGGAATGGACTGGAAGGGAATGCAATCGAATGGAATGGAATGGAATCGAATGGAATGAACTCTAATGGAATGGAATAGAATCACATGGACATGAATGGAATGAACTGGAATGGAACTGCCTTGAATGGAATGGAATCGAATGGAATGATATCGAATAGAAGGGAATAGAGTGGAATGGAATGGAATGGAAAAGATTGGAGTGGAATCGAATGAAATTAGGCTAATTGGAGAGGGATGGAATGGAATGGAAAGTACTAGAAGGTAATGGATTGCAATGTAATCGATACAAATGCAATGGATTCGAATTGAAAGTAATAGTATGGAATGAAATCCAATGGAATTGAACCACAAGGATTGAAATGAATGGAATGGAGTCGAATGGAAGGGAATTGAATGGAATGTAATGGACTGGACTGGAATGGAACGGACTCGAAAGGAATGGACGGCAATAGAACCATCTCGAATGAAATGGTCCCGAATGGATTGGAAATGAAAGGAAAGGAATCGTATGGAATGGAATAGAATGGAATGGAACGGTCTGGAATGGAATGGAATCGAAAGGAATGGATTGCAATGGAACCGTCTCGAATGAAATGGACCCGAATGGATTGGAAATGAAAAAAATGGAGTCGAATGGAATGGAATCAATTAGAATTGAATGGACTGGAATGGAATGGAATGGACTGAATGGAATGGACTCAACTCGAATGGAATCGAATGGAATGGAATCAAAAGGGATGGACTGGAATGGAATGTATTCGAATGGAATGGAATCAAATGGAATGCAATCGAATGGAATGGACTTGCATAGAATGGATTGGAATGGAATGGTCTCAAATGGAGTGGAATTGGATGGATCAGAAAGGAATGAAATGGAATGGAATGGAATAGAACGGAATGGAATTGAATGGAATAGAATCTAATGCAATGGAAAGAACTCATTCAAATGTAATGGACTGGATAGGAATGGAATCGAACAAATTGGAATGGAATGGAATGGAATGGAATGGAATGGAATGGAATGGAATGGAATGGAATGGAATGGAATGGAATGGAATGGAATGGAATGGAAAGAATTCGGATGGAATGCAGTGGAATTGTGTGCAGTCGTTTGGAATGGAATGGAATGCAATGGAATGCTCTCGATTGGAATGAAATTAAATGGAATGGAATCTAAAGGAATGGAATCGAATGGAATGGACTTGGATAGAATGGATTGGAATGGAATGGTCTCCAAAGGAGTGGAATTGGATGGATCAGAAAGGAATGACATGGAATGGAATGGCATGGAGTGGAATAGAACGGAATGGAATTGAATAGAATAGAATCTAATGGAATGGAAAGAATTCATTCAAATGTAATGCACTGGAATGGAATGGAATCGAACAAAATGGAATGGAATGGAACGGAAAGAAACGGAACGGAACGGAACGGAACAGAATGGAATCGTGTTTAATAGAATCCAATGCAATACAATGGAATGGAATGGAATTGATTCGAGTGGAATAGACTCGAATGGAATGGAATCGAATGGAGTAGAATGGAATGGAATGGAATGAAATGGACTCAAATGTATTGGGCTGTAATGCTATGGACTCGAATGGAATGGATTCGAATGTAATGGATTCGAATGGAACGAAATTGATGGCAATGGAACCAAATGGAATGGAATGGAATGGATTTGAATGTAACGGACTGGAATGTAGTTGACTGGAATGCAATGGACTTGAAAGGAATGAATTCGAATGTAATGTAATGTAATGTAATGTAAAACAATGGAAAGTAATGGAGTGGAATGGAATACAGTGGAATGTAATGGACTCGAATATAGAGGACTCCATTGGAATGGAATGCAATGGAAGGCAATCGAATGGAATGCAATCAAAAGGAATGGAATTCAATGGAATGGACTGGAATGGAATGATATCGAACTGGACAGAACGGAAAAGAATGGAGTCGAATGGATTGGAAAGGAATGGAATGGAAACGAATCAAATGGAATGAAATGGAAGAGTTTGGAAACAAATGCAATGGAATGGATTGGAACGCAAAGGATTCGAAAGGAATAGAACACAATGAAATGTCATGGAATGGAATAGAATGGAATGGGATGGAATGGACTCGAATGGAATGGAATGGAGTGGACTCGAATGGAATGGAACGGAATGGAATGGAATCAAAGAAAATAGAATGGAATGTAATGGAATGGAGTGGACTAAAAATGATTAGAATGGATTGGACTGGAATTGAGTGGATTCTTGTTAAATGGAATGGAGTGGAATGGAATCGAATGGAAGTGAATCTAACGGAATGGAATAGAAAACAATTGACTTGAATTGAATGTATCCAAATGGAACTCCCTCGAATGGAATGGAATGGAATGGAATGGAATGGAATGGAATGGAATGGAATTGAATGTAGTGGAAAGACTCGAATGGAATGAAATGGAATGGAAAGGAATGGAATTGAATGAAATGGAATCGAGTGTAATGGACTGGAATAGAAAAGACTCCAATGGAATGCAATTGAGTGCAATGGAATCAAATGGAATGTAATCGAAAGGAATGAAATCCAATGGAATGGAAGCGAATGGAATGGACTGGAATGTAATAACTTGAATGGAATGGACTTGAATGGAATGGAATGGATTCGAATGGAATGGAATCAAATCACATCGAATGGGATGGAATGGAATGGAATGGAATGGAATGGAATGGAATGGAATGGAGTGGAATGGAATGGGATGGAATGGACTCGAATGGAATCGACTCAAAGGGAATGGAATAGAACGGAATAAAAGGGAAATGAATGGAATGGACTCGAATGTCATAGAATGCAGTGGAATGGAATTGAATGGAAGAGAATACGCTCGAATGGAATGGAAAGGAATGAAATGGAATGGATTTTAATGGAATTGTATGGAATGGAAGGGCATGTAATGGAAACTAATGGAATGGAATTGAATGGAAAAGAATCTAAAGGAATTGGAAGGAATGGAAAGGAATGGACATGAATGAAATGCAGTGGAATAGAATACAATGGAACGGACAGGCAACGAGTTGAATCGAAAGGAATGAAATCAAATGGAATAGCCTGGAATGGAATTGACTCAAATGGAATGGACTGGAATGAAACGGTTTCGAGTGGAACGGAATGCAATGGAATGTAATGGAGTCGAATAGAATCAAATGAAAATGAATGTAATGGAATGGAATGGAAAGGAATGGAATGGAAATGAATGGAATTGAATCGAATGGAATGGTCTGGAATTGAATGGAACTGAATGGATTGGACTCAAATGGAATGAACTCAAATGGAATAGAGTCAAATGAGATTGAATCTAATAGAATGGAAGGTTATGAAATTTAATCATATGGAGTCAAATGGAACGGATTGAAATGACATGAAAAGGAATGGAGTAGAATCGAATGGAATCAAATGGAACGGACTGGAATGGCACGGACTGTAATGGAATGGACTTGAATGGAAAGGAAGGGAACAGGCTCGAATGGAATGGAAAGGAATGAAATGGAATGGATTTTAATGGAAATGTATGGAGTGGAAGGGCATGTAACGGAATCTAATGGAATGGAAATGAATGGAAAATAATCTAAACGAATTGGGAGGAATGGAATGGAATGGACATGAATGGAATGCAGTGGAATAGAATACAATGGAACGGACGGGAAAGGAATTTGATCAAAAGGAATGAAATTGAAAGGAATAGACTTGAATGTAATTGACTCAAATGGACTGGACTGGAATGGAATGGTTTCGAGTGGAATGGAATGCAACGGAATGGAATGGAATCGAATCGAATCAAATGAAAACAAATGGAATGGAAACGAATGGTATTGAATCGAATGGAGTGGTCTGCAATTGAATGGAATTGAATGGATTGGACTCCAATGGAACGAACTCGAAAGGAATAGAGTCAAATGGGATTGAATCGAATGGAATGGAATGTTATGAAATTTAATCATATGGAGTCAAATGGAATGGACTGAAATGGAATGAAATGGAATGGAATAGAATCAAATGGAATGGAATCAAATGGACTGCACTGGAACGGCATGGAATGGACTTGAAACGAATGGACTCGAAAGGAATGAACTCGAATGGAATGGACGTCATAGCTCTGGACTGGAATGAACTCGAATGGAATTGTCTCCAATGGAATGGACTGGAAGGGAATGCAATCGAATGGAATGGAATGGAATCGAATGGAATGAACTCTAATGGAATGGAATAGAATCACATGGACATGAATGGAATGAACTGGAATGGAACTGCCTTGAATGGAATGGAATCGAATGGAATGATATCGAATAGAAGGGAATAGAGTGGAATGGAATGGAATGGAAAAGATTGGAGTGGAATCGAATGAAATTAGGCTAATTGGAGAGGGATGGAATGGAATGGAAAGTACTAGAAGGTAATGGATTGCAATGTAATCGATACAAATGCAATGGATTCGAATGGAAAGTAATAGTATGGAATGAAATCCAATGGAATTGAACCACAAGGATTGAAATGAATGGAATGGAGTCGAATGGAAGGGAATTGAATGGAATGAAATGGACTGGACTGGAATGGAACGGACTCGAAAGGAATGGACGGCAGTAGAACCATCTCGAATGAAATGGTCCCGAATGGATTGGAAATGAAAGGAAAGGAATCGCATGGAATGGAATAGAATGGAATGGAACGGTCTGGAATGGAATGGAATCGAAAGGAATGTATTGCAATGGAACCGTCTCGAATGAAATGGACCCGAATGGATTGGAAATGAAAAAAATGGAGTCGAATGGAATGGAATCAATTAGAATTGAATGGACTGGAATGGAATGGAATGGACTGAATGGAATGGACTCAACTCGAATGGAATCGAATGGAATGGAATCAAAAGGGATGGACTGGAATGGAATGTATTCGAATGGAATGGAATCAAATGGAATGCAATCGAATGGAATGGACTTGCATAGAATGGATTGGAATGGAATGGTCTCAAATGGAGTGGAATTGGATGGATCAGAAAGGAATGAAATGGAATGGAATGGAATAGAACGGAATGGAATTGAATGGAATAGAATCTAATGCAATGGAAAGAACTCCTTCAAATGTAATGGACTGGATTGGAATGGAATCGAACAAATTGGAATGGAATGGAATGGAATGGAATGGAATGGAATGGAATGGAATGGAATGGAATGGAATGGAATGGAAAGAATTCGGATGGAATGCAGTGGAATTGTGTGCAGTCGTTTGGAATGGAATGGAATGCAATGGAATGCTCTCGATTGGAATGAAATTAAATGGAATGGAATCTAAAGGAATGGAATCGAATGGAATGGACTTGGATAGAATGGATTGGAATGGAATGGTCTCAAAAGGAGTGGAATTGGATGGATCAGAAAGGAATGACATGGAATGGAATGGCATGGAGTGGAATAGAACGGAATGGAATTGAATAGAATAGAATCTCATGGAATGGAAAGAATTCATTCAAATGTAATGCACTGGAATGGAATGGAATCGAACAAAATGGAATGGAATGGAACGGAAAGAAACGGAACGGAACGGAACGGAACGGAATGGAATCGTGTTTAATAGAATCCAATGCAATACAATGGAATGGAATGGAATTGATTCGAGTGGAATAGACTCGAATGGAATGGAATCGAATGGAGTAGAATGGAATGGAATGGAATGAAATGGACTCAAATGTAATGGGCTGTAATGCTATGGACTCGAATGGAATGGATTCGAATGTAATGGATTCGAATGGAACAAAATTGATGGCAATGGAACCAAATGGAATGGAATGGAATGGATTTGAATGTAACGGACTGGAATGTAGTTGACTGGAATGCAATGGACTGGAAAGGAATGAATTCGAATGTAATGTAATGTAATGTAATGTAAAACAATGGAAAGTAATGGAGTGGAATGGAATACAGTGGAATGTAATGGACTCGAATATAGAGGACTCCATTGGAATGGAATGCAATGGAAGGCAATCGAATGGAATGCAATCAAAAGGAATGGAATTCAATGGAATGGACTGGAATGGAATGATATCGAACTGGACAGAACGGAAAAGAATGGAGTCGAATGGATCGGAAAGGAATGGAATGGAAACGAATCAAATGGAATGAAATGGAAGAGTTTGGAAACAAATGCAATGGAATGGATTGGAACGCAAAGGATTCGAAAGGAATAGAACACAATGAAATGTCATGGAATGGAATAGAATGGAATGGGATGGAATGGACTCGAATGGAATGGAATGGAGTGGACTCGAATGGAATGGAACGGAATGGAATGGAATCAAAGAAAATAGAATGGAATGTAATGGAATGGAGTGGACTCAAAAGGATTAGAATGGATTGGACTGGAATTGAGTGGAATCTTGTTAAATGGAATGGAGTGGAATGGACACGAATGGAATGGAATCTAACGGAATGGAATAGAAAAGAATGGACTTGAATTGAATGTATCCAAATGGAACTCCTTCGAATGGAATGGAATGGAATGGAATGGAATGGAATTGAATGTAGTGGAAAGACTCGAATGGAATGAAATGGAATGGAAAGGAATGGAATTGAATGAAATGGAATCGAGTGTAATGGACTGGAATAGAAAAGACTCCAATGGAATGCAATTGAGTGCAATGGAATCGAATGGAATGTAATCGAAAGGAATGAAATTCAATGGAATGGAATCGAATGGAATGGACTGGAATGTAATAACTTGAATGGAATGGACTTGAATGGAATGGAATGGATTCGAATGGAATGGAATCAAATCACATCGAATGGGATGGAATGGAATGGAATGGAATGGAATGGAATGGAATGGAATAGACTCGAATGGAATCGAATCAAAGGGAATGGAATAGAACGGAATAAGAGGGAAATGAATGGAATGGACTCGAACGTCATAGAATGCAGTGGAATAGAATTGAATGGAAGAGAATACGCTCGAATGGAATGGAAAGGAATGAAATGGAATGGATTTTAATGGAATTGTATGGAATGGAAGGGCATATAATGGAAACAAATGGAATGGAATTGAATGGAAAAGAATCTAAAGGAATTGGAAGGAATGGAAAGGAATGGACATGAATGAAATGCAGTGGAATAGAATACAATGGAACGGACAGGCAACGAGTTGAATCGAAAGGAATGAAATCAAATGGAATAGCCTGGAATGGAATTGACTCAAATGGAATGGACTGGAATGAAACGGTTTCGAGTGGAACGGAATGCAATGGAATGTAATGGAGTCGAATAGAATCAAATGAAAACGAATGTAATGGAATGGAATGGAAAGGAATGGAATGGAAATGAATGGAATTGAATCGAATGGAATGGTCTGGAATTGAATGGAACTGAATGGATTGGACTCAAATGGAATGAACTCAAATGGAATAGAGTCAAATGAGATTGAATCTAATAGAATGGAAGGTTATGAAATTTAATCATATGGAGTCAAATGGAACGGACTGAAATGACATGAAAAGGAATGGAGTAGAATCGAATGGAATCAAATGGAATGGACTGGAATGGCACGGACTGTAATGGAATGGACTTGAATGGAAAGGAAGGGAATAGGCTCGAATGGAATGGAAAGGAATGAAATGGAATGGATTTTAATGGAAATGTATGGAGTGGAAGGGCATGTAACGGAATCTAATGGAATGGAAATGAATGGAAAATAATCTAAACGAATTGGGAGGAATGGAATGGAATGGACATGAATGGAATGCAGTGGAATAGAATACAATGGAACGGACGGGAAAGGAATTGGATCAAAAGGAATGAAATTGAAAGGAATAGACTGGAATGTAATTGACTCAAATGGACTGGACTGGAATGGAATGGTTTCGAGTGGAATGGAATGCAACGGAATGGAATGGAATCGAATCGAATCAAATGAAAACAAATGGAATGGAAACGAATGGTATTGAATCGAATGGAGTGGTCTGCAATTGAATGGAATTGAATGGATTGGACTCCAATGGAACGAACTCGAAAGGAATAGAGTCAAATGGGATTGAATCAAATGGAATGGAATGTTATGAAATTTAATCATATGGAGTCAAATGGAATGGACTGAAATGGAATGAAATGGAATGGAATAGAATCAAATGGAATGGAATCAAATGGAATGCACTGGAACGGCATGGAATGGACTTGAAACGAATGGACTCGAAAGGAATGAACTCGAATGGAATGAACGTCATAGCTCTGGCCTGGAATGAACTCGAATGGAATTGTCTCCAATGGAGTGGACTGGAAGGGAATGCAATCGAATGGAATGGAATGGAATCGAATGGAATGAACTCTAATGGAATGGAATAGAATCACATGGATATGAATGGAATGAACTGGAATGGAACTGCCTTGAATGGAATGGGATCGAATGGAATGATATCGAATAGAAGGGAATAGAGTGGAATGGAATGGAATGGAAAAGACTGGAGTGGAATCGAATGAAATTAGGCTAATTGAAGAGGGATGGAATGGAATGGAAAGTACTAGAAGGTAATGGATTGCAATGTAATCGATATAAATGCAACGGATTCGAATGGAAAGTAATAGTATGGAATGAAATCCAATGGAATTAAACCACAAAGAATGGAAATGAATGGAATGGACTCGAATGGAATGGAAAGAATTCATTCAAATGTAATGCACTGGAATGGAATGGAATCGAACAAAATGGAACGGAATGGTACGGAACGGAACGGAATCGAGTGGAATAGAATCCAACGCAATACAATGGAATGGAATGGAATTGATTCGAATGGAATAGACTCGAATGGAATGGAATCGAATGGAGTAGAATGGAATGGAATGGAATGAAATGGACTCAAATGTAATGGGCTGTAATGCTATGGACTCGAATGGAATGGATTCGAATGTAATGGATTCGAATGGAACGAAATTGATGGCAATGGAACCAAATGGAATGGAATGGAATGGATTTGAATTTAACGGACTGGAATGTAGTTGACTGGAATGCAATGGACTTGAAAGGAATGAATTCGAATGTAATGTAATATAATGTAAAACAATGGAAAGTAATGGAGTGGAATGGAATACAGTGGAATGTAATGGACTCGAATATAGAGGACTCCATTGGAATGGAATACAATGGAAGGCAATAGAATGGAATGCAATCGAAAGGAATGGAATTCAATGCAATGTCCAGGAATGGAATGATATCGAACTCGACAGAACAGAAAAGAATGGAATCGAATGGATTGGAAAAGAATGGAATGGAAACGAATCAAATGGAATGAAATGGAAGAGTTTGGAAACAAATGCAATGGAATGGATTGGAATGCAAAGGATTCGAAAGGAATAGAACACAATGAAAAGTCATGGAATGGAATAGAATGGAATGGGATGGAATGGACTCGAATCGAATGGAATGGAATGGGATGGAATGGACTCGAATTGCATGGAACGGAATGGAATGGAATCAAAGAAAATAGAATGGAATGTAATGGAATGGAGTGGACTCAAAAGGATTAGAATGGATTGGACTGGAATTGAGTGGAATCTTGTTAAATGGAATGGAGTGGAATGGACTCGAATGGAATGGAATCTAACGGAATGGAATAGAAAAGAATGGACTTGAATTGAATGTATCCAAATGGAACTCCCTCGAATTGAATGTAATGGAATTGAATGGAATGGAATGGAATTGAATGTACTGGAAAGACTCGAATGGAATGAAATGGAATGGAAAGGAATGGAATTGAATGAAATGGAATCGAGTGTAATGGACTGGAATAGAAAAGACTCCAATGGAATGCAATTGAGTGCAATGGAATCGAATGGAATGTAATCGAAAGGCATGAAATCCAATGGAATGGAATCGAATGGAATGGACTGGAATGTAATAACTTGAATGCAATGGACTTGAATGGAATGGAATGGATTCGAATGGAATGGAATCAAATCACATTGAATGGGATGGAATGGAATGGAATGGAATGGAATGGGATGGAATGGAATGGAATGGAATGGACTCGAATGGAATCGACTCAAAGGGAATGGAACAGAACGGAATAAAAGGGAAATGAATGGAATGGACTCGAATGTCATAGAATGCAGTGGAATAGAATTGAATGGAAGAGAATACGCTCGAATGAAATGGAAAGGAATGAAATGGAATGGATTTTAATGGAATTGTATGGAATGGAATTGAATGGAAAAGAATCTAACGGAATTGGAAGGAATGGAAAGGAATGGACATGAATGAAATGCAGTGGAATAGAATACAATGGAACGGACAGGAAACGAGTTGCATCGAAAGGAATGAAATCAAATGGAATAGCCTGGAATGGAATTGACTCAAATGGAATGGACGGGAATGAAACGGTTTCGAGTGGAACGGAATGCAATGGAATGTAATGGAGTCGAATAGAATCAAATGAAAATGAATTCAATGGAATGGAATGGAAAGGAATGGAATGGAAATAAATGGAACTGAATCGAATGGAATGGTCTGGAATTGAATGGAACTGAATGGATTGGACTCAAATGGAATGAACTCAAATGGAATAGAGTCAAATGAGATTGAATCTAATAGAATGGAAGGTTATGAAATTTAATCATATGGAGTCAAATGGAACGGACTGAAATGACATGAAAAGGAATGGAGTAGAATCGAATGGAATCAAATGGAATGGACTGGAATGGCACGGACTGTAATGGAATGGACTTGAATGGAAAGGAAGGGAATAGGCTCGAATGGAATGGAAAGGAATGAAATGGAATGGATTTTAATGGAAATGTATGGAGTGGAAGGGCATGTAACGGAATCTAATGGAATGGAAATGAATGGAAAATAATCTAAACGAATTGGGAGGAATGGAATGGAATGGACATGAATGGAATGCAGTGGAATAGAATACAATGGAACGGACGGGAAAGGAATTGGATCAAAAGGAATGAAATTGAAAGGAATAGACTGGAATGTAATTGACTCAAATGGACTGGACTGGAATGGAATGGTTTCGAGTGGAATGGAATGCAACGGAATGGAATGGAATCGAATCGAATCAAATGAAAACAAATGGAATGGAAACGAATGGTATTGAATCGAATGGAGTGGTCTGCAATTGAATGGAATTGAATGGATTGGACTCCAATGGAACGAACTCGAAAGGAATAGAGTCAAATGGGATTGAATCAAATGGAATGGAATGTTATGAAATTTAATCATATGGAGTCAAATGGAATGGACTGAAATGGAATGAAATGGAATGGAATAGAATCAAATGGAATGGAATCAAATGGAATGCACTGGAACGGCATGGAATGGACTTGAAACGAATGGACTCGAAAGGAATGAACTCGAATGGAATGAACGTCATAGCTCTGGACTGGAATGAACTCGAATGGAATTGTCTCCAATGGAATGGACTGGAAGGGAATGCAATCGAATGGAATGGAATGGAATCGAATGGAATGAACTCTAATGGAATGGAATAGAATCACATGGATATGAATGGAATGAACTGGAATGGAACTGCCTTGAATGGAATGGGATCGAATGGAATGATATCGAATAGAAGGGAATAGAGTGGAATGGAATGGAATGGAAAAGACTGGAGTGGAATCGAATGAAATTAGGCTAATTGAAGAGGGATGGAATGGAATGGAAAGTACTAGAAGGTAATGGATTGCAATGTAATCGATATAAATGCAACGGATTCGAATGGAAAGTAATAGTATGGAATGAAATCCAATGGAATTAAACCACAAAGAATGGAAATGAATGGAATGGACTCGAATGGAATGGAAAGAATTCATTCAAATGTAATGCACTGGAATGGAATGGAATCGAACAAAATGGAACGGAATGGTACGGAACGGAACGGAATCGAGTGGAATAGAATCCAACGCAATACAATGGAATGGAATGGAATTGATTCGAATGGAATAGACTCGAATGGAATGGAATCGAATGGAGTAGAATGGAATGGAATGGAATGAAATGGACTCAAATGTAATGGGCTGTAATGCTATGGACTCGAATGGAATGGATTCGAATGTAATGGATTCGAATGGAACGAAATTGATGGCAATGGAACCAAATGGAATGGAATGGAATGGATTTGAATTTAACGGACTGGAATGTAGTTGACTGGAATGCAATGGACTTGAAAGGAATGAATTCGAATGTAATGTAATATAATGTAAAACAATGGAAAGTAATGGAGTGGAATGGAATACAGTGGAATGTAATGGACTCGAATATAGAGGACTCCATTGGAATGGAATACAATGGAAGGCAATAGAATGGAATGCAATCGAAAGGAATGGAATTCAATGCAATGTCCAGGAATGGAATGATATCGAACTCGACAGAACAGAAAAGAATGGAATCGAATGGATTGGAAAAGAATGGAATGGAAACGAATCAAATGGAATGAAATGGAAGAGTTTGGAAACAAATGCAATGGAATGGATTGGAATGCAAAGGATTCGAAAGGAATAGAACACAATGAAAAGTCATGGAATGGAATAGAATGGAATGGGATGGAATGGACTCGAATCGAATGGAATGGAATGGGATGGAATGGACTCGAATTGCATGGAACGGAATGGAATGGAATCAAAGAAAATAGAATGGAATGTAATGGAATGGAGTGGACTCAAAAGGATTAGAATGGATTGGACTGGAATTGAGTGGAATCTTGTTAAATGGAATGGAGTGGAATGGACTCGAATGGAATGGAATCTAACGGAATGGAATAGAAAAGAATGGACTTGAATTGAATGTATCCAAATGGAACTCCCTCGAATTGAATGTAATGGAATTGAATGGAATGGAATGGAATTGAATGTACTGGAAAGACTCGAATGGAATGAAATGGAATGGAAAGGAATGGAATTGAATGAAATGGAATCGAGTGTAATGGACTGGAATAGAAAAGACTCCAATGGAATGCAATTGAGTGCAATGGAATCGAATGGAATGTAATCGAAAGGCATGAAATCCAATGGAATGGAATCGAATGGAATGGACTGGAATGTAATAACTTGAATGCAATGGACTTGAATGGAATGGAATGGATTCGAATGGAATGGAATCAAATCACATTGAATGGGATGGAATGGAATGGAATGGAATGGAATGGGATGGAATGGAATGGAATGGAATGGACTCGAATGGAATCGACTCAAAGGGAATGGAACAGAACGGAATAAAAGGGAAATGAATGGAATGGACTCGAATGTCATAGAATGCAGTGGAATAGAATTGAATGGAAGAGAATACGCTCGAATGAAATGGAAAGGAATGAAATGGAATGGATTTTAATGGAATTGTATGGAATGGAATTGAATGGAAAAGAATCTAACGGAATTGGAAGGAATGGAAAGGAATGGACATGAATGAAATGCAGTGGAATAGAATACAATGGAACGGACAGGAAACGAGTTGCATCGAAAGGAATGAAATCAAATGGAATAGCCTGGAATGGAATTGACTCAAATGGAATGGACGGGAATGAAACGGTTTCGAGTGGAACGGAATGCAATGGAATGTAATGGAGTCGAATAGAATCAAATGAAAATGAATTCAATGGAATGGAATGGAAAGGAATGGAATGGAAATAAATGGAACTGAATCGAATGGAATGGTCTGGAATTGAATGGAACTGAATGGATTGGACTCAAATGGAATGAACTCAAATGGAATAGAGTCAAATGAGATTGAATCTAATAGAATGGAAGGTTATGAAATTTAATCATATGGAGTCAAATGGAACGGACTGAAATGACATGAAAAGGAATGGAGTAGAATCGAATGGAATCAAATGGAATGGACTGGAATGGCACGGACTGTAATGGAATGGACTTGAATGGAAAGGAAGGGAATAGGCTCGAATGGAATGGAAAGGAATGAAATGGAATGGATTTTAATGGAAATGTATGGAGTGGAAGGGCATGTAACGGAATCTAATGGAATGGAAATGAATGGAAAATAATCTAAACGAATTGGGAGGAATGGAATGGAATGGACATGAATGGAATGCAGTGGAATAGAATACAATGGAACGGACGGGAAAGGAATTGGATCAAAAGGAATGAAATTGAAAGGAATAGACTGGAATGGAATTGACTCAAATGGACTGGACTGGAATGGAATGGTTTCGAGTGGAATGGAATGCAGCCGAATGGAATGGAATCGAATCGAATCAAATGAAAACAAATGGAATGGAAACGAATGGTATTGAATCGAATGGAGTGGTCTGCAATTGAATGGAATTGAATGGATTGGACTCCAATGGAACGAACTCGAAAGGAATAGAGTCAAATGGGATTGAATCGAATGGAATGGAATGTTATGAAATTTAATCATATGGAGTCAAATGGAATGGACTGTAATGGAATGAAATGGATTGGAATAGAATCAAATGGAATGGAATCAAAGGCAATGCACTGGAACGGCATGGAATGGGCTTGAAACGAATGGACTCGAATGGAATGCACTCAAATGGAATGGACGTCATAGCTCTGGACTGGAATGAACTCGAATGGAATTGTCTCCAATGGAATGGACTGGAAGGGAATGCAATCGAATGGAATGGAATGGAATCGAATGGAATGAACTCTAATGGAATGGAATAGAATCACATGGACATGAATGGAATGAACTGGAATGGAACTGCCTTGAATGGAATGGAATCGAATGGAATGATATCGAGTAGAAGGGAATAGAGTGGAATGGAATGGAATGGAAAAGATTGGAGTGGAATCGAATGAAATTAGGCTAATTGGAGAGGGATGGAATGGAATGGAAAGTACTAGAAGGTAATGGATTGCAATGTAATCGATACAAATGCAATGGATTCGAATGGAAAGTAATAGTATGGAATGAAATCCAATGGAATTGAACAACAATGATGGAAATGAATGGAATGGACTCGAATGGAAGGGAATTGAATGGAATGTAATGGACTGGACTGGAATGGAACGGACTCGAAAGGAATCGACGGCAATAGAACCATCTCGAATGAAATGGTCCCGAATGGATTGGAAATGAAAGGAAAGGAATCGCATGGAATGGAATAGAATGGAATGGAACGGTCTGGAATGGAATGGAATCGAAAGGAATGGATTGCAATGGAACCGTCTCGAATGAAATGGACCCGAATGGATTGGAAATGAAAAAAATGGAGTCGAATGGAATGGAATCAATTAGAATTGAATGGACTGGAATGGAATGGAATGGACTGAATGGAATGGACTCAACTCGAATGGAATCGAATGGAATGGAATCAAAAGGGATGGACTGGAATGGAATGTATTCGAATGGAATGGAATCAAATGGAATGCGATCGAATGGAATGGACTTGGAAATAATGGATTGGAATGGAATGGTCTCAAATGGAGTGGAATTGGATGGATCAGAAAGGAATGAAATGGAATGGAATGGAATAGAACGGAATGGGATTGAATGGAATAGAATCTAATGCAATGGAAAGAATTCATTCAAATGTAATGGACTGGAATGGAATGGAATCGAACAAATTGGAATGGAATCGAATGGAATGGAATGGAATGGAATGGAATGGAATGGAATGGAATGGAATGGAATGGAATTTAATGGAAAGAATTCGGATGGAATGCAGTGGAATTGTGTGCAGTCGTTTGGAATGGAATGGAATGCAATGGAATGCTCTCGATTGGAATGAAATTAAATGGAATGGAATCTAAAGGAATGGAATCGAATGGAATGGACTTGGATAGAATGGATTGGAATGGAATGGTCTCAAAAGGAGTGGAATTGGATGGATCAGAAAGGAATGACATGGAATGGAATGGCATGGAGTGGAATAGAACGGAATGGAATTGAATAGAATAGAATCTAATGGAATGGAAAGAATTCATTCAAATGTAATGCACTGGAATGGAATGGAATCGAACAAAATGGAATGGAATGGAACGGAAAGAAACGGAACGGAACGGAACGGAACGGAATGGAATCGTGTTTAATAGAATCCAATGCAATACAATGGAATGGAATGGAATTGATTCGAGTGGAATAGACTCGAATGGAATGGAATCGAATGGAGTAGAATGGAATGGAATGGAATGAAATGGACTCAAATGTATTGGGCTGTAATGCTATGGACTCGAATGGAATGGATTCGAATGTAATGGATTCGAATGGAACGAAATTGATGGCAATGGAACCAAATGGAATGGAATGGAATGGATTTGAATGTAACGGACTGGAATGTAGTTGACTGGAATGCAATGGACTGGAAAGGAATGAATTCGAATGTAATGTAATGTAATGTAAAACAATGGAAAGTAATGGAGTGGAATGGAATACAGTGGAATCTAATGGACTCGAATATAGAGGACTCCATTGGAATGGAATGCAATGGAAGGCAATCGAATGGAATGCAATCAAAAGGAATGGAATTCAATGGAATGGACTGGAATGGAATGATATCGAACTGGACAGAACGGAAAAGAATGGAGTCGAATGGATCGGAAAGGAATGGAATGGAAACGAATCAAATGGAATGAAATGGAAGAGTTTGGAAACAAATGCAATGGAATGGATTGGAACGCAAAGGATTCGAAAGGAATAGAACACAATGAAATGTCATGGAATGGAATAGAATGGAATGGGATGGATTGGACCCGATTGGAATGGAATGGAGTGGACTCGAATGGAATGGAATGGAATGGAATGGAATCAATGAAAATAGAATGGAATATAATGGAATGGAGTGGACTCAAAAGGATTAGAATGGATTGGACTGGAATTGAGTGGAATCTTGTTAAATGGAATGGAGTTGGATGGACTCGAATGGAATGGAATCTAACGGAATGGAATAGAAAAGAATGGACTTGAATTGGATGTATCCAAATGGAACTCCCTCGAATGGAATGGAATGGAATGGAATGGAATGGAATGGAATGGAATGGAATGGAATGGAATGGAATGGAATGCAGTGGAAAGACTCGAATGGAATGAAATGGAATGGAAAGGAATGGAGTTGAATGAAATGGAATCGAGTGTAATGGACTGGAATAGAAAAGACTCCAATGGAATGCAATTGAGTGCAATGGAATCGAATGGAATGTAATCGAAAGGAATGAAATCCAATGGAATGGAATCGAATGGAATGGACTGGAATGTAATAACTTGAATGCAATGGACTTGAATGGAATGGAATGGATTCGAATGGAATGGAATCAAATCACATTGAATGGGTTGGAATGGAATGGAATGGAATGGAATGGGATGGAATGGAATGGAATGGAATGGACTCGAATGGAATCGACTCAAAGGGAATGGAATAGAACGGAATAAAAGGGAAATGAATGGAATGGACTCGAATGTCATAGAATGCAGTGGAATAGAATTGAATGGAAGAGAATACGCTCGAATGGAATGGAAAGGAATGAAATGGAATGGATTTTAATGGAATTGTATGGAATGGAATTGAATGGAAAAGAATCTAAAGGAATTGGAAGGAATGGAAAGGAATGGACATGAATGAAATGCAGTGGAATAGAATACAATGGAACGGACAGGAAACGAGTTGCATCGAAAGGAATGAAATCAAATGGAATAGCCTGGAATGGAATTGACTCAAATGGAATGGACGGGAATGAAACGGTTTCGAGTGGAACGGAATGCAATGGAATGTAATGGAGTCGAATAGAATGAAATGAAAACGAATGTAATGGAATGGAATGGAAAGGAATGGAATGGAAATGAATGGAATTGAATCGAATGGAATGGTCTGGAATTGAATGGAACTGAATGGATTGGACTCAAATGGAATGAACTCAAATGGAATAGAGTCAAATGAGATTGAATCTAATAGAATGGAAGGTTATGAAATTAATCATATGGAGTCAAATGGAACGGATTGAAATGACATGAAAAGGAATGGAGTAGAATCGAATGGAATCAAATGGAACGGACTGGAATGGCACGGACTGTAATGGAATGGACTTGAATGGAAAGGAAGGGAATAGGCTCGAATGGAATGGAAAGGAATGAAATGGAATGGATTTTAATGGAAATGTATGGAGTGGAAGGGCATGTAACGGAATCTAATTTAATGGAAATGAATGGAAAATAAACTAAACGAATCGGGAGGAATGGAATGGAATGGACATGAATGGAATGCAGTGGAATAGAATACAATGGAACGGACGGGAAAGGAATTGGATCCAAAGGAATGAAATTGAAAGGAATAGACTGGAATGGAATTGACTCAAATGGAATGGACTGGAATGGAATGGTTTCGAGTGGAATGGAATGCAACGGAATGGAATGGAATCGAATCGAATCAAATGAAAACAAATGGAATGGAAACGAATGGTACTGAATCGAATGGAGTGGTCTGTAATTGAATGGAATTGAATGGATTGGACTCCAATGGAACGAACTCGAAAGGAATAGAGTCAAATGGGATTGAATCGAATGGAATGGAATGTTATGAAATTTAATCATATGGAGTCAAATGGAATGGACTGAAATGGAATGAAATGGATTGGAATAGAATCAAATGGAATGGAATCAAATGGAATGCACTGGAACGGCATGGAATGGACTTGAAACGAACGGACTCGAATGGAATGAACTCGAATGGAATGGACGTCATAGCTCTGGACTGGAATGAACTCGAATGGAATTGTCTCCAATGGAATGGACTGGAAGGGAATGCAATCGAATGGAATGGAATGGAATCGAATGGAATGAACTCTAATGGAATGGAATAGAATCACATGGATATGAATGGAATGAACTGGAATGGAACTGCCTTGAATGGAATGGAATCGATTGGAATGATATCGAATAGAAGGGAATAGAGTGGAATGGAATGGAATGGAAAAGATTGGAGTGGAATCGAAAGAAATTAGGCTAATTGGAGAGGGATGGAATGGAATGGAAAGTACTAGAAGGTAATGGATTGCAATGTAATCGATACAAATGCAATGGATTCGAATGGAAAGTAATAGCATGGAATGAAATCCAATGGAATTGAACCACAAGGAATGGAAATGAATGGAATGGACTCGAAAGGAAGGGAATTGAATGGAATGTAATGGACTGGACTGGAATGGTACGGACTCGAAAGGAATGGACGGCAATAGAACCATCTCGAATGAAATGGTCCCGAATGGATTGGAAATGAAAGGAAAGGAATCGCATGGAATGGAGTAGAATGGAATGGAACGGTCTGGAATGGAATGGAATCGAAAGGAATGGATTGCAATGGAACCGTCTCGAATGAAAGGGACCCGAATGGATTGGAAATGAAAAAAATGGAGTCGCATGGAATGGAATCAATTAGAATTGAATGGACTGGAATGGAATGGAATGGACTGAATGGAATGGACTCAACTCGAATGGAATCGAATGGAATGGAATCAAAAGGGATGGACTGGAATGAAATGTATTCGGATGGAATGGAATCAAATGGAATGCAATCGAATGGAATGGACTTGGATAGAATGGATTGGAATGGAATGGTCTCAAATGGAGTGGAATTGGATGGATCAGAAACGAATGAAATGGAATGGAATGGAATAGAACGGAATGGAATTGAATGGAATAGAATCTAAAGGAATGAAAGAATTCATTCAAATGTAATGGACTGGAATGGAAAGGAATCGAACAAATTGGAATGGAGTGGAATGGAATGGAATGGAATGGAATGGAATGGAATGGAATGGAATGGATTGGAATGGAATGGAATGGAATGCAATGGAATGGATTGGAAAGAATTCGGATGGAATGCAGTGGAATTGTGTGCAGTCGTTTGGAATGGAATGGAATGGAATGGAATGCTATCGATTGGAATGAAATTAAATGGAATGGAATCTAAAGGAATGGAATCGAATGGAATGGACTTGGATAGAATGGATTGGAATGGAAAGGTCTCAAAAGGATTGGAATTGGATGGATCAGAAAGGAATGAAATGGAATGGAATGGCATCGAGTGGAATAGAATCGAATGGAATTGAATAGAATAGAATCTAATGGAATGGAAAGAATTCATTCAAATGTAATGCACTGGAATGGAAAGGAATCGAACAAAATGGAATGGAATGGAACGGAACGGAACGGAACGGAACGGAACGGAACGGAACGGAATGGACTCGAATATAATCGACGCAAAGGGAATGGAATAGAATGGAATAAAAGGGAAATGAATGGAATGGACTCGAATGTCAAAAAATGCAGAGGAATAGAATTGAATGGAAGAAAATACGATCGAATAGAATGGAAAGGAATGAAATGGAATGGATTATAATGGAATTGTATGGATTGGAAGGGCATGTAATGGAAACTAATGGAATGGAATTGAATGGAAAAGAATCTAAACAATTGGAAGGAATGGAAAGGAATGGACATGAATGAAATGCAGTGGAATAGAATACAATGGAACGGACAGGTAACGAGTTGAATCGAAAGTAACGAAATCAAATGGAATAGCCTGGAATGGAATTGACTCAAATGGAATGGACTGGAATGAAACGGTTTCGAGTGGAACGGAATGCAATGGAATGTAATGGAGTCGAATAGAATCAAATGAAAACGAATGTAATGGAATGGAATGGAAAGGAATGGAATGGAAATGAATGGATTTGAATCGAATGGAATGGTCTGGAATTGAATGGAACTGAATGGATTGGACTCAAATGGAATGAACTCAAATGGAATAGAGTCAAATGAGATTGAATCTAATGAATGGAAGGTTATGAAATTTAATCATATGGAGTCAAATGGAAAGGATTGAAATGAAATGAAAAGGAATGGAGTAGAATCGAATGGAATCAAATGGAACGGACTGGAATGGCACGGACTGTAATGGAATGGAGTTGAATGGAAAGGAAGGGAATAGGCTCGAATGGAATGGAAAGGAATGAAATGGAATGGATTTTAATGGAAATGTATGGAGTGGAAGGGCATGTAACGGAATCTAATGGAATGGAAATGAATGGAAAATAATCTAAACGAATTGGGAGGAATGGAGTGGAATGGACATGAATGGAATGCAGTGGAATAGAATACAATGGAACGGACGGGAAAGGAATTGGATCAAAAGGAATGAAATTGAAAGGAATAGACTGGAATGGAATTGACTGAAATGGACTGGACTGGAGTGGAATGGTTTCGAGTGGAATGGAATGCAACGGAATGGAATGGAATCGAATCGAATCAAATGAAAACAAATGGAATGGAAACGAATGGTATTGAATCGAATGGAGTGGTCTCCAATTGAATGGAATTGAATGGATTGGACTCCAATGGAACGAACTCGAAAGGAATAGAGTCAAATGGGATTGAATCGAATGGAATGGAATGTTATGAAATTTAATCATATGGAGTCAAATGGAATGGACTGAAATGGAATGAAATGGAATGGAATAGAATCAAATGGAATGGAATCAAATGGAATGCACTGGAACGGCATGGAATGGACTTGAAACGAATGGACTCGAATGGAATGAACTCTAATGGAATGGACGTCATAGCTCTGGACTGGAATGAATTCGAATGGAATTGTCTCCAACGGAATGGACTGGAAGGGAATGCAATCGAATGGAATGGAATGGAATCGAATGGAATGAACTCTAATGGAATGGAATAGAATCACATGGACATGAATGGAATGAACTGGAATGGAACTGCCTTGAATGGAATGGAATCGAATGGAATGATATCGAATAGAAGGGAATAGAGTGGAATGGAATGGAATGGAAAAGATTGGAGTGGAATCGAATGAAATTAGGCTAATTGGAGAGGGATGGAATGGAATGGAAAGTACTAGAAGGTAATGGATTGCAATGTAATCGATACAAATGCAATGGATTCGAATGGAAAGTAATAGTATGGAATGAAATCCAATGGAATTGTACCACAAGGAATGGAAATGAATGGAATGGACTCGAATGGAAGGGAATTGAATGGAATGTAATGGACTGGACTGGAATGGAACAGACTCAAAAGGAATGGACGGCAATAGAAAAATCTCGAATGAAACCATCCCGAATGTATTGGAAATGAAAGGAAAGGAATCGCATGGAATGGAATAGAATGGAATGGAACGGTCTGGAATGGAATGGAATCGAAAGGAATGGATTGCAATGGAACAGTCTCTAATGAAATGGACCCGAATGGATTGGAAATGAAAAAAATGGAGTCGCATGGAATGGAATCAATTAGAATTGAATGGACTGGAATGGAATGGAATGGACTGAATGGAATGGACTCAACGCAAATGGAATAGAATGGAATGGAATCAAAAGGGATGGACTGGAATGGAATGTATTCGAATGGAATGGAATCAAATGGAATGCATTCGAATGGAATGGACTTGGATAGAATGGATTGGAATGGAATGGTCTCAAATGGAGTGGAATTGGATGGATCAGATAGGAATGAAATGGAATGGAATGGAATAGAACGGAATGGAATTGAATGGAATAGAATCTAATGCAATGGAAAGAATTCATTCAAATGTAATGGATTAGAATGGAATGGAATCGAACAAATTGGAATGGAATGGAATGGAATGGAATGGAATGGAATGGAATGGAATGGAATGGAATGGAATGGAATGGAATGGAAAGAATTCGGATGGAATGCAGTGGAATTGTGTGCAGTCGTTTGGAATGGAATGGAATGGAATCGAATGCTCTCGATTGGAATGAAATTTAATGGAATGGAATCTAAAGGAATGGAATCGAATGGAATGGACTTGGATAGAATGGATTGGAATGGAATGGTCTCAAAAGGAGTGGAATTGGATGGATCAGAAAGGAATGACATGGAATGGAATGGCATGGAGTGGAATAGAACGGAATGGAATTGAATAGAATAGAATCTAATGGAATGGAAAGAATTCATTCAAATGTAATGCACTGGAATGGAATGGAATCGAAGAAAATGGAATGGAATGGAACGGAACGAAACGGAACGGAACGGAACGGATCGGAATGGAATCCAGTTAAATAGACTCTATAGCAATACAATGGAATGGAATGGAATTGATTCGAATGGAATAGACTCGAATGGAATGGATTCGAATGGAGTAGAATGGAATGGAATGGAATGAAATGGACTCAAATGTAATTGGCTGTAATGCTATGGACTCGAATGGAATGGATTCGAATGTAATGGATTCGAATGGAACGAAATTGATGGCAATGGAACCAAATGGAATGGAATGGAATGGATTTGAATGTAACGGACTGGAATGTAGTTGACTGGAATGCAATGGACTTGAAAGGAATGAATTAGAATGTTATGTAATGTAATGTAAAACAATGGAAAGTAATGGAGTGGAATGGAATACAGTGGAATGTAATGGACTCGAATATAGAGGACTCCATTGGAATGGAATGCAATGGAAGGCAATCGAATGGAATGCAATCGAAAGGAATGGAATTCAATGGAATATCCAGGAAAGGAATGATATCGAACTGGACAGAACGGTAAAGAATGGAATCGAATGGATTGGAAAGGAATGGAATGGAAACGAATCAAATGGAATGAAATGGAAGAGTTTGGAAACAAATGCAATGGAATGGATTGGAATGCAAAGGATTCGAAAGAAATAGAAAACAATGAAATGTCATGGAATGGAATAGAATGGAATGGGATGGAATGGACTCGAATCGAATGGAATGGAATGGGATGGAATGGACTCGAATTGCATGGAACGGAATGGAATGGAATCAAAGAAAACAGAATGGAATGTAATGGAATGGAGTGGACTCAAAAGGATTAGAATGGATTGGACTGGAATTGAGTGGAATCTTGTTAAATGGAATGGAGTGGAATGGACTCGAATGGAATGGAACCTAACGGAATGGAATAGAAAAGAATGGACTTGAATTGAATGTACCCAAATGGAACTCCCTCGAATGGAATGGAATGGAATGGAATGGAATGGAATTGAATGTACTGGAAAGACACGAATGGAATGAAATGGAATGGAAAGGAATGGAATTGAATGAAATGGAATCGAGTGTAATGGACTGGAATAGAAAAGACTCCAATGGAATGCAATTGAGTGCAATGGAATCGAATGGAATGTAATCGAAAGGCATGAAATCCAATGGAATGGAATAGAATGGAATGGATTCGAATGGAATGGAATCAAATCACATCGAATAGGAGGGAATGGAATGGAATGGAATGGAATGGAATGGAATGGACTCGAATGGAATCGACTCAAAGGGAATGGAATAGAACGGAATAAAAGGGAAATGAATGGAATGGACTCGAATGTCATAGAATGCAGTGGAATAGAATTGAATGGAAGAGAATACGCTCGAATGGAATGGAAAGGAATGAAATGGAATGGATTTTAATGGAATTGTATGGAATGGAAGGGCATGTAATGGAAACTAATGGAATGGAATTGAATGGAAAGGAATCTAAAGGAATTGGAAGGAATGGAAAGGAATGGACATGAATGAAATGCAGTGGAATAGAATACAATGGAACGGACAGGAAACGAGTTGAATCGAAAGGAATGAAATCAAATGGAATAGCCTGGAATGGAATTGACTCAAATTGAATGGACTGGAATGAAACGGTTTCGAGTGGAACGGAATGCAATGGAATGTAATGGAGTCGAATAGAATGAAATGAAAACGAATGTAATGGAATGGAATGGAAAGGAATGGAATGGAAATGAATGGAATTGAATCGAATGGAATGGTCTGGAATTGAATGGAACTGAATGGATTGGACTCAAATGGAATGAACTCAAATGGAATAGAGTCTAATGAGATTGAATCTAATAGAATGGAAGGTTATGAAATTTAATCATATGGAGTCAAATGGAACGGATTGAAATGACATGAAAAGGAATGGAGTAGAATCGAATGGAATCAAATGGAACGGACTGGAATGGCACGGACTGTAATGGAATGGACTTGAATGGAAAGGAAGGGAATAGGCTCGAATGGAATGGAAAGGAATGAAATGGAATGGATTTTAATGGAAATGTATGGAGTGGAAGGGCATGTAACGGAATCTAATGGAATGGAAATGAATGGAAAATAATCTAAACGAATTGGGAGGAATGGAATGGAATGGACATGAATGGAATGCAGTGGAATAGAATACAATGGAACGGACGGGAAAGGAATTGGATCAAAAGGAATGAAATTGAAAGGAATAGACTGGAATGGAATTGACTCAAATGGACTGGACTGGAATGGAATGGTTTCGAGTGGAATGGAATGCAACGGAATGGAATGGAATCGAATCGAATCAAAAGAAAACAAATGGAATGGAAACGAATGGTATTGAATCGAATGGAGTGGTCTGCAATTGAATGGAATTGAATGGATTGGACTCCAATGGAATGAACACGAAAGGAATAGAGTCAAATGGGATTGAATCGAATGGAATGGAATGTTATGAAATTTAATCATATGGAGTCAAATGGAATCGACTGAAATGGAATGAAATGGAATGGAATAGAATCAAATGGAATGGAATCAAATGGAATGCACTGGAACGGCATGGAATGGACTTGAAACGAATGGACTCGAATGGAATGAACTCGAATGGAATGGACGTCATAGCTCTGGACTGGAATGAACTCGAATGGAATTGTCTCCAATGGAATGGACTGGAAGGGAATGCAATCGAATGGAATGGAATGGAATCGAATGGAATGAACTCTAATGGAATGGAATAGAATCACATGGACATGAATGGAATGAACTGGAATGGAACTGCCTTGAATGGAATGGAATCGAATGGAAAGATATCGAATAGAAGGGAATAGAGTGGAATGGAATGGAATGGAAAAGATTGGAGTGGAATCGAATGAAATTAGGCTAATTGGAGAGGGATGGAATGGAATGGAAAGTACTAGAAGGTAATGGATTGCAATGTAATCGATACAAATGCAATGGATTCGAATGGAAAGTAATAGTATGGAATGAAATCCAATGGAATTGAACCACAAGGAATGGAAATGAATGGAATGGACTCGAATGGAAGGGAATTGAACGGAATGTAATGGACTGGACTGGAATGGAACGGACTCGAAAGGAATGGACGGCAATAGAACCATCTCGAATGAAATGGTCCCGAATGGATTGGAAATGAAAGGAAAGGAATCGCATGGAATGGAATAGAATGGAATGGAACGGTCTGGAAAGGAATGGAATCGAAAGGAATGGATTGCAATGGAACCGTCTCGAATGAAATGGACCCGAATGGATTGGAGATGAAAAAAATGGAGTCGCATGGAATGGAATCAATTAGAATTAAATGGAATGGAATGGAATGGAATGGAATGGAATGGAATGGAATGGAATGGAATGGAATGGAATGGAATGCAATGGAATGGATTGGAAAGAATTCGGATGGAATGCAGTGGAATTGTGTGCAGTCGTTTGGAATGGAATGGAATGGAATGGAATGCTATCGATTGGAATGAAATTAAATGGAATGGAATCTAAAGGAATGGAATCGAATGGAATGGACTTGGATAGAATGGATTGGAATGGAAAGGTCTCAAAAGGATTGGAATTGGATGGATCAGAAAGGAATGAAATGGAATGGAATGGCATCGAGTGGAATAGAATCGAATGGAATTGAATAGAATAGAATCTAATGGAATGGAAAGAATTCATTCAAATGTAATGCACTGGAATGGAAAGGAATCGAACAAAATGGAATGGAATGGAACGGAACGGAACGGAACGGAACGGAACGGAACGGAACGGAACGGAATGGACTCGAATATAATCGACGCAAAGGGAATGGAATAGAATGGAATAAAAGGGAAATGAATGGAATGGACTCGAATGTCAAAAAATGCAGAGGAATAGAATTGAATGGAAGAAAATACGATCGAATAGAATGGAAAGGAATGAAATGGAATGGATTATAATGGAATTGTATGGATTGGAAGGGCATGTAATGGAAACTAATGGAATGGAATTGAATGGAAAAGAATCTAAACAATTGGAAGGAATGGAAAGGAATGGACATGAATGAAATGCAGTGGAATAGAATACAACGGAACGGACAGGTAACGAGTTGAATCGAAAGTAATGAAATCAAATGGAATAGCCTGGAATGGAATTGACTCAAATGGAATGGACTGGAATGAAACGGTTTCGAGTGGAACGGAATGCAATGGAATGTAATGGAGTCGAATAGAATCAAATGAAAACGAATGTAATGGAATGGAATGGAAAGGAATGGAATGGAAATGAATGGATTTGAATCGAATGGAATGGTCTGGAATTGAATGGAACTGAATGGATTGGACTCAAATGGAATGAACTCAAATGGAATAGAGTCAAATGAGATTGAATCTAATGAATGGAAGGTTATGAAATTTAATCATATGGAGTCAAATGGAACGGATTGAAATGAAATGAAAAGGAATGGAGTAGAATCGAATGGAATCAAATGGAACGGACTGGAATGGCACGGACTGTAATGGAATGGAGTTGAATGGAAAGGAAGGGAATAGGCTCGAATGGAATGGAAAGGAATGAAATGGAATGGATTTTAATGGAAATGTATGGAGTGGAAGGGCATGTAACGGAATCTAATGGAATGGAAATGAATGGAAAATAATCTAAACGAATTGGGAGGAATGGAGTGGAATGGACATGAATGGAATGCAGTGGAATAGAATACAATGGAACGGACGGGAAAGGAATTGGATCAAAAGGAATGAAATTGAAAGGAATAGACTGGAATGGAATTGACTGAAATGGACTGGACTGGAGTGGAATGGTTTCGAGTGGAATGGAATGCAACGGAATGGAATGGAATCGAATCGAATCAAATGAAAACAAATGGAATGGAAACGAATGGTATTGAATCGAATGGAGTGGTCTCCAATTGAATGGAATTGAATGGATTGGACTCCAATGGAACGAACTCGAAAGGAATAGAGTCAAAAGGGATTGAATCGAATGGAATGGAATGTTATGAAATTTAATCATATGGAGTCAAATGGAATGGACTGAAATGGAATGAAATGGAATGGAATAGAATCAAATGGAATGGAATCAAATGGAATGCACTGGAACGGCATGGAATGGACTTGAAACGAATGGACTCGAATGGAATGAACTCTAATGGAATGGACGTCATAGCTCTGGACTGGAATGAATTCGAATGGAATTGTCTCCAACGGAATGGACTGGAAGGGAATGCAATCGAATGGAATGGAATGGAATCGAATGGAATGAACTCTAATGGAATGGAATAGAATCACATGGACATGAATGGAATGAACTGGAATGGAACTGCCTTGAATGGAATGGAATCGAATGGAATGATATCGAATAGAAGGGAATAGAGTGGAATGGAATGGAATGGAAAAGATTGGAGTGGAATCGAATGAAATTAGGCTAATTGGAGAGGGATGGAATGGAATGGAAAGTACTAGAAGGTAATGGATTGCAATGTAATCGATACAAATGCAATGGATTCGAATGGAAAGTAATAGTATGGAATGAAATCCAATGGAATTGTACCACAAGGAATGGAAATGAATGGAATGGACTCGAATGGAAGGGAATTGAATGGAATGTAATGGACTGGACTGGAATGGAACAGACTCAAAAGGAATGGACGGCAATAGAAAAATCTCGAATGAAACCATCCCGAATGTATTGGAAATGAAAGGAAAGGAATCGCATGGAATGGAATAGAATGGAATGGAACGGTCTGGAATGGAATGGAATCGAAAGGAATGGATTGCAATGGAACAGTCTCTAATGAAATGGACCCGAATGGATTGGAAATGAAAAAAATGGAGTCGCATGGAATGGAATCAATTAGAATTGAATGGACTGGAATGGAATGGAATGGACTGAATGGAATGGACTCAACGCAAATGGAATAGAATGGAATGGAATCAAAAGGGATGGACTGGAATGGAATGTATTCGAATGGAATGGAATCAAATGGAATGCATTCGAATGGAATGGACTTGGATAGAATGGATTGGAATGGAATGGTCTCAAATGGAGTGGAATTGGATGGATCAGATAGGAATGAAATGGAATGGAATGGAATAGAACGGAATGGAATTGAATGGAATAGAATCTAATGCAATGGAAAGAATTCATTCAAATGTAATGGATTAGAATGGAATGGAATCGAACAAATTGGAATGGAATGGAATGGAATGGAATGGAATGGAATGGAATGGAATGGAATGGAATGGAATGGAATGGAATGGAATGGAATGGAAAGAATTCGGATGGAATGCAGTGGAATTGTGTGCAGTCGTTTGGAATGGAATGGAATGGAATCGAATGCTCTCGATTGGAATGAAATTTAATGGAATGGAATCTAAAGGAATGGAATCGAATGGAATGGACTTGGATAGAATGGATTGGAATGGAATGGTCTCAAAAGGAGTGGAATTGGATGGATCAGAAAGGAATGACATGGAATGGAATGGCATGGAGTGGAATAGAACGGAATGGAATTGAATAGAATAGAATCTAATGGAATGGAAAGAATTCATTCAAATGTAATGCACTGGAATGGAATGGAATCGAAGAAAATGGAATGGAATGGAACGGAACGAAACGGAACGGAACGGAACGGATCGGAATGGAATCCAGTTAAATAGACTCTATAGCAATACAATGGAATGGAATGGAATTGATTCGAATGGAATAGACTCGAATGGAATGGATTCGAATGGAGTAGAATGGAATGGAATGGAATGAAATGGACTCAAATGTAATTGGCTGTAATGCTATGGACTCGAATGGAATGGATTCGAATGTAATGGATTCGAATGGAACGAAATTGATGGCAATGGAACCAAATGGAATGGAATGGAATGGATTTGAATGTAACGGACTGGAATGTAGTTGACTGGAATGCAATGGACTTGAAAGGAATGAATTAGAATGTTATGTAATGTAATGTAAAACAATGGAAAGTAATGGAGTGGAATGGAATACAGTGGAATGTAATGGACTCGAATATAGAGGACTCCATTGGAATGGAATGCAATGGAAGGCAATCGAATGGAATGCAATCGAAAGGAATGGAATTCAATGGAATATCCAGGAAAGGAATGATATCGAACTGGACAGAACGGTAAAGAATGGAATCGAATGGATTGGAAAGGAATGGAATGGAAACGAATCAAATGGAATGAAATGGAAGAGTTTGGAAACAAATGCAATGGAATGGATTGGAATGCAAAGGATTCGAAAGAAATAGAAAACAATGAAATGTCATGGAATGGAATAGAATGGAATGGGATGGAATGGACTCGAATCGAATGGAATGGAATGGGATGGAATGGACTCGAATTGCATGGAACGGAATGGAATGGAATCAAAGAAAACAGAATGGAATGTAATGGAATGGAGTGGACTCAAAAGGATTAGAATGGATTGGACTGGAATTGAGTGGAATCTTGTTAAATGGAATGGAGTGGAATGGACTCGAATGGAATGGAACCTAACGGAATGGAATAGAAAAGAATGGACTTGAATTGAATGTATCCAAATGGAACTCCCTCGAATGGAATGGAATGGAATGGAATGGAATGGAATTGAATGTACTGGAAAGACACGAATGGAATGAAATGGAATGGAAAGGAATGGAATTGAATGAAATGGAATCGAGTGTAATGGACTGGAATAGAAAAGACTCCAATGGAATGCAATTGAGTGCAATGGAATCGAATGGAATGTAATCGAAAGGCATGAAATCCAATGGAATGGAATAGAATGGAATGGATTCGAATGGAATGGAATCAAATCACATCGAATAGGAGGGAATGGAATGGAATGGAATGGAATGGAATGGAATGGACTCGAATGGAATCGACTCAAAGGGAATGGAATAGAACGGAATAAAAGGGAAATGAATGGAATGGACTCGAATGTCATAGAATGCAGTGGAATAGAATTGAATGGAAGAGAATACGCTCGAATGGAATGGAAAGGAATGAAATGGAATGGATTTTAATGGAATTGTATGGAATGGAAGGGCATGTAATGGAAACTAATGGAATGGAATTGAATGGAAAGGAATCTAAAGGAATTGGAAGGAATGGAAAGGAATGGACATGAATGAAATGCAGTGGAATAGAATACAATGGAACGGACAGGAAACGAGTTGAATCGAAAGGAATGAAATCAAATGGAATAGCCTGGAATGGAATTGACTCAAATGGAATGGACTGGAATGAAACGGTTTCGAGTGGAACGGAATGCAATGGAATGTAATGGAGTCGAATAGAATGAAATGAAAACGAATGTAATGGAATGGAATGGAAAGGAATGGAATGGAAATGAATGGAATTGAATCGAATGGAATGGTCTGGAATTGAATGGAACTGAATGGATTGGACTCAAATGGAATGAACTCAAATGGAATAGAGTCTAATGAGATTGAATCTAATAGAATGGAAGGTTATGAAATTTAATCATATGGAGTCAAATGGAACGGATTGAAATGACATGAAAAGGAATGGAGTAGAATCGAATGGAATCAAATGGAACGGACTGGAATGGCACGGACTGTAATGGAATGGACTTGAATGGAAAGGAAGGGAATAGGCTCGAATGGAATGGAAAGGAATGAAATGGAATGGATTTTAATGGAAATGTATGGAGTGGAAGGGCATGTAACGGAATCTAATGGAATGGAAATGAATGGAAAATAATCTAAACGAATTGGGAGGAATGGAATGGAATGGACATGAATGGAATGCAGTGGAATAGAATACAATGGAACGGACGGGAAAGGAATTGGATCAAAAGGAATGAAATTGAAAGGAATAGACTGGAATGGAATTGACTCAAATGGACTGGACTGGAATGGAATGGTTTCGAGTGGAATGGAATGCAACGGAATGGAATGGAATCGAATCGAATCAAAAGAAAACAAATGGAATGGAAACGAATGGTATTGAATCGAATGGAGTGGTCTGCAATTGAATGGAATTGAATGGATTGGACTCCAATGGAACGAACACGAAAGGAATAGAGTCAAATGGGATTGAATCGAATGGAATGGAATGTTATGAAATTTAATCATATGGAGTCAAATGGAATCGACTGAAATGGAATGAAATGGAATGGAATAGAATCAAATGGAATGGAATCAAATGGAATGCACTGGAACGGCATGGAATGGACTTGAAACGAATGGACTCGAATGGAATGAACTCGAATGGAATGGACGTCATAGCTCTGGACTGGAATGAACTCGAATGGAATTGTCTCCAATGGAATGGACTGGAAGGGAATGCAATCGAATGGAATGGAATGGAATCGAATGGAATGAACTCTAATGGAATGGAATAGAATCACATGGACATGAATGGAATGAACTGGAATGGAACTGCCTTGAATGGAATGGAATCGAATGGAAAGATATCGAATAGAAGGGAATAGAGTGGAATGGAATGGAATGGAAAAGATTGGAGTGGAATCGAATGAAATTAGGCTAATTGGAGAGGGATGGAATGGAATGGAAAGTACTAGAAGGTAATGGATTGCAATGTAATCGATACAAATGCAATGGATTCGAATGGAAAGTAATAGTATGGAATGAAATCCAATGGAATTGAACCACAAGGAATGGAAATGAATGGAATGGACTCGAATGGAAGGGAATTGAACGGAATGTAATGGACTGGACTGGAATGGAACGGACTCGAAAGGAATGGACGGCAATAGAACCATCTCGAATGAAATGGTCCCGAACGGATTGGAAATGAAAGGAAAGGAATCGCATGGAATGGAATAGAATGGAATGGAACGGTCTGGAAAGGAATGGAATCGAAAGGAATGGATTGCAATGGAACCGTCTCGAATGAAATGGACCCGAATGGATTGGAGATGAAAAAAATGGAGTCGCATGGAATGGAATCAATTAGAATTAAATGGAATGGAATGGAATGGAATGGAATGGAATGATCAACCCGAGTAGAAAGGAGTGGAATGGAATGGAATGGAAAGGCATGGAATGGAATGGAATGGAATGGAATTGAATGGAATCAACCCGAGTAGAACGGAACGGAACGGAACGGAACGGAATGGAATGGAATACAAAGGAATCAACCCGAGTAGAACGAGTGGAATGAAATGGAATGGAATGGAATGGAATGGAATGGAATGGAATGGAATGGAATGGAATGCAATGGAATGCAATGGAATGGAATGGAAAGAATTCGGATGGAATGCAGTGGAATTGTGTGCAGTCGTTTGGAATGGAATGGAATGCTCTCGATTGTAATGAAATTAAATGGAATGGAATCTAAAGGAATGGAATCGAATGGAATGGACTTGGATAAAATGGATTGGAATGGAATGGTCTCAAAAGGAGTGGAATTGGATGGATCAGAAAGGAATGACATGGAATGAAATGGCATGGAGTGGAATAGAACGGAATGGAATTGAATAGAATAGAATCTAATGGAATGGAAAGAATTCATTCAAATGTAATGCACTGGAATGGAATGGAATCGAACAAAATGGAATGGAATGGTACGGAACGGAACGGAATCGAGTGGAATAGAATCCAATGCAATACAATGGAATGGAATGGAATTGATTCGAATGGAATAGACTCGAATGGAATGGAATCGAATGGAGTAGAATGGAATGGAATGGAATGAAATGGACTCAAATGTAATGGGCTGTAATGCTATGGACTCGAATGGAATGGATTCGAATGTAATGGATTCGAATGGAACGAAATTGATGGCAATGGAACCAAATGGAATGGAATGGAATGGATTTGAATTTAACGGACTGGAATGTAGTTGACTGGAATGCAATGGACTTGAAAGGAATGAATTCGAATGTAATGTAATGGAATGTAAAACAATGGAAAGTAATGGAGTGGAATGGAATACAGTGGAATGAAATGGACTCGAATATAGAGGACTCCATTGGAATGGAATGCAATGGAAGGCAATCGAATGGAATGCAATCGAAAGGAATGGAATTCAATGGAATGTCCAGGAATGGAATGATATCGAACTCGACAGAACAGTAAAGAATGGAATCGAATGGATTGGAAAGGAATGGAATGAAACGAATCAAATGGAATGAAATGGAAGAGTTTGGAAACAAATGCAATGGAATTGATTGGAATGCAAAGGATTCGAAAGGAATAGAACACAATGAAATGTCATGGAATGGAATAGAATGGAATGGGATGGGATGGAATGGACTCGAATTGCATGGAACGGAATGGAATGGAATCAAAGAAAATAGAATGGAATGTAATGGAATGGAGTGGACTCAAAAGGATTAGAATGGATTGGACTGGAATTGAGTGGAATCTTGTTAAATGGAATGGAGTGGAATGGACTCGAATGGAATGCAATCTAACGGAATGGAATAGAAAAGAATGGACTTGAATTGAATGTATCCAAATGGAACTCCCTCGAATGGAATGGAATGGAATGGAATGGAATGGAATGGAATTGAATGTACTGGAAAGACACGAATGGAATGAAATGGAATGGAAAGGAATGGAATTGAATGAAATGGAATCGAGTGTAATGGACTGGAATAGAAAAGACTCCAATGGAATGCAATTGAGTGCAATGGAATCGAATGGAATGTAATCGAAAGGCAGGAAATCCAATGGAATGGAATAGAATGGAATGGATTCGAATGGAATGGAATCAAATCACATCGAATGGGAGGGAATGGAATGGAATGGAATGGAATGGAATGGAATGGAATGGACTCCAATGGAATCAACTCAAAGGGAATGGAATAGAACGGAATAAAAGGGAGATGAATGGAATGGACTCGAATGTCATAGAATGCAGTGGAATAGAATTGAATGGAAGAGAATACGCTCGAATGGAATGGAAAGGAATGAAATGGAATGGATTTTAATGGAATTGTATGGAATGGAAGGGCATATAATGGAAACTAATGAAATGGAATTGAATGGAAAAGAATCTAAAGGAATTGGAAGGAATGGAAAGGAATGGACATGAATGAAATGCAGTGGAATAGAATACAATGGAACGGACAGGCAACGAGTTGAATCGAAAGGAATGAAATCAAATGGAATAGCCTGGAATGGAATTGACTCAAATGGAATGGACTGGAATGAAACGGTTTCGAGTGGAACGGAATGCAATGGAATGTAATGGAGTCGAATAGAATGAAATGAAAACCAATGTAATGGAATGGAATGGAAAGGAATGGAATGGAAATGAATGGAATTGAATCGAATGGAATGGTCTGGAATTGAATGGAACTGAATGGATTGGACTCAAATGGAATGAACTCAAATGGAATAGAGTCAAATGAGATTGAATCTAATAGAATGGAAGGTTATGAAATTTAATCATATGGAGTCAAATGGAATGGATTGAAATGACATGAAAAGGAATGGAGTAGAATCGAATGGAATCAAATGGAACGGACTGGAATGGCACGGACTGTAATGGAATGGACTTGAATGGAAAGGAAGGGAATAGGCTCGAATGGAATGGAAAGGAATGAAATGGAATGGATTTTAATGGAAATGTATGGAGTGGAAGGGCATGTAACGGAATATAATGGAATAGAAATGAATGGAAAATAATCTAAACGAATTGGGAGGAATGGAATGGAATGGACATGAATGGAATGCAGTGGAATAGAATACAATGGAACGGACAGAAAGGAATTGGATCAAAAGGAATGAAATTGAAAGGAATAGACTGGAATGGAATTGACTCAAATGGACTGGACTGGAATGGAATGGTTTCGAGTGGAATGGAATGCAACGGAATGGAATGGAATCGAATCGAATCAAAAGAAAACAACTGGAATGGAATCGAATGGTATTGAATCGAATGGAGTGGTCTGCAATTGAATGGAATTGAATGGATTGGACTCCAATGGAACGAACTCGAAAGGAATAGAGTCAAATGGGATTGAATCGAATGGAATGGAATGGTATGAAATTTAATCATATGGAGTCAAATGGAATGGACTGAAATGGAATGAAATGGAATGGAATAGAATCAAATGGAATGGAATCAAATGGAATGCACTGGAACGGCATGGAATGGACTTGAAACGAATGGACTCGAATGGAATGAACTCGAATGGAATGGACGTCATAGCTCTGGACTGGAATGAACTCGAATGGAATTGTCTCCAATGGAATGGACTGGAAGGGAATGCAATCGAATGGAATGGAATGGAATCGAATGGAATGAACTCTAATGGAATGGAATAGAATCACATGGACATGAATGGAATGAACTGGAATGGAACTGCCTTGAATGGAATGGAATCGAATGGAATGATATCGAATAGAAGGGAATAGAGTGGAATGGAATGGAATGGAAAAGACTGGAGTGGAATCGAATGAAATTAGGCTAATTGGAGAGGGATGGAATGGAATGGAAAGTACTAGAAGGTAATGGATTGCAATGTAATCGATACAAATGCAATGGATTCGAATGGAAAGTAATAGTATGGAATGAAATCCAATGGAATTGAACCACAAGGAATGGAAATGAATGGAATGGACTCGAATGGAAGGGAATTGAATGGAATGTAATGGACAGGACTGGAATGGAACGGACTCGAAAGGAATGGACGGCAATAGAACCATCTCGAATGAAATGGTCCCGAATGGATTGGAAATGAAAGGAAAGGAATCGCATGGAATGGAATAGAATGGAATGGAACGGTCTGGAAAGGAATGGAATCGAAATGAATGGATTGCAATGGAACCGTCTCGAATGAAATGGACCCGAATGGATTGGAAATGAAAAAAATGGAGTCGCATGGAATGAAATCAATTAGAATTAAATGGACTGGAATGGAATGGAATGGACTGAATGGAATGGACTCAACTCGAATGGAATCGAATGGAATGGAATCAAAAGGGATGGACTGGAATGGAATGTATTCGAATGGAATGGAATCAAATGGAATGCAATCGAATGGAATGGACTTGGATAGAATGGATTGGAATGGAATGGTCTCAAATGGAGTGGAATTGGATGGATCAGAAAGGAATGAAATGGGATGGAATGGAATAGAACGGAATGCAATTGAATGGAATAGAATCTAATACAACGGAAAGAATTCATTCAAATGTAATGGACTGCAATGGAATGGAATCGAACAAATTGGAATGGAATGGAATGGAATGGAATGGAATGGAATGGAATGGAATGGAATGGAATGGAAAGAATTCGGATGGAATGCAGTGGAATTGTGTGCAGTCGTTTGGAATGGAATGGAATGCAATGGAATGCTCTCGATTGGAATGAAATTAAATGGAATGGAATCTAAAGGAATGGAATCGAATGGAATGGACTTGGATAAAATGGATTGGAATGGAATGGTCTCAAAAGGAGTGGAATTGGATAGATCAGAAAGGAATGACATGGAATGAAATGGCATGGAGTGGAATAGAACGGAATGGAATTGAATAGAATAGAATCTAATGGAATGGAAAGAATTCATTCAAATGTAATGAACTGGAATGGAATGGAATCGAACAAAATGGAATGGAATGGAACGGAAAGAAACGGAACGGAACGGAACGGAACGGAATGGAATCGTGTTTAATAGAATCCAATGCAATACAATGGAATGGAATGGAATTGATTCGAGTGGAATAGACTCGAATGGAATGGAATCGAATGGAGTAGAATGGAATGGAATGGAATGAAATGGACTCAAATGTAATGGACTGTAATGCTATGGACTCGAATGGAATGGATTCGAATGTAATGGATTCTAATGGAACGAAATTGATGGCAATGGAACCAAATGGAATGGAATGGAATGGATTTGAATGTAACGGACTGGAATGTAGTTGACTGGAATGCAATGGACTTGAAAGGAATGAATTCGAATGTAATGTAACGTAATGTAAAACAATGGAAAGTAATGGAGTGGAATGGAATACAGTGGAATGTAACGGACTCGAATATAGAGGACTCCATTGGAATGGAATGCAATGGAAGGCCATCGAATGGAATGAAATCAAAAGGAATGGAATTCAATGGAATGGACTGGAATGGAATGATATCGAACTGGACAGAACGGAAAAGAATGGAGTCGAATGGATGGGAAAGGAATGGAATGGAAACGAATCAAATGGAATGAAATGGAAGAGTTTGGAAACAAATGCAATGGAATAGATTGGAACGCAAAGGATTCGAAAGGAATAGAACACAATGAAATGTCATGGAATGGAATAGAATGGAATGGTTGGAATGGTCTCGAATGGAATGGAGTGGAGTGGACTCGAATGGAATGGAACGGAATGGAATGGAATCAAAGAAAATAGAATGGAATGTAATGGAATGGAGTGGACTCAAAAGGATTAGAATGGATTGGACTGGAATTGAGTGGAATCTTGTTAAATGGAATGAAGTGGAATGGAATCGAATGGAAGGGAATCTAACGGAATGGAATAGAAAACAATTGACTTGAATTGAATGTATCCAAATGGAACTCCCTCGAATGGAATGGAATGGAATGGAATGGAATGGAATGGAATGGAATGGAATTGAATATAGTGGAAAGACTCGAATGGAATGAAATGGAATGGAAAGGAATGGAATTGAATGAAATGGAATCGAGTGTAATGGACTGGAATAGAAAAGACTCCAATGGAATGCAATTGAGTGCAATGGAATCAAATGGAATGTAATCGAAAGGAATGAAATCCAATGGAATGGAAGCGAATGGAATGGACTGGAATGTAATAACTTGAATGGAATGGACTTGAATGGAATGGAATGGATTCGAATGGAATGGAATCAAATCACATCGAATGGGATGGAATGGAGTGGAATGGAATGGAATGGAATGGGATGGAATGGACTCGAATGGAATCGACTCAAAGGGAATGGAATAGAACGGAATAAAAGGGAAATGAATGGAATGGAATCGAATGTCATATAATGCAGTGGAATGGAATTGAATGGAAGAGAATACGCTCGAATGGAATGGAAAGGAATGAAATGGAATGGATTTTAATGGAATTGTATGGAATGGAAGGGCATGTAATGGAAACTAATGGAATGGAATTGAATGGAAAAGAATCTAAAGGAATTGGAAGGAATGGAAAGGAATGGACATGAATGAAATGCAGTGGAATAGAATACAATGGAACGGACAGGAAACGAGTTGAATCGAAAGGAATGAAATCAAATGGAATAGCCTGGAATGGAATTGACTCAAATGGAATGGACGGGAATGAAACGGTTTCGAGTGGAACGGAATGCAATGGAATGTAATGGAGTCGAATAGAATGAAATGAAAACGAATGTAATGGAATGGAATGGAAAGGAATGGAATGGAAATGAATGGAATTGAATCTAATGGAATGGTCTGGAATTGAATGGAACTGAATGGATTGGACTCAAATGGAATGAACTCAAATGGAATAGAGTCTAATGAGATTGAATCTAATAGAATGGAAGGTTATGAAATTTAATCATATGGAGTCAAATGGAACGGATTGAAATGACATGAAAAGGAATGGAGTAGAATCGAATGGAATCAAATGGAACGGACTGGAATGGCACGGACTGTAATGGAATGGACTTGAATGGAAAGGAAGGGAATAGGCTCGAATGGAATGGAAAGGAATGAAATGGAATGGATTTTAATGGAAATGTATGGAGTGGAAGGGCATGTAACGGAATCTAATGGAATGGAAATGAATGGAAAATAATCTAAACGAATTGGGAGGAATGGAATGGAATGGACATGAATGGAATGCAGTGGAATAGAATACAATGGAACGGACGGGAAAGGAATTGGATCAAAAGGAATGAAATTGAAAGGAATAGACTGGAATGGAATTGACTCAAATGGACTGGACTGGAATGGAATGGTTTCGAGTGGAATGGAATGCAACGGAATGGAATGGAATCGAATCGAATCAAAAGAAAACAAATGGAATGGAAACGAATGGTATTGAATCGAATGGAGTGGTCTGCAATTGAATGGAATTGAATGGATTGGACTCCAATGGAACGAACACGAAAGGAATAGAGTCAAATGGGATTGAATCGAATGGAATGGAATGTTATGAAATTTCATCATATGGAGTCAAATGGAATCGACTGAAATGGAATGAAATGGAATGGAATAGAATCAAATGGAATGGAATCAAATGGAATGCACTGGAACGGCATGGAATGGACTTGAAACGAATGGACTCGAATGGAATGAACTCGAATGGAATGGACGTCATAGCTCTGGACTGGAATGAACTCGAATGGAATTGTCTCCAATGGAATGGACTGGAAGGGAATGCAATCGAATGGAATGGAATGGAATCGAATGGAATGAACTCTAATGGAATGGAGTAGAATCACATGGACATGAATGGAATGAACTGGAATGGAACTGCCTTGAATGGAATGGAATCGAATGGAATGATATCGAATAGAAGGGAATAGAGTGGAATGGAATGGAATGGAAAAGATTGGAGTGGAATCGAATGAAATTAGGCTAATTGGAGAGGGATGGAATGGAATGGAAAGTACTAGAAGGTAATGGATTGCAATGTAATCGATACAAATGCAATGGATTCGAATGGAAAGTAATAGTATGGAATGAAATCCAATGGAATTGAACCACAAGGAATGGAAATGAATGGAATGGACTCGAATGGAAGGGAATTGAACGGAATGTAATGGACTGGACTGGAATGGAACGGACTCGAAAGGAATGGACGGCAATAGAACCATCTCGAATGAAATGGTCCCGAACGGATTGGAAATGAAAGGAAAGGAATCGCATGGAATGGAATAGAATGGAATGGAACGGTCTGGAAAGGAATGGAATCGAAAGGAATGGATTGCAATGGAACCGTCTCGAATGAAATGGACCCGAATGGATTGGAGATGAAAAAAATGGAGTCGCATGGAATGGAATCAATTAGAATTAAATGGAATGGAATGGAATGGAATGGAATGGAATGATCAACCCGAGTAGAAAGGAGTGGAATGGAATGGAATGGATAGGCATGGAATGGAATGGAATGGAATGGAATTGAATGGAATCAACCCGAGTAGAACGGAACGGAAGGGAACGGAACGGAACGGAACGGAATGGAATGGAAAACAAAGGAATCAACCCGAGTAGAACGAGTGGAATGAAATGGAATGGAATGGAATGGAATGGAATGGAATGGAATGGAATGGAATGGAATGCAATGGAATGGAATGGAAAGAATTCGGATGGAATGCAGTGGAATTGTGTGCAGTCGTTTGGAATGGAATGGAATGCTCTCGATTGTAATGAAATTAAATGGAATGGAATCTAAAGGAATGGAATCGAATGGAATGGACTTGGATAAAATGGATTGGAATGGAATGGTCTCAAAAGGAGTGGAATTGGATGGATCAGAAAGGAATGACATGGAATGAAATGGCATGGAGTGGAATAGAACGGAATGGAATTGAATAGAATAGAATCTAATGGAATGGAAAGAATTCATTCAAATGTAATGCACTGGAATGGAATGGAATCGAACAAAATGGAATGGAATGGTACGGAACGGAACGGAATCGAGTGGAATAGAATCCAATGCAATACAATGGAATGGAATGGAATTGATTCGAATGGAATAGACTCGAATGGAATGGAATCGAATGGAGTAGAATGGAATGGAATGGAATGAAATGGACTCAAATGTAATGGGCTGTAATGCTATGGACTCGAATGGAATGGATTCGAATGTAATGGATTCGAATGGAACGAAATTGATGGCAATGGAACCAAATGGAATGGAATGGAATGGATTTGAATTTAACGGACTGGAATGTAGTTGACTGGAATGCAATGGACTTGAAAGGAATGAATTCGAATGTAATGTAATGGAATGTAAAACAATGGAAAGTAATGGAGTGGAATGGAATACAGTGGAATGAAATGGACTCGAATATAGAGGACTCCATTGGAATGGAATGCAATGGAAGGCAATCGAATGGAATGCAATCGAAAGGAATGGAATTCAATGGAATGTCCAGGAATGGAATGATATCGAACTCGACAGAACAGTAAAGAATGGAATCGAATGGATTGGAAAGGAATGGAATGAAACGAATCAAATGGAATGAAATGGAAGAGTTTGGAAACAAATGCAATGGAATTGATTGGAATGCAAAGGATTCGAAAGGAATAGAACACAATGAAATGTCATGGAATGGAATAGAATGGAATGGGATGGGATGGAATGGACTCGAATTGCATGGAACGGAATGGAATGGAATCAAAGAAAATAGAATGGAATGTAATGGAATGGAGTGGACTCAAAAGGATTAGAATGGATTGGACTGGAATTGAGTGGAATCTTGTTAAATGGAATGGAGTGGAATGGACTCGAATGGAATGCAATCTAACGGAATGGAATAGAAAAGAATGGACTTGAATTGAATGTATCCAAATGGAACTCCCTCGAATGGAATGGAATGGAATGGAATGGAATGGAATGGAATTGAATGTACTGGAAAGACACGAATGGAATGAAATGGAATGGAAAGGAATGGAATTGAATGAAATGGAATCGAGTGTAATGGACTGGAATAGAAAAGACTCCAATGGAATGCAATTGAGTGCAATGGAATCGAATGGAATGTAATCGAAAGGCAGGAAATCCAATGGAATGGAATAGAATGGAATGGATTCGAATGGAATGGAATCAAATCACATCGAATGGGAGGGAATGGAATGGAATGGAATGGAATGGAATGGAATGGAATGGAATGGAATGGAATGGAATGGAATGGACTCCAATGGAATCGACTCAAAGGGAATGGAATAGAACGGAATAAAAGGGAGATGAATGGAATGGACTCGAATGTCATAGAATGCAGTGGAATAGAATTGAATGGAAGAGAATACGCTCGAATGGAATGGAAAGGAATGAAATGGAATGGATTTTAATGGAATTGTATGGAATGGAAGGGCATATAATGGAAACTAATGAAATGGAATTGAACGGAAAAGAATCTAAAGGAATTGGAAGGAATGGAAAGGAATGGACATGAATGAAATGCAGTGGAATAGAATACAATGGAACGGACAGGCAACGAGTTGAATCGAAAGGAATGAAATCAAATGGAATAGCCTGGAATGGAATTGACTCAAATGGAATGGACTGGAATGAAACGGTTTCGAGTGGAACGGAATGCAATGGAATGTAATGGAGTCGAATAGAATGAAATGAAAACCAATGTAATGGAATGGAATGGAAAGGAATGGAATGGAAATGAATGGAATTGAATCGAATGGAATGGTCTGGAATTGAATGGAACTGAATGGATTGGACTCAAATGGAATGAACTCAAATGGAATAGAGTCAAATGAGATTGAATCTAATAGAATGGAAGGTTATGAAATTTAATCATATGGAGTCAAATGGAATGGATTGAAATGACATGAAAAGGAATGGAGTAGAATCGAATGGAATCAAATGGAACGGACTGGAATGGCACGGACTGTAATGGAATGGACTTGAATGGAAAGGAAGGGAATAGGCTCGAATGGAATGGAAAGGAATGAAATGGAATGGATTTTAATGGAAATGTATGGAGTGGAAGGGCATGTAACGGAATATAATGGAATAGAAATGAATGGAAAATAATCTAAACGAATTGGGAGGAATGGAATGGAATGGACATGAATGGAATGCAGTGGAATAGAATACAATGGAACGGACAGAAAGGAATTGGATCAAAAGGAATGAAATTGAAAGGAATAGACTGGAATGGAATTGACTCAAATGGACTGGACTGGAATGGAATGGTTTCGAGTGGAATGGAATGCAACGGAATGGAATGGAATCGAATCGAATCAAAAGAAAACAACTGGAATGGAATCGAATGGTATTGAATCGAATGGAGTGGTCTGCAATTGAATGGAATTGAATGGATTGGACTCCAATGGAACGAACTCGAAAGGAATAGAGTCAAATGGGATTGAATCGAATGGAATGGAATGGTATGAAATTTAATCATATGGAGTCAAATGGAATGGACTGAAATGGAATGAAATGGAATGGAATAGAATCAAATGGAATGGAATCAAATGGAATGCACTGGAACGGCATGGAATGGACTTGAAACGAATGGACTCGAATGGAATGAACTCGAATGGAATGGACGTCATAGCTCTGGACTGGAATGAACTCGAATGGAATTGTCTCCAATGGAATGGACTGGAAGGGAATGCAATCGAATGGAATGGAATGGAATCGAATGGAATGAACTCTAATGGAATGGAATAGAATCACATGGACATGAATGGAATGAACTGGAATGGAACTGCCTTGAATGGAATGGAATCGAATGGAATGATATCGAATAGAAGGGAATAGAGTGGAATGGAATGGAATGGAAAAGACTGGAGTGGAATCGAATGAAATTAGGCTAATTGGAGAGGGATGGAATGGAATGGAAAGTACTAGAAGGTAATGGATTGCAATGTAATCGATACAAATGCAATGGATTCGAATGGAAAGTAATAGTATGGAATGAAATCCAATGGAATTGAACCACAAGGAATGGAAATGAATGGAATGGACTCGAATGGAAGGGAATTGAATGGAATGTAATGGACAGGACTGGAATGGAACGGACTCGAAAGGAATGGACGGCAATAGAACCATCTCGAATGAAATGGTCCCGAATGGATTGGAAATGAAAGGAAAGGAATCGCATGGAATGGAATAGAATGGAATGGAACGGTCTGGAAAGGAATGGAATCGAAATGAATGGATTGCAATGGAACCGTCTCGAATGAAATGGACCCGAATGGATTGGAAATGAAAAAAATGGAGTCGCATGGAATGAAATCAATTAGAATTAAATGGACTGGAATGGAATGGAATGGACTGAATGGAATGGACTCAACTCGAATGGAATCGAATGGAATGGAATCAAAAGGGATGGACTGGAATGGAATGTATTCGAATGGAATGGAATCAAATGGAATGCAATCGAATGGAATGGACTTGGATAGAATGGATTGGAATGGAATGGTCTCAAATGGAGTGGAATTGGATGGATCAGAAAGGAATGAAATGGGATGGAATGGAATAGAACGGAATGCAATTGAATGGAATAGAATCTAATGCAACGGAAAGAATTCATTCAAATGTAATGGACTGCAATGGAATGGAATCGAACAAATTGGAATGGAATGGAATGGAATGGAATGGAATGGAATGGAATGGAATGGAATGGAATGGAATGGAAAGAATTCGGATGGAATGCAGTGGAATTGTGTGCAGTCGTTTGGAATGGAATGGAATGCAATGGAATGCTCTCGATTGGAATGAAATTAAATGGAATGGAATCTAAAGGAATGGAATCGAATGGAATGGACTTGGATAAAATGGATTGGAATGGAATGGTCTCAAAAGGAGTGGAATTGGATAGATCAGAAAGGAATGACATGGAATGAAATGGCATGGAGTGGAATAGAACGGAATGGAATTGAATAGAATAGAATCTAATGGAATGGAAAGAATTCATTCAAATGTAATGAACTGGAATGGAATGGAATCGAACAAAATGGAATGGAATGGAACGGAACGAAACGGAACGGAACGGAACGGAACGGAATGGAATCGTGTTTAATAGAATCCAATGCAATACAATGGAATGGAATGGAATTGATTCGAGTGGAATAGACTCGAATGGAATGGAATCGAATGGAGTAGAATGGAATGGAATGGAATGAAATGGACTCAAATGTAATGGGCTGTAATGCTATGGACTCGAATGGAATGGATTCGAATGTAATGGATTCGAATGGAACGAAATTGATGGCAATGGAACCAAATGGAATGGAATGGAATGGATTTGAATGTAACGGACTGGAATGTAGTTGACTGGAATGCAATGGACTTGAAAGGAATGAATTCGAATGTAATGTAATGTAATGTAAAACAATGGAAAGTAATGGAGTGGAATGGAATACAGTGGAATGTAACGGACTCGAATATAGAGGACTCCATTGGAATGGAATGCAATGGAAGGCAATCGAATGGAATGAAATCAAAAAGAATGGAATTCAATGGAATGGACTGGAATGGAATGATATCGAACTGGACAGAACGGAAAAGAATGGAGTCGAATGGATTGGAAAGGAATGGAATGGAAACGAATCAAATGGAATGAAATGGAAGAGTTTGGAAACAAATGCAATGGAATAGATTGGAACGCAAAGGATTCGAAAGGAATAGAACACAATGAAATGTCATGGAATGGAATAGAATGGAATGGTTGGAATGGTCTCGAATGGAATGGAGTGGAGTGGACTCGAATGGAATGGAACGGAATGGAATGGAATCAAAGAAAATAGAATGGAATGTAATGGAATGGAGTGGACTCAAAAGGATTAGAATGGATTGGACTGGAATTGAGTGGAATCTTGTTAAATGGAATGGAGTGGAATGGAATCGAATGGAAGGGAATCTAACGGAATGGAATAGAAAACAATTGACTTGAATTGAATGTATCCAAATGGAACTCCCTCGAATGGAATGGAATGGAATGGAATGGAATGGAATGGAATGGAATGGAATGGAATGGAATTGAATATAGTGGAAAGACTCGAATGGAATGAAATGGAATGGAAAGGAATGGAATTGAATGAAATGGAATCGAGTGTAATGGACTGGAATAGAAAAGACTCCAATGGAATGCAATTGAGTGCAATGGAATCAAATGGAATGTAATCGAAAGGAATGAAATCCAATGGAATGGAAGCGAATGGAATGGACTGGAATGTAATAACTTGAATGGAATGGACTTGAATGGAATGGAATGGATTCGAATGGAATGGAATCAAATCACATCGAATGGGATGGAATGGAATGGAATGGAATGGAATGGGATGGAATGGACTCGAATGGAATCGACTCAAAGGGAATGGAATAGAACGGAATAAAAGGGAAATGAATGGAATGGAATCGAATGTCATAGAATGCAGTGGAATGGAATTGAATGGAAGAGAATACGCTCGAATGGAATGGAAAGGAATGAAATGGAATGGATTTTAATGGAATTGTATGGAATGGAAGGGCATGTAATGGAAACTAATGGAATGGAATTGAATGGAAAAGAATCTAAAGGAATTGGAAGGAATGGAAAGGAATGGACATGAATGAAATGCAGTGGAATAGAATACAATGGAACGGACAGGCAACGAGTTGAATCGAAAGGAATGAAATCAAATGGAATAGCCTGGAATGGAATTGACTCAAATGGAATGGACTGGAATGAAACGGTTTCGAGTGGAACGGAATGCAATGGAATGTAATGGAGTCGAATAGAATCAAATGAAAATGAATGTAATGGAATGGAATGGAAAGGAATGGAATGGAAATGAATGGAATTGAATCGAATGGAATGGTCTGGAATTGAATGGAACTGAATGGATTGGACTCAAATGGAATGAACTCAAATGGAATAGAGTCAAATGAGATTGAATCTAATAGAATGGAAGGTTATGAAATTTAATCATATGGAGTCAAATGGAACGGATTGAAATGACATGAAAAGGAATGGAGTAGAATCGAATGGAATCAAATGGAACGGACTGGAATGGCACGGACTGTAATGGAATGGACTTGAATGGAAAGGAAGGGAACAGGCTCGAATGGAATGGAAAGGAATGAAATGGAATGGATTTTAATGGAAATGTATGGAGTGGAAGGGCATGTAACGGAATCTAATGGAATGGAAATGAATGGAAAATAATCTAAACGAATTGGGAGGAATGGAATGGAATGGACATGAATGGAATGCAGTGGAATAGAATACAATGGAACGGACGGGAAAGGAATTTGATCAAAAGGAATGAAATTGAAAGGAATAGACTTGAATGTAATTGACTCAAATGGACTGGACTGGAATGGAATGGTTTCGAGTGGAATGGAATGCAACGGAATGGAATGGAATCGAATCGAATCAAATGAAAACAAATGGAATGGAAACGAATGGTATTGAATCGAATGGAGTGGTCTGCAATTGAATGGAATTGAATGGATTGGACTCCAATGGAACGAACTCGAAAGGAATAGAGTCAAATGGGATTGAATCGAATGGAATGGAATGTTATGAAATTTAATCATATGGAGTCAAATGGAATGGACTGAAATGGAATGAAATGGAATGGAATAGAATCAAATGGAATGGAATCAAATGGACTGCACTGGAACGGCATGGAATGGACTTGAAACGAATGGACTCGAAAGGAATGAACTCGAATGGAATGGACGTCATAGCTCTGGACTGGAATGAACTCGAATGGAATTGTCTCCAATGGAATGGACTGGAAGGGAATGCAATCGAATGGAATGGAATGGAATCGAATGGAATGAACTCTAATGGAATGGAGTAGAATCACATGGACATGAATGGAATGAACTGGAATGGAACTGCCTTGAATGGAATGGAATCGAATGGAATGATATCGAATAGAAGGGAATAGAGTGGAATGGAATGGAATGGAAAAGATTGGAGTGGAATCGAATGAAATTAGGCTAATTGGAGAGGGATGGAATGGAATGGAAAGTACTAGAAGGTAATGGATTGCAATGTAATCGATACAAATGCAATGGATTCGAATGGAAAGTAATAGTATGGAATGAAATCCAATGGAATTGAACCACAAGGAATGGAAATGAATGGAATGGACTCGAATGGAAGGGAATTGAACGGAATGTAATGGACTGGACTGGAATGGAACGGACTCGAAAGGAATGGACGGCAATAGAACCATCTCGAATGAAATGGTCCCGAACGGATTGGAAATGAAAGGAAAGGAATCGCATGGAATGGAATAGAATGGAATGGAACGGTCTGGAAAGGAATGGAATCGAAAGGAATGGATTGCAATGGAACCGTCTCGAATGAAATGGACCCGAATGGATTGGAGATGAAAAAAATGGAGTCGCATGGAATGGAATCAATTAGAAGTAAATGGAATGGAATGGAATGGAATGGAATGGAATGATCAACCCGAGTAGAAAGGAGTGGAATGGAATGGAATGGATAGGCATGGAATGGAATGGAATGGAATGGAATTGAATGGAATCAACCCGAGTAGAACGGAACGGAAGGGAACGGAACGGAACGGAACGGAATGGAATGGAAAACAAAGGAATCAACCCGAGTAGAACGAGTGGAATGAAATGGAATGGAATGGAATGGAATGGAATGGAATGGAATGGAATGGAATGGAATGCAATGGAATGGAATGGAAAGAATTCGGATGGAATGCAGTGGAATTGTGTGCAGTCGTTTGGAATGGAATGGAATGCTCTCGATTGTAATGAAATTAAATGGAATGGAATCTAAAGGAATGGAATCGAATGGAATGGACTTGGATAAAATGGATTGGAATGGAATGGTCTCAAAAGGAGTGGAATTGGATGGATCAGAAAGGAATGACATGGAATGAAATGGCATGGAGTGGAATAGAACGGAATGGAATTGAATAGAATAGAATCTAATGGAATGGAAAGAATTCATTCAAATGTAATGCACTGGAATGGAATGGAATCGAACAAAATGGAATGGAATGGTACGGAACGGAACGGAATCGAGTGGAATAGAATCCAATGCAATACAATGGAATGGAATGGAATTGATTCGAATGGAATAGACTCGAATGGAATGGAATCGAATGGAGTAGAATGGAATGGAATGGAATGAAATGGACTCAAATGTAATGGGCTGTAAAGCTATGGACTCGAATGGAATGGATTCGAATGTAATGGATTCGAATGGAACGAAATTGATGGCAATGGAACCAAATGGAATGGAATGGAATGGATTTGAATTTAACGGACTGGAATGTAGTTGACTGGAATGCAATGGACTTGAAAGGAATGAATTCGAATGTAATGTAATGGAATGTAAAACAATGGAAAGTAATGGAGTGGAATGGAATACAGTGGAATGAAATGGACTCGAATATAGAGGACTCCATTGGAATGGAATGCAATGGAAGGCAATCGAATGGAATGCAATCGAAAGGAATGGAATTCAATGGAATGTCCAGGAATGGAATGATATCGAACTCGACAGAACAGTAAAGAATGGAATCGAATGGATTGGAAAGGAATGGAATGAAACGAATCAAATGGAATGAAATGGAAGAGTTTGGAAACAAATGCAATGGAATTGATTGGAATGCAAAGGATTCGAAAGGAATAGAACACAATGAAATGTCATGGAATGGAATAGAATGGAATGGGATGGGATGGAATGGACTCGAATTGCATGGAACGGAATGGAATGGAATCAAAGAAAATAGAATGGAATGTAATGGAATGGAGTGGACTCAAAAGGATTAGAATGGATTGGACTGGAATTGAGTGGAATCTTGTTAAATGGAATGGAGTGGAATGGACTCGAATGGAATGCAATCTAACGGAATGGAATAGAAAAGAATGGACTTGAATTGAATGTATCCAAATGGAACTCCCTCGAATGGAATGGAATGGAATGGAATGGAATGGAATGGAATTGAATGTACTGGAAAGACACGAATGGAATGAAATGGAATGGAAAGGAATGGAATTGAATGAAATGGAATCGAGTGTAATGGACTGGAATAGAAAAGACTCCAATGGAATGCAATTGAGTGCAATGGAATCGAATGGAATGTAATCGAAAGGCAGGAAATCCAATGGAATGGAATAGAATGGAATGGATTCGAATGGAATGGAATCAAATCACATCGAATGGGAGGGAATGGAATGGAATGGAATGGAATGGAATGGAATGGAATGGAATGGAATGGAATGGAATGGAATGGACTCCAATGGAATCGACTCAAAGGGAATGGAATAGAACGGAATAAAAGGGAGATGAATGGAATGGACTCGAATGTCATAGAATGCAGTGGAATAGAATTGAATGGAAGAGAATACGCTCGAATGGAATGGAAAGGAATGAAATGGAATGGATTTTAATGGAATTGTATGGAATGGAAGGGCATATAATGGAAACTAATGAAATGGAATTGAATGGAAAAGAATCTAAAGGAATTGGAAGGAATGGAAAGGAATGGACATGAATGAAATGCAGTGGAATAGAATACAATGGAACGGACAGGCAACGAGTTGAATCGAAAGGAATGAAATCAAATGGAATAGCCTGGAATGGAATTGACTCAAATGGAATGGACTGGAATGAAACGGTTTCGAGTGGAACGGAATGCAATGGAATGTAATGGAGTCGAATAGAATGAAATGAAAACCAATGTAATGGAATGGAATGGAAAGGAATGGAATGGAAATGAATGGAATTGAATCGAATGGAATGGTCTGGAATTGAATGGAACTGAATGGATTGGACTCAAATGGAATGAACTCAAATGGAATAGAGTCAAATGAGATTGAATCTAATAGAATGGAAGGTTATGAAATTTAATCATATGGAGTCAAATGGAATGGATTGAAATGACATGAAAAGGAATGGAGTAGAATCGAATGGAATCAAATGGAACGGACTGGAATGGCACGGACTGTAATGGAATGGAGTTGAATGGAAAGGAAGGGAATAGGCTCGAATGGAATGGAAAGGAATGAAATGGAATGGATTTTAATGGAAATGTATGGAGTGGAAGGGCATGTAACGGAATATAATGGAATAGAAATAAATGGAAAATAATCTAAACGAATTGGGAGGAATGGAATGGAATGGACATGAATGGAATGCAGTGGAATAGAATACAATGGAACGGACAGAAAGGAATTGGATCAAAAGGAATGAAATTGAAAGGAATAGACTGGAATGGAATTGACTCAAATGGACTGGACTGGAATGGAATGGTTTCGAGTGGAATGGAATGCAACGGAATGGAATGGAATCGAATCGAATCAAAAGAAAACAACTGGAATGGAATCGAATGGTATTGAATCGAATGGAGTGGTCTGCAATTGAATGGAATTGAATGGATTGGACTCCAATGGAACGAACTCGAAAGGAATAGAGTCAAATGGGATTGAATCGAATGGAATGGAATGGTATGAAATTTAATCATATGGAGTCAAATGGAATGGACTGAAATGGAATGAAATGGAATGGAATAGAATCAAATGGAATGGAATCAAATGGAATGCACTGGAACGGCATGGAATGGACTTGAAACGAATGGACTCGAATGGAATGAACTCGAATGGAATGGACGTCATAGCTCTGGACTGGAATGAACTCGAATGGAATTGTCTCCAATGGAATGGACTGGAAGGGAATGCAATCGAATGGAATGGAATGGAATCGAATGGAATGAACTCTAATGGAATGGAATAGAATCACATGGACATGAATGGAATGAACTGGAATGGAAATGCCTTGAATGGAACTGCCTTGAATGGAATGGAATCGAATGGAATGATATCGAATAGAAGGGAATAGAGTGGAATGGAATGGAATGGAAAAGATTGGAGTGGAATCGAATGAAATTAGGCTAATTGGAGAGGGATGGAATGGAATGGAAAGTACTAGAAGGTAATGGATTGCAATGTAATCGATACAAATGCAATGGATTCGAATGGAAAGTAATAGTATGGAATGAAATCCAATGGAATTGAACCACAAGGAATGGAAATGAATGGAATGGACTCGAATGGAAGGGAATTGAATGGAATGTAATGGACAGGACTGGAATGGAACAGACTCGAAAGGAATGGACGGCAATAGAACCATCTCGAATGAAATGGTCCCGAATGGATTGGAAATGAAAGGAAAGGAATCGCATGGAATGGAATAGAATGGAATGGAACGGTCTGGAAAGGAATGGAATCGAAATGAATGGATTGCAATGGAACCGTCTCGAATGAAATGGACCCGAATGGATTGGAAATGAAAAAAATGGAGTCGCATCGAATGGAATCAATTAGAATTAAATGGACTGGAATGGAATGGAATGGACTGAATGGAATGGACTCAACTCGAATGGAATCGAATGGAATGGAATCAAAAGGGATGGACTGGAATGGAATGTATTCGAATGGAATGGAATCAAATGGAATGCAATCGAATGGAATGGAATTGGATAGAATGGATTGGAATGGAATGGTCTCAAATGGAGTGGAATTGGATGGATCAGAAAGGAATGAAATGGAATGGAATGGAATAGAACGGAATGGAATTGAATGGAATAGAATCTAATGCAATGGAAAGAATTCATTCAAAAGTAATGGACTGCAATGGAATGGAATCGAACAAATTGGAATGGAATGGAATGGAATGGAATGGAATGGAATGGAATGGAATGGAATGGAATGGAATGGAAAGAATTCGGATGGAATGCAGTGGAATTGTGTGCAGTCGTTTGGAATGGAATGGAATGCAATGGAATGCTCTCGATTGGAATGAAATTAAATGGAATGGAATCTAAAGGAATGGAATCGAATGGAATGGACTTGGATAAAATGGATTGGAATGGAATGGTCTCAAAAGGAGTGGAATTGGATAGATCAGAAAGGAATGACATGGAATGAAATGGCATGGAGTGGAATAGAACGGAATGGAATTGAATAGAATAGAATCTAATGGAATGGAAAGAATTCATTCAAATGTAATGAACTGGAATGGAATGGAATCGAACAAAATGGAATGGAATGGAACGGAAAGAAACGGAACGGAACGGAACGGAACGGAATGGAATCGTGTTTAATAGAATCCAATGCAATACAATGGAATGGAATGGAATTGATTCGAGTGGATTAGACTCGAATGGAATGGAATCGAATGGAGTAGAATGGAATGGAATGGAATGAAATGGACTCAAATGTAATGGGCTGTAATGCTATGGACTCGAATGGAATGGATTCGAATGTAATGGATTCTAATGGAACGAAATTGATGGCAATGGAACCAAATGGAATGGAATGGAATGGATTTGAATGTAACGGACTGGAATGTAGTTGACTGGAATGCAATGGACTTGAAAGGAATGAATTCGAATGTAATGTAATGTAATGTAAAACAATGGAAAGTAATGGAGTGGAATGGAATACAGTGGAATGTAACGGACTCGAATATAGAGGACTCCATTGGAATGGAATGCAATGGAAGGCCATCGAATGGAATGAAATCAAAAGGAATGGAATTCAATGGAATGGACTGGAATGGAATGATATCGAACTGGACAGAACGGAAAAGAATGGAGTCGAATGGATTGGAAAGGAATGGAATGGAAACGAATCAAATGGAATGAAATGGAAGAGTTTGGAAACAAATGCAATGGAATAGATTGGAACGCAAAGGATTCGAAAGGAATAGAACACAATGAAATGTCATGGAATGGAATAGAATGGAATGGTTGGAATGGTCTCGAATGGAATGGAGTGGAGTGGACTCGAATGGAATGGAACGGAATGGAATGGAATCAAAGAAAATAGAATGGAATGTAATGGAATGGAGTGGACTCAAAAGGATTAGAATGGATTGGACTGGAATTGAGTGGAATCTTGTTAAATGGAATGAAGTGGAATGGAATCGAATGGAAGGGAATCTAACGGAATGGAATAGAAAACAATTGACTTGAATTGAATGTATCCAAATGGAACTCCCTCGAATGGAATGGAATGGAATGGAATGGAATGGAATGGAATGGAATTGAATATAGTGGAAAGACTCGAATGGAATGAAATGGAATGGAAAGGAATGGAATTGAATGAAATGGAATCGAGTGTAATGGACTGGAATAGAAAAGACTCCAATGGAATGCAATTGAGTGCAATGGAATCAAATGGAATGTAATCGAAAGGAATGAAATCCAATGGAATGGAAGCGAATGGAATGGACTGGAATGTAATAACTTGAATGGAATGGACTTGAATGGAATGGAATGGATTCGAATGGAATGGAATCAAATCACATCGAATGGGATGGAATGGAGTGGAATGGAATGGAATGGAATGGGATGGAATGGACTCGAATGGAATCGACTCAAAGGGAATGGAATAGAACGGAATAAAAGGGAAATGAATGGAATGGAATCGAATTTCATAGAATGCAGTGGAATGGAATTGAATGGAAGAGAATACGCTCGAATGGAATGGAAAGGAATGAAATGGAATGGATTTTAATGGAATTGTATGGAATGGAAGGGCATGTAATGGAAACTAATGGAATGGAATTGAATGGAAAAGAATCTAAAGGAATTGGAAGGAATGGAAAGGAATGGACATGAATGAAATGCAGTGGAATAGAATACAATGGAACGGACAGGAAACGAGTTGAATCGAAAGGAATGAAATCAAATGGAATAGCCTGGAATGGAATTGACTCAAATGGAATGGACTGGAATGAAACGGTTTCGAGTGGAACGGAATGCAATGGAATGTAATGGAGTCGAATAGAATGAAATGAAAACGAATGTAATGGAATGGAATGGAAAGGAATGGAATGGAAATGAATGGAATTGAATCGAATGGAATGGTCTGGAATTGAATGGAACTGAATGGATTGGACTCAAATGGAATGAACTCAAATGGAATAGAGTCTAATGAGATTGAATCTAATAGAATGGAAGGTTATGAAATTTAATCATATGGAGTCAAATGGAACGGATTGAAATGACATGAAAAGGAATGGAGTAGAATCGAATGGAATCAAATGGAACGGACTGGAATGGCACGGACTGTAATGGAATGGACTTGAATGGAAAGGAAGGGAATAGGCTCGAATGGAATGGAAAGGAATGAAATGGAATGGATTTTAATGGAAATGTATGGAGTGGAAGGGCATGTAACGGAATCTAATGGAATGGAAATGAATGGAAAATAATCTAAACGAATTGGGAGGAATGGAATGGAATGGACATGAATGGAATGCAGTGGAATAGAATACAATGGAACGGACGGGAAAGGAATTGGATCAAAAGGAATGAAATTGAAAGGAATAGACTGGAATGGAATTGACTCAAATGGACTGGACTGGAATGGAATGGTTTCGAGTGGAATGGAATGCAACGGAATGGAATGGAATCGAATCGAATCAAAAGAAAACAAATGGAATGGAAACGAATGGTATTGAATCGAATGGCGTGGTCTGCAATTGAATGGAATTGAATGGATTGGACTCCAATGGAACGAACACGAAAGGAATAGAGTCAAATGGGATTGAATCGAATGGAATGGAATGTTATGAAATTTAATCATATGGAGTCAAATGGAATCGACTGAAATGGAATGAAATGGAATGGAATAGAATCAAATGGAATGGAATCAAATGGAATGCACTGGAACGGCATGGAATGGACTTGAAACGAATGGACTCGAATGGAATGAACTCGAATGGAATGGACGTCATAGCTCTGGATTGGAATGAACTCGAATGGAATTGTCTCCAATGGAATGGACTGGAAGGGAATGCAATCGAATGGAATGGAATGGAATCGAATGGAATGAACTCTAATGGAATGGAATAGAATCACATGGACATGAATGGAATGAACTGGAATGGAACTGCCTTGAATGGAATGGAATCGAATGGAATGATATCGAATAGAAGGGAATAGAGTGGAATGGAATGGAATGGAAAAGATTGGAGTGGAATCGAATGAAATTAGGCTAATTGGAGAGGGATGGAATGGAATGGAAAGTACTAGAAGGTAATGGATTGCAATGTAATCGATACAAATGCAATGGATTCGAATGGAAAGTAATAGTATGGAATGAAATCCAATGGAATTGAACCACAAGGAATGGAAATGAATGGAATGGACTCGAATGGAAGGGAATTGAACGGAATGTAATGGACTGGACTGGAATGGAACGGACTCGAAAGGAATGGACGGCAATAGAACCATCTCGAATGAAATGGTCCCGAATGGATTGGAAATGAAAGGAAAGGAATCGCATGGAATGGAATAGAATGGAATGGAACGGTCTGGAAAGGAATGGAATCGAAAGGAATGGATTGCAATGGAACCGTCTCGAATGAAATGGACCCGAATGGATTGGAGATGAAAAAAATGGAGTCGCATGGAATGGAATCAATTAGAATTAAATGGAATGGAATGGAATGGAATGGAATGGAATGATCAACCCGAGTAGAAAGGAGTGGAATGGAATGGAATGGAAAGGCATGGAATGGAATGGAATGGAATGGAATTGAATGGAATCAACCCGAGTAGAACGGAACGGAAGGGAACGGAACGGAACGGAACGGAATGGAATGGAATACAAAGGAATCAACCCGAGTAGAACGAGTGGAATGAAATGGAATGGAATGGAATGGAATGGAATGGAATGGAATGGAATGGAATGGAATGGAATGGAATGGAATGGAATGCAATGGAATGGAATGGAAAGAATTCGGATGGAATGCAGTGGAATTGTGTGCAGTCGTTTGGAATGGAATGGAATGCTCTCGATTGTAATGAAATTAAATGGAATGGAATCTAAAGGAATGGAATCGAATGGAATGGACTTGGATAAAATGGATTGGAATGGAATGGTCTCAAAAGGAGTGGAATTGGATGGATCAGAAAGGAATGACATGGAATGAAATGGCATGGAGTGGAATAGAACGGAATGGAATTGAATAGAATAGAATCTAATGGAATGGAAAGAATTCATTCAAATGTAATGCACTGGAATGGAATGGAATCGAACAAAATGGAACGGAATGGTACGGAACGGAACGGAATCGAGTGGAATAGAATCCAATGCAATACAATGGAATGGAATGGAATTGATTCGAATGGAATAGACTCGAATGGAATGGAATCGAATGGAGTAGAATGGAATGGAATGGAATGAAATGGACTCAAATGTAATGGGCTGTAATGCTATGGACTCGAATGGAATGGATTCGAATGTAATGGATTCGAATGGAACGAAATTGATGGCAATGGAACCAAATGGAATGGAATGGAATGGATTTGAATTTAACGGACTGGAATGTAGTTGACTGGAATGCAATGGACTTGAAAGGAATGAATTCGAATGTAATGTAATGGAATGTAAAACAATGGAAAGTAATGGAGTGGAATGGAATACAGTGGAATGAAATGGACTCGAATATAGAGGACTCCATTGGAATGGAATGCAATGGAAGGCAATCGAATGGAATGCAATCGAAAGGAATGGAATTCAATGGAATGTCCAGGAATGGAATGATATCGAACTCGACAGAACAGTAAAGAATGGAATCGAATGGATTGGAAAGGAATGGAATGAAACGAATCAAATGGAATGAAATGGAAGAGTTTGGAAACAAATGCAATGGAATTGATTGGAATGCAAAGGATTCGAAAGGAATAGAACACAATGAAATGTCATGGAATGGAATAGAATGGAATGGGATGGGATGGAATGGACTCGAATTGCATGGAACGGAATGGAATGGAATCAAAGAAAATAGAATGGAATGTAATGGAATGGAGTGGTCTCAAAAGGATTAGAATGGATTGGACTGGAATTGAGTGGAATCTTGTTAAATGGAATGGAGTGGAATGGACTCGAATGGAATGCAATCTAACGGAATGGAATAGAAAAGAATGGACTTGAATTGAATGTATCCAAATGGAACTCCCTCGAATGGAATGGAATGGAATGGAATGGAATGGAATGGAATTGAATGTACTGGAAAGACACGAATGGAATGAAATGGAATGGAAAGGAATGGAATTGAATGAAATGGAATCGAGTGTAATGGACTGGAATAGAAAAGACTCCAATGGAATGCAATTGAGTGCAATGGAATCGAATGGAATGTAATCGAAAGGCAGGAAATCCAATGGAATGGAATAGAATGGAATGGATTCGAATGGAATGGAATCAAATCACATCGAATGGGAGGGAATGGAATGGAATGGAATGGAATGGAATGGAATGGAATGGAATGGAATGGAATGGAATGGAATGGACTCCAATGGAATCGACTCAAAGGGAATGGAATAGAACGGAATAAAAGGGAGATGAATGGAATGGACTCGAATGTCATAGAATGCAGTGGAATAGAATTGAATGGAAGAGAATACGCTCGAATGGAATGGAAAGGAATGAAATGGAATGGATTTTAATGGAATTGTATGGAATGGAAGGGCATATAATGGAAACTAATGAAATGGAATTGAACGGAAAAGAATCTAAAGGAATTGGAAGGAATGGAAAGGAATGGACATGAATGAAATGCAGTGGAATAGAATACAATGGAACGGACAGGCAACGAGTTGAATCGAAAGGAATGAAATCAAATGGAATAGCCTGGAATGGAATTGACTCAAATGGAATGGACTGGAATGAAACGGTTTCGAGTTGAACGGAATGCAATGGAATGTAATGGAGTCGAATAGAATGAAATGAAAACGAATGTAATGGAATGGAATGGAAAGGAATGGAATGGAAATGAATGGAATTGAATCGAATGGAATGGTCTGGAATTGAATGGAACTGAATGGATTGGACTCAAATGGAATGAACTCAAATGGAATAGAGTCAAATGAGATTGAATCTAATAGAATGGAAGGTTATGAAATTTAATCATATGGAGTCAAATGGAATGGATTGAAATGACATGAAAAGGAATGGAGTAGAATCGAATGGAATCAAATGGAACGGACTGGAATGGCACGGACTGTAATGGAATGGACTTGAATGGAAAGGAAGGGAATAGGCTCGAATGGAATGGAAAGGAATGAAATGGAATGGATTTTAATGGAAATGTATGGAGTGGAAGGGCATGTAACGGAATATAATGGAATAGAAATGAATGGAAAATAATCTAAACGAATTGGGAGGAATGGAATGGAATGGACATGAATGGAATGCAGTGGAATAGAATACAATGGAACGGACAGAAAGGAATTGGATCAAAAGGAATGAAATTGAAAGGAATAGACTGGAATGGAAATGACTCAAATGGACTGGACTGGAATGGAATGGTTTCGAGTGGAATGGAATGCAACGGAATGGAATGGAATCGAATCGAATCAAAAGAAAACAACTGGAATGGAATCGAATGGTATTGAATCGAATGGAGTGGTCTGCAATTGAATGGAATTGAATGGATTGGACTCCAATGGAACGAACTCGAAAGGAATAGAGTCAAATGGGATTGAATCGAATGGAATGGAATGGTATGAAATTTAATCATATGGAGTCAAATGGAATGGACTGAAATGGAATGAAATGGAATGGAATAGAATCAAATGGAATGGAATCAAATGGAATGCACTGGAACGGCATGGAATGGACTTGAAACGAATGGACTCGAATGGAATGAACTCGAATGGAATGGACGTCATAGCTCTGGACTGGAATGAACTCGAATGGAATTGTCTCCAATGGAATGGACTAGAAGGGAATGCAATCGAATGGAATGGAATGGAATCGAATGGAATGAACTCTAATGGAATGGAATAGAATCACATGGACATGAATGGAATGAACTGGAATGGAACTGCCTTGAATGGAATGGAATCGAATGGAATGATATCGAATAGAAGGGAATAGAGTGGAATGGAATGGAATGGAAAAGATTGGAGTGGAATCGAATGAAATTAGGCTAATTGGAGAGGGATGGAATGGAATGGAAAGTACTAGAAGGTAATGGATTGCAATGTAATCGATACAAATGCAATGGATTCGAATGGAAAGTAATAGTATGGAATGAAATCCAATGGAATTGAACCACAAGGAATGGAAATGAATGGAATGGACTCGAATGGAAGGGAATTGAATGGAATGTAATGGACAGGACTGGAATGGAACGGACTCGAAAGGAATGGACGGCAATAGAACCATCTCGAATGAAATGGTCCCGAATGGATTGGAAATGAAAGGAAAGGAATCGCATGGAATGGAATAGAATGGAATGGAACGGTCTGGAATGGAATGGAATCGAAAGGAATGGATTGCAATGGAACCGTCTCGAATGAAATGGACCCGAATGGATTGGAAATGAAAAAAATGGAGTCGCATGGAATGGAATCAATTAGAATTAAATGGACTGGAATGGAATGGAATGGACTGAATGGAATGGACTCAACTCGAATGGAATCGAATGGAATGGAATCAAAAGGGATGGACTGGAATGGAATGTATTCGAATGGAATGGAATCAAATGGAATGCAATCGAATGGAATGGAATTGGATAGAATGGATTGGAATGGAATCGTCTCAAATGGAGTGGAATTGGATGGATCAGAAAGGAATGAAATGGAATGGAATGGAATAGAACGGAATGGAATTGAATGGAATAGAATCTAATGCAATGGAAAGAATTCATTCAAATGTAATGGACTGCAATGGAATGGAATCGAACAAATTGGAATGGAATGGAATGGAATGGAATGGAATGGAATGGAATGGAATGGAATGGATTGGAAAGAATTCGGATGGAATGCAGTGGAATTGTGTGCAGTCGTTTGGAATGGAATGGAATGCAATGGAATGCTCTCGATTGGAATGAAATTAAATGGAATGGAATCTAAAGGAATGGAATCGAATGGAATGGACTTGGATAAAATGGATTGGAATGGAATGGTCTCAAAAGGAGTGGAATTGGATAGATCAGAAAGGAATGACATGGAATGAAATGGCATGGAGTGGAATAGAACGGAATGGAATTGAATAGAATAGAATCTAATGGAATGGAAAGAATTCATTCAAATGTAATGAACTGGAATGGAATGGAATCGAACAAAATGGAATGGAATGGAACGGAACGAAACGGAACGGAACGGAACGGAACGGAATGGAATCGTGTTTAATAGAATCCAATGCAATACAATGGAATGGAATGGAATTGATTCGAGTGGAATAGACTCGAATGGAATGGAATCGAATGGAGTAGAATGGAATGGAATGGAATGAAATGGACTCAAATGTAATGGGCTGTAATGCTATGGACTCGAATGGAATGGATTCGAATGTAATGGATTCGAATGGAACGAAATTGATGGCAATGGAACCAAATGGAATGGAATGGAATGGATTTGAATGTAACGGACTGGAATGTAGTTGACTGGAATGCAATGGACTTGAAAGGAATGAATTCGAATGTAATGTAATGTAATGTAAAACAATGGAAAGTAATGGAGTGGAATGGAATACAGTGGAATGTAACGGACTCGAATATAGAGGACTCCATTGGAATGGAATGCAATGGAAGGCAATCGAATGGAATGAAATCAAAAGGAATGGAATTCAATGGAATGGACTGGAATGGAATGATATCGAACTGGACAGAACGGAAAAGAATGGAGTCGAATGGATTGGAAAGGAATGGAATGGAAACGAATCAAATGGAATGAAATGGAAGAGTTTGGAAACAAATGCAATGGAATAGATTGGAACGCAAAGGATTCGAAAGGAATAGAACACAATGAAATGTCATGGAATGGAATAGAATGGAATGGTTGGAATGGTCTCGAATGGAATGGAGTGGAGTGGACTCGAATGGAATGGAACGGAATGGAATGGAATCAAAGAAAATAGAATGGAATGTAATGGAATGGAGTGGACTCAAAAGGATTAGAATGGATTGGACTGGAATTGAGTGGAATCTTGTTAAATGGAATGGAGTGGAATGGAATCGAATGGAAGGGAATCTAACGGAATGGAATAGAAAACAATTGACTTGAATTGAATGTATCCAAATGGAACTCCCTCGAATGGAATGGAATGGAATGGAATGGAATGGAATGGAATGGAATGGAATGGAATTGAATATAGTGGAAAGACTCGAATGGAATGAAATGGAATGGAAAGGAATGGAATTGAATGAAATGGAATCGAGTGTAATGGACTGGAATAGAAAAGACTCCAATGGAATGCAATTGAGTGCAATGGAATCAAATGGAATGTAATCGAAAGGAATGAAATCCAATGGAATGGAAGCGAATGGAATGGACTGGAATGTAATAACTTGAATGGAATGGACTTGAATGGAATGGAATGGATTCGAATGGAATGGAATCAAATCACATCGAATGGGATGGAATGGAATGGAATGGAATGGAATGGAATGGGATGGAATGGACTCGAATGGAATCGACTCAAAGGGAATGGAATAGAACGGAATAAAAGGGAAATGAATGGAATGGAATCGAATGTCATAGAATGCAGTGGAATGGAATTGAATGGAAGAGAATACGCTCGAATGGAATGGAAAGGAATGAAATGGAATGGATTTTAATGGAATTGTATGGAATGGAAGGGCATGTAATGGAAACTAATGGAATGGAATTGAATGGAAAAGAATCTAAAGGAATTGGAAGGAATGGAAAGGAATGGACATGAATGAAATGCAGTGGAATAGAATACAATGGAACGGACAGGAAACGAGTTGAATCGAAAGGAATGAAATCAAATGGAATAGCCTGGAATGGAATTGACTCAAGTGGAATGGACTGGAATGAAACGGTTTCGAGTGGAACGGAATGCAATGGAATGTAATGGAGTCGAATAGAATCAAATGAAAACGAATGTAATGGAATGGAATGGAAAGGAATGGAATGGAAATGAATGGAATTGAATCGAATGGAATGGTCTGGAATTGAATGGAACTGAATGGATTGGACTCAAATGGAATGAACTCAAATGGAATAGAGTCAAATGAGATTGAATCTAATAGAATGGAAGGTTATGAAATTTAATCATATGGAGTCAAATGGAACGGATTGAAATGACATGAAAAGGAATGGAGTAGAATCGAATGGAATCAAATGGAACGGACTGGAATGGCACGGACTGTAATGGAATGGACTTGAATGGAAAGGAAGGGAACAGGCTCGAATGGAATGGAAAGGAATGAAATGGAATGGATTTTAATGGAAATGTATGGAGTGGAAGGGCATGTAACGGAATCTAATGGAATGGAAATGAATGGAAAATAATCTAAACGAATTGGGAGGAATGGAATGGAATGGACATGAATGGAATGCAGTGGAATAGAATACAATGGAACGGACGGGAAAGGAATTGGATCAAAAGGAATGAAATTGAAAGGAATAGACTGGAATGTAATTGACTCAAATGGACTGGACTGGAATTGAATGGTTTCGAGTGGAATGGAATGCAACGGAATGGAATGGAATCGAATCGAATCAAATGAAAACAAATGGAATGGAAACGAATGGTATTGAATCGAATGGAGTGGTCTGCAATTGAATGGAATTGAATGGATTGGACTCCAATGGAACGAACTCGAAAGGAATAGAGTCAAATGGGATTGAATCGAATGGAATGGAATGTTATGAAATTTAATCATATGGAGTCAAATGGAATGGACTGAAATGGAATGAAATGGAATGGAATAGAATCAAATGGAATGGAATCAAATGGACTGCACTGGAACGGCATGGAATGGACTTGAAACGAATGGACTCGAAAGGAATGAACTCGAATGGAATGGACGTCATAGCTCTGGACTGGAATGAACTCGAATGGAATTGTCTCCAATGGAATGGACTGGAAGGGAATGCAATCGAATGGAATGGAATGGAATCGAATGGAATGAACTCTAATGGAATGGAATAGAATCACATGGACATGAATGGAATGAACTGGAATGGAACTGCCTTGAATGGAATGGAATCGAATGGAATGATATCGAATAGAAGGGAATAGAGTGGAATGGAATGGAATGGAAAAGATTGGAGTGGAATCGAATGAAATTAGGCTAATTGGAGAGGGATGGAATGGAATGGAAAGTACTAGAAGGTAATGGATTGCAATGTAATCGATACAAATGCAATGGATTTGAATGGAAAGTAATAGTATGGAATGAAATCCAATGGAATTGAACCACAAGGATTGAAATGAATGGAATGGAGTCGAATGGAAGGGAATTGAATGGAATGTAATGGACTGGACTGGAATGGAACGGACTCGAAAGGAATGGACGGCAATAGAACCATCTCGAATGAAATGGTCCCGAATGGATTGGAAATGAAAGGAAAGGAATCGCATGGAATGGAATAGAATGGAATGGAACGGTCTGGAATGGAATGGAATCGAAAGGAATGGATTGCAATGGAACCGTCTCGAATGAAATGGACCCGAATGGATTGGAAATGAAAAAAATGGAGTCGAATGGAATGGAATCAATTAGAATTGAATGGACTGGAATGGAATGGAATGGACTGAATGGAATGGACTCAACTCGAATGGAATCGAATGGAATGGAATCAAAAGGGATGGACTGGAATGGAATGTATTCGAATGGAATGGAATCAAATGGAATGCAATCGAATGGAATGGACTTGCATAGAATGGATTGGAATGGAATGGTCTCAAATGGAGTGGAATTGGATGGATCAGAAAGGAATGAAATGGAATGGAATGGAATAGAACGGAATGGAATTGAATGGAATAGAATCTAATGCAATGGAAAGAACTCATTCAAATGTAATGGACTGGATAGGAATGGAATCGAACAAATTGGAATGGAATGGAATGGAATGGAATGGAATGGAATGGAATGGAATGGAATGGAATGGAATGGAATGGAAAGAATTCGGATGGAATGCAGTGGAATTGTGTGCAGTCGTTTGGAATGGAATGGAATGCAATGGAATGCTCGCGATTGGAATGAAATTAAATGGAATGGAATCTAAAGGAATGGAATCGAATGGAATGGACTTGGATAGAATGGATTGGAATGGAATGGTCTCAAAAGGAGTGGAATTGGATGGATCAGAAAGGAATGACATGGAATGGAATGGCATGGAGTGGAATAGAACGGAATGGAATTGAATAGAATAGAATCTAATGGAATGGAAAGAATTCATTCAAATGTAATGCACTGGAATGGAATGGAATCGAACAAAATGGAATGGAATGGAACGGAAAGAAACGGAATGGAACGGAACGGAACAGAATGGAATCGTGTTTAATAGAATCCAATGCAATACAATGGAATGGAATGGAATTGATTCGAGTGGAATAGACTCGAATGGAATGGAATCGAATGGAGTAGAATGGAATGGAATGGAATGAAATGGACTCAAATGCAATGGGCTGTAATGCTATGGACTCGAATGGAATGGATTCGAATGTAATGGATTCGAATGGAACAAAATTGATGGCAATGGAACCAAATGGAATGGAATGGAATGGATTTGAATGTAACGGACTGGAATGTAGTTGACTGGAATGCAATGGACTTGAAAGGAATGAATTCGAATGTAATGTAATGTAATGTAATGTAAAACAATGGAAAGTAATGGAGTGGAATGGAATACAGTGGAATGTAATGGACTCGAATATAGAGGACTCCGTTGGAATGGAATGCAATGGAAGGCAATCGAATGGAATGCAATCAAAAGGAATGGAATTCAATGGAATGGACTGGAATGGAATGATATCGAACTGGACAGAACGGAAAAGAATGGAGTCGAATGGATCGGAAAGGAATGGAATGGAAACGAATCAAATGGAATGAAATGGAAGAGTTTGGAAACAAATGCAATGGAATGGATTGGAACGCAAAGGATTCGAAAGGAATAGAACACAATGAAATGTCATGGAATGGAATAGAATGGAATGGGATGGAATGGACTCGAATGGAATGGAATGGAGTGGACTCGAATGGAATGGAACGGAATGGAATGGAATCAAAGAAAATAGAATGGAATGTAATGGAATGGAGTGGACTAAAAATGATTAGAATGGATTGGACTGGAATTGATTGGAATCTTGTTAAATGGAATGGAGTGGAATGGAATCGAATGGAAGTGAATCTAACGGAATGGAATAGAAAACAATTGACTTGAATTGAATGTATCCAAATGGAACTCCCTCGAATGGAATGGAATGGAATGGAATGGAATGGAATGGAATGGAATGGAATGGAATGGAATTGAATGTAGTGGAAAGACTCGAATGGAATGAAATGGAATGGAAAGGAATGGAATTGAATGAAATGGAATCGAGTGTAATGGACTGGAATAGAAAAGACTCCAATGGAATGCAATTGAGTGCAATGGAATCAAATGGAATGTAATCGAAAGGAATGAAATCCAATGGAATGGAAGCGAATGGAATGGACTGGAATGTAATAACTTGAATGGAATGGACTTGAATGGAATGGAATGGATTCGAATGGAATGGAATCAAATCACATCGAATGGGATGGAATGGAATGGAATGGAATGGAATGGAATGGAATGGAATGGAATGGAGTGGAATGGAATGGGATGGAATGGACTCGAATGGAATCGACTCAAAGGGAATGGAATAGAACGGAATAAAAGGGAAATGAATGGAATGGACTCGAATGTCATAGAATGCAGTGGAATGGAATTGAATGGAAGAGAATACGCTCGAATGGAATGGAAAGGAATGAAATGGAATGGATTTTAATGGAATTGTATGGAATGGAAGGGCATGTAATGGAAACTAATGGAATGGAATTGAATGGAAAAGAATCTAAAGGAATTGGAAGGAATGGAAAGGAATGGACATGAATGAAATGCAGTGGAATAGAATACAATGGAACGGACAGGCAACGAGTTGAATCGAAAGGAATGAAATCAAATGGAATAGCCTGGAATGGAATTGACTCAAATGGAATGGACTGGAATGAAACGGTTTCGAGTGGAACGGAATGCAATGGAATGTAATGGTGTCGAATAGAATCAAATGAAAATGAATGTAATGGAATGGAATGGAAAGGAATGGAATGGAAATGAATGGAATTGAATCGAATGGAATGGTCTGGAATTGAATGGAACTGAATGGATTGGACTCAAATGGAATGAACTCAAATGGAATAGAGTCAAATGAGATTGAATCTAATAGAATGGAAGGTTATGAAATTTAATCATATGGAGTCAAATGGAACGGATTGAAATGACATGAAAAGGAATGGAGTAGAATCGAATGGAATCAAATGGAACGGACTGGAATGGCACGGACTGTAATGGAATGGACTTGAATGGAAAGGAAGGGAACAGGCTCGAATGGAATGGAAAGGAATGAAATGGAATGGATTTTAATGGAAATGTATGGAGTGGAAGGGCATGTAACGGAATCTAATGCAATGGAAATGAATGGAAAATAATCTAAACGAATTGGGAGGAATGGAATGGAATGGACATGAATGGAATGCAGTGGAATAGAATACAATGGAACGGACGGGAAAGGAATTTGATCAAAAGGAATGAAATTGAAAGGAATAGACTGGAATGTAATTGACTCAAATGGACTGGACTGGAATGGAATGGTTTCGAGTGGAATGGAATGCAACGGAATGGAATGGAATCGAATCGAATCAAATGAAAACAAATGGAATGGAAACGAATGGTATTGAATCGAATGGAGTGGTCTGCAATTGAATGGAATTGAATGGATTGGACTCCAATGGAACGAACTCGAAAGGAATAGAGTCAAATGGGATTGAATCGAATGGAATGGAATGTTATGAAATTTAATCATATGGAGTCAAATGGAATGGACTGAAATGGAATGAAATGGAATGGAATAGAATCAAATGGAATGGAATCAAATGGACTGCACTGGAACGGCATGGAATGGACTTGAAACGAATGGACTCGAAAGGAATGAACTCGAATGGAATGGACGTCATAGCTCTGGACTGGAATGAACTCGAATGGAATTGTCTCCAATGGAATGGACTGGAAGGGAATGCAATCGAATGGAATGGAATGGAATCGAATGGAATGAACTCTAATGGAATGGAATAGAATCACATGGACATGAATGGAATGAACTGGAATGGAACTGCCTTGAATGGAATGGAATCGAATGGAATGATATCGAATAGAAGGGAATAGAGTGGAATGGAATGGAATGGAAAAGATTGGAGTGGAATCGAATGAAATTAGGCTAATTGGAGAGGGATGGAATGGAATGGAAAGTACTAGAAGGTAATGGATTGCAATGTAATCGATACAAATGCAATGGATTCGAATGGAAAGTAATAGTATGGAATGAAATCCAATGGAATTGAACCACAAGGATTGAAATGAATGGAATGGAGTCGAATGGAAGGGAATTGAATGGAATGTAATGGAACTCAATGGAATGGAATGGAATGGAATGGAATGGACGGCAATAGAACCATCTCGAATGAAATGGTCCCGAATGGATTGGAAATGAAAGGAAAGGAATCGCATGGAATGGAATAGAATGGAATGGAACGGTCTGGAATGGAATGGAATCGAAAGGAATGGATTGCAATGGAACCGTCTCGAATGAAATGGACCCGAATGGATTGGAAATGAAAAAAATGGAGTCGAATGGAATGGAATCAATTAGAATTGAATGGACTGGAATGGAATGGAATGGACTGAATGGAATGGACTCAACTCGAATGGAATCGAATGGAATGGAATCAAAAGGGATGGACTGGAATGGAATGTATTCGAATGGAATGGAATCAAATGGAATGAAATCGAATGGAATGGACTTGCATAGAATGGATTGGAATGGAATGGTCTCAAAAGGAGTGGAATTGGATGGATCAGAAAGGAATGAAATGGAATGGAATGGAATAGAACGGAATGGAATTGAATGGAATAGAATCTAATGCAATGGAAAGAACTCCTTCAAATGTAATGGACTGGATTGGAATGGAATCGAACAAATTGGAATGGAATGGAATGGAATGGAATGGAATGGAATGGAATGGAATGGAATGGAATGGAAAGAATTCGGATGGAATGCAGTGGAACTGTGTGCAGTCGTTTGGAATGGAATGGAATGGAATGGAATGCTCTCGATTGGAATGAAATTAAATGGAATGGAATCTAAAGGAATGGAATCGAATGGAATGGACTTGGATAAAATGGATTGGAATGGAATGGTCTCAAAAGGAGTGGAATTGGATAGATCAGAAAGGAATGACATGGAATGAAATGGCATGGAGTGGAATAGAACGGAATGGAATTGAATAGAATAGAATCTAATGGAATGGAAAGAATTCATTCAAATGTAATGAACTGGAATGGAATGGAATCGAACAAAATGGAATGGAATGGAACGGAAAGAAACGTAACGGAACGGAACGGAACGGAATGGAATCGTGTTTAATAGAATCCAATGCAATACAATGGAATGGAATGGAATTGATTCGAGTGGAATAGACTCGAATGGAATGGAATCGAATGGAGTAGAATGGAATGGAATGGAATGAAATGGACTCAAATGTAATGGGCTGTAATGCTGTGGACTCGAATGGAATGGATTCGAATGTAATGGATTCGAATGGAACAAAATTGATGGCAATGGAACCAAATGGAATGGAATGGAATGGATTTGAATGTAACGGACTGGAATGTAGTTGACTGGAATGCAATGGACTGGAAAGGAATGAATTCGAATGTAATGTAATGTAATGTAATGTAAAACAATGGAAAGTAATGGAGTGGAATGGAATACAGTGGAATGTAATGGACTCGAATATAGAGGACTCCATTGGAATGGAATGCAATGGAAAGCAATCGAATGGAATGCAATCAAAAGGAATGGAATTCAATGGAATGGACTGGAATGGAATGATATCGAACTGGACAGAACGGAAAAGAATGGAGTCGAATGGATCGGAAAGGAATGGAATGGAAACGAATCAAATGGAATGAAATGGAAGAGTTTGGAAACAAATGCAATGGAATGGATTGGAACGCAAAGGATTCGAAAGGAATAGAACACAATGAAATGTCATGGAATGGAATAGAATGGAATGGGATGGAATGGACTCGAATGGAATGGAATGGAGTGGACTCGAATGGAATGGAACGGAATGGAATGGAATCAAAGAAAATAGAATGGAATGTAATGGAATGGAGTGGACTCAAAAGGATTAGAATGGATTGGACTGGAATTGAGTGGAATCTTGTTAAATGGAATGGAGTGGAATGGACACGAATGGAATGGAATCTAACGGAATGGAATAGAAAAGAATGGACTTGAATTGAATGTATCCAAATGGAACTCCTTCGAATGGAATGGAATGGAATGGAATTGAATGTAGTGGAAAGACTCGAATGGAATGAAATGGAATGGAAAGGAATGGAATTGAATGAAATGGAATCGAGTGTAATGGACTGGAATAGAAAAGACTCCAATGGAATGCAATTGAGTGCAATGGAATCGAATGGAATGTAATCGAAAGGAATGAAATTCAATGGAATGGAATCGAATGGAATGGACTGGAATGTAATAACTTGAATGGAATGGACTTGAATGGAATGGAATGGATTCGAATGGAATGGAATCAAATCACATCGAATGGGATGGAATGGAATGGAATGGAATGGAATGGAATGGAATGGAATGGAATGGAATAGACTCGAATGGAATCGAATCAAAGGGAATGGAATAGAACGGAATAAGAGGGAAATGAATGGAATGGACTCGAACGTCATAGAATGCAGTGGAATAGAATTGAATGGAAGAGAATACGCTCGAATGGAATGGAAAGGAATGAAATGGAATGGATTTTAATGGAATTGTATGGAATGGAATTGAATGGAAAAGAATCTAACGGAATTGGAAGGAATGGAAAGGAATGGACATGAATGAAATGCAGTGGAATAGAATACAATGGAACGGACAGGAAACGAGTTGCATCGAAAGGAATGAAATCAAATGGATTAGCCTGGAATGGAATTGACTCAAATGGAATGGACGGGAATGAAACGGTTTCGAGTGGAACGGAATGCAATGGAATGTAATGGAGTCGAATAGAATCAAATGAAAATGAATTCAATGGAATGGAATGGAAAGGAATGGAATGGAAATGAATGGAACTGAATCGAATGGAATGGTCTGGAATTGAATGGAACTGAATGGATTGGACTCAAATGGAATGAACTCAAATGGAATAGAGTCAAATGAGATTGAATCTAATGAATGGAAGGTTATGAAATTTAATCATATGGAGTCAAATGGAACGGACTGAAATGACATGAAAAGGAATGGAGTAGAATCGAATGGAATCAAATGGAATGGACTGGAATGGCACGGACTGTAATGGAATGGACTTGAATGGAAAGGAAGGGAATAGCCTCGAATGGAATGGAAAGGAATGAAATGGAATGGATTTTAATGGAAATGTATGGAGTGGAAGGGCATGTAACGGAATCTAATGGAATGGAAATGAATGGAAAATAATCTAAACGAATTGGGAGGAATGGAATGGAATGGACATGAATGGAATGCAGTGGAATAGAATACAATGGAACGGACGGGAAAGGAATTGGATCAAAAGGAATGAAATTGAAAGGAATAGACTGGAATGGAATTGACTGAAATGGACTGGACTGGAATGGAATGGTTTCGAGTGGAATGGAATGCAACGGAATGGAATGGAATCGAATTGAATCAAATGAAAACAAATGGAATGGAAACGAATGGTATTGAATCGAATGGAGTGGTCTGCAATTGAATGGAATTGAATGGATTGGACTCCAATGGAACGAACTCGAAAGGAATAGAGTCAAATGGGATTGAATCGAATGGAATGGAATGTTATGAAATTTAATCATATGGAGTCAAATGGAATGGACTGAAATGGAATGAAATGGATTGGAATAGAATCAAATGGAATGGAATCAAAGGCAATGCACTGGAACGGCATGGAATGGACTTGAAACGAATGGACTCGAATGGAATGCACTCAAATGGAATGGACGTCATAGCTCTGGACTGGAATGAACTCGAATGGAATTGTCTCCAATGGAATGGACTGGAAGGGAATGCAATCGAATGGAATGGAATGGAATCGAATGGAATGAACTCTAATGGAATGGAATAGAATCACATGGACATGAATGGAATGAACTGGAATGGAACTGCCTTGAATGGAATGGAATCGAATGGAATGATATCGAGTAGAAGGGACTAGAGAGGAATGGAATGGAATGGAAAAGATTGGAGTGGAATCGAATGACATTAGGTTAATTGGAGAGGGATGGAACGGAATGGAAAGTACTAGAAGGTAATGGATTGCAATGTAATCGATACAAATGCAATGGATTCGAATGGAAAGTAATAGTATGGAATGAAATCCAATGGAATTGAACAACAATGATGGAAATGAATGGAATGGACTCGAATGGAAGGGAATTGAATGGAATGTAATGGACTGGACTGGAATGGAACGGACTCGAAAGGAATCGACGGCAATAGAACCATCTCGAATGAAATGGTCCCGAATGGATTGGAAATGAAAGGAAAGGAATCGCATGGAATGGAATAGAATGGAATGGAACGGTCTGGAATGGAATGGAATCGAAAGGAATGGATTGCAATGGAACCGTCTCGAATGAAATGGACCCGAATGGATTGGAAATGAAAAAAATGGAGTCGAATGGAATGGAATCAATTAGAATTGAATGGACTGGAATGGAATGGAATGGACTGAATGGAATGGACTCAACTCGAATGGAATCGAATGGAATGGAATCAAAAGGGATGGACTGGAATGGAATGTATTCGAATGGAATGGAATCAAATGGAATGCGATCGAATGGAATGGACTTGGAAATAATGGATTGGAATGGAATGGTCTCAAATGGAGTGGAATTGGATGGATCAGAAAGGAATGAAATGGAATGGAATGGAATAGAACGGAATGGGATTGAATGGAATAGAATCTAATGCAATGGAAAGAATTCATTCAAATGTAATGGACTGGAATGGAATGGAATCGAACAAATTGGAATGGAATCGAATGGAATGGAATGGAATGGAATGGAATGGAATGGAATGGAATGGAATGGAATGGAATGGAATGGAATGGAATGGAAAGAATTCGGATGGAATGCAGTGGAATTGTGTGCAGTCGTTTGGAATGGAATGGAATGCAATGGAATGCTCTCGATTGGAATGAAATTAAATGGAATGGAATCTAAAGGAATGGAATCGAATGGAATGGACTTGGATAGAATGGATTGGAATGGAATGGTCTCAAAAGGAGTGGAATTGGATGGATCAGAAAGGAATGACATGGAATGGAATGGCATGGAGTGGAATAGAACGGAATGGAATTGAATAGAATAGAATCTAATGGAATGGAAAGAATTCATTCAAATGTAATGCACTGGAATGGAATGGAATCGAACAAAATGGAATGGAATGGAACGGAAAGAAACGGAACGGAACGGAACGGAACGGAATGGAATCGTGTTTAATAGAATCCAATGCAATACAATGGAATGGAATGGAATTGATTCGAGTGGAATAGACTCGAATGGAATGGAATCGAATGGAGTAGAATGGAATGGAATGGAATGAAATGGACTCAAATGTATTGGGCTGTAATGCTATGGACTCGAATGGAATGGATTCGAATGTAATGGATTCGAATGGAACGAAATTGATGGCAATGGAACCAAATGGAATGGAATGGAATGGATTTGAATGTAACGGACTGGAATGTAGTTGACTGGAATGCAATGGACTTGAAAGGAATGAATTCGAATGTAATGTAATGTAATGTAAAACAATGGAAAGTAATGGAGTGGAATGGAATACAGTGGAATGTAATGGACTCGAATATAGAGGACTCCATTGGAATGGAATGCAATGGAAGGCAATCGAATGGAATGCAATCAAAAGGAATGGAATTCAATGGAATGGACTGGAATGGAATGATATCGAACTGGACAGAACGGAAAAGAATGGAGTCGAATGGATCGGAAAGGAATGGAATGGAAACGAATCAAATGGAATGAAATGGAAGAGTTTGGAAACAAATGCAATGGAATGGATTGGAACGCAAAGGATTCGAAAGGAATAGAACACAATGAAATGTCATGGAATGGAATAGAATGGAATGGGATGGATTGGACCCGATTGGAATGGAATGGAGTGGACTCGAATGGAATGGAATGGAATGGAATGGAATCAATGAAAATAGAATGGAATATAATGGAATGGAGTGGACTCAAAAGGATTAGAATGGATTGGACTGGAATTGAGTGGAATCTTGTTAAATGGAATGGAGTTGGATGGACTCGAATGGAATGGAATCTAACGGAATGGAATAGAAAAGAATGGACTTGAATTGAATGTATCCAAATGGAACTCCCTCGAATGGAATGGAATGGAATGGAATGGAATGGAATGGAATGGAATGGAATGGAATGGAATGGAATGGAATGGAATGGAATGGAATGGAATGCAGTGGAAAGACTCGAATGGAATGAAATGGAATGGAAAGGAGTGGAGTTGAATGAAATGGAATCGAGTGTAATGGACTGGAATAGAAAAGACTCCAATGGAATGCAATTGAGTGCAATGGAATCGAATGGAATGTAATCGAAAGGAATGAAATCCAATGGAATGGAATCGAATGGAATGGACTGGAATGTAATAACTTGAATGCAATGGACTTGAATGGAATGGAATGGATTCGAATGGAATGGAATCAAATCACATTGAATGGGTTGGAATGGAATGGAATGGAATGGAATGGGATGGAATGGAATGGAATGGAATGGACTCGAATGGAATCGACTCAAAGGGAATGGAATAGAACGGAATAAAAGGGAAATGAATGGAATGGACTCGAATGTCATAGAATGCAGTGGAATAGAATTGAATGGAAGAGAATACGCTCGAATGGAATGGAAAGGAATGAAATGGAATGGATTTTAATGGAATTGTATGGAATGGAATTGAATGGAAAAGAATCTAAAGGAATTGGAAGGAATGGAAAGGAATGGACATGAATGAAATGCAGTGGAATAGAATACAATGGAACGGACAGGAAACGAGTTGCATCGAAAGGAATGAAATCAAATGGAATAGCCTGGAATGGAATTGACTCAAATGGAATGGACGGGAATGAAACGGTTTCGAGTGGAACGGAATGCAATGGAATGTAATGGAGTCGAATAGAATGAAATGAAAACGAATGTAATGGAATGGAATGGAAAGGAATGGAATGGAAATGAATGGAATTGAATCGAATGGAATGGTCTGGAATTGAATGGAACTGAATGGATTGGACTCAAATGGAATGAACTCAAATGGAATAGAGTCAAATGAGATTGAATCTAATAGAATGGAAGGTTATGAAATTAATCATATGGAGTCAAATGGAACGGATTCAAATGACATGAAAAGGAATGGAGTAGAATCGAATGGAATCAAATGGAACGGACTGGAATGGCACGGACTGTAATGGAATGAACTTGAATGGAAAGGAAGGGAATAGGCTCGAATGGAATGGAAAGGAATGAAATGGAATGGATTTTAATGGAAATGTATGGAGTGGAAGGGCATGTAACGGAATCTAATTTAATGGAAATGAATGGAAAATAAACTAAACGAATCGGGAGGAATGGAATGGAATGGACATGAATGGAATGCAGTGGAATAGAATACAATGGAACGGACGGGAAGGGAATTGGATCCAAAGGAATGAAATTGAAAGGAATAGACTGGAATGGAATTGACTCAAATGGAATGGACTGGAATGGAATGGTTTCGAGTGGAATGGAATGCAACGGAATGGAATGGAATCGAATCGAATCAAATGAAAACAAATGGAATGGAAACGAATGGTACTGAATCGAATGGAGTGGTCTGTAATTGAATGGAATTGAATGGATTGGACTCCAATGGAACGAACTCGAAAGGAATAGAGTCAAATGGGATTGAATCGAATGGAATGGAATGTTATGATTTAATCATATGGAGTCAAATGGAATGGACTGAAATGGAATGAAATGGATTGGAATAGAATCAAATGGAATGGAATCAAATGGAATGCACTGGAACGGCATGGAATGGACTTGAAAAGAACGGACTCGAATGGAATGAACTCGAATGGAATGGACGTCATAGCTCTGGACTGGAATGAACTCGAATGGAATTGTCTCCAATGGAATGGACTGGAAGGGAATGCAATCGAATGGAATGGAATGGAATCGAATGGAATGAACTCTAATGGAATGGAATAGAATCACATGGACATGAATGGAATGAACTGGAATGGAACTGCCTTGAATGGAATGGAATCGATTGGAATGATATCGAATAGAAGGGAATAGAGTGGAATGGAATGGAATGGAAAAGATTGGAGTGGAATCGAATGAAATTAGGCTAATTGGAGAGGGATGGAATGGAATGGAAAGTACTAGAAGGTAATGGATTGCAATGTAATCGATACAAATGCAATGGATTCGAATGGAAAGTAATAGCATGGAATGAAATCCAATGGAATTGAACCACAAGGAATGGAAATGAATGGAATGGACTCGAAAGGAAGGGAATTGAATGGAATGTAATGGACTGGACTGGAATGGTACGGACTCGAAAGGAATGGACGGCAATAGAACCATCTCGAATGAAATGGTCCCGAATGGATTGGAAATGAAAGGAAAGGAATCGCATGGAATGGAGTAGAATGGAATGGAACGGTCTGGAATGGAATGGAATCGAAAGGAATGGATTGCAATGGAACCGTCTCGAATGAAAGGGACCCGAATGGATTGGAAATGAAAAAAATGGAGTCGCATGGAATGGAATCAATTAGAATTGAATGGACTGGAATGGAATGGAATGGACTGAATGGAATGGACTCAACTCGAATGGAATCGAATGGAATGGAATCAAAAGGGATGGACTGGAATGGAATGTATTCGGAAGGAATGGAATCAAATGGAATGCAATCGAATGGAATGGACTTGGATAGAATGGATTGGAATGGAATGGTCTCAAATGGAGTGGAATTGGAGGGATCAGAAACGAATGAAATGGAATGGAATGGAATAGAACGGAATGGAATTGAATGGAATAGAATCTAAAGGAATGAAAGAATTCATTCAAATGTAATGGACTGGAATGGAATGGAATCGAACAAATTGGAATGGAGTGGAATGGAATGGAATGGAATGGAATGGAATGGAATGGAATGGAATGGAATGGAATGGAATGGAATGGAATGGAATGCAATGGAGTGGATTGGAAAGAATTCGGATGGAATGCAGTGGAATTGTGTGCAGTCGTTTGGAATGGAATGGAATGGAATGGAATGCTATCGATTGGAATGAAATTAAATGGAATGGAATCTAAAGGAATGGAATCGAATGGAATGGACTTGGATAGAATGGATTGGAATGGAAAGGTCTCAAAAGGATTGGAATTGGATGGATCAGAAAGGAATGAAATGGAATGGAATGGCATCGAGTGGAATAGAATCGAATGGAATTGAATAGAATAGAATCTAATGGAATGGAAAGAATTCATTCAAATGTAATGCACTGGAATGGAAAGGAATCGAACAAAATGGAATGGAATGGAACGGAACGGAACGGAACGGAACGGAACGGAACGGAATGGACTCGAATATAATCGACGCAAAGGGAATGGAATAGAATGGAATAAAAGGGAAATGAATGGAATGGACTCGAATGTCAAAAAATGCAGAGGAATAGAATTGAATGGAAGAAAATACGATCGAATAGAATGGAAAGGAATGAAATGGAATGGATTATAATGGAATTGTATGGATTGGAAGGGCATGTAATGGAAACTAATGGAATGGAATTGAATGGAAAAGAATCTAAACAATTGGAAGGAATGGAAAGGAATGGACATGAATGAAATGCAGTGGAATAGAATACAATGGAACGGACAGGAAACGAGTTGAATCGAAAGAAATGAAATCAAATGGAATAGCCTGGAATGGAATTGACTCAAATGGAATGGACTGGAATGAAACGGTTTCGAGTGGAACGGAATGCAATGGAATGTAATGGAGTCGAATAGAATCAAATGAAAACGAATGTAATGGAATGGAATGGAAAGGAATGGAATGGAAATGAATGGATTTGAATCGAATGGAATGGTCTGGAATTGAATGGAACTGAATGGATTGGACTCAAATGGAATGAACTCAAATGGAATAGAGTCAAATGAGATTGAATCTAATGAATGGAAGGTTATGAAATTTAATCATATGGAGTCAAATGGAACGGATTGAAATGAAATGAAAAGGAATGGAGTAGAATCGAATGGAATCAAATGGAACGGACTGGAATGGCACGGACTGTAATGGAATGGAGTTGAATGGAAAGGAAGGGAATAGGCTCGAATGGAATGGAAAGGAATGAAATGGAATGGATTTTAATGGAAATGTATGGAATGGAAGGGCATGTAACGGAATCTAATGGAATGGAAATGAATGGAAAATAATCTAAACGAATTGGGAGGAATGGAGTGGAATGGACATGAATGGAATGCAGTGGAATAGAATACAATGGAACGGACGGGAAAGGAATTGGATCAAAAGGAATGAAATTGAAAGGAATAGACTGGAATGGAATTGACTGAAATGGACTGGACTGGAGTGGAATGGTTTCGAGTGGAATGGAATGCAACGGAATGGAATGGAATTGAATCGAATCAAATGAAAACAAATGGAATGGAAACGAATGGTATTGAATCGAATGGAGTGGTCTGCAATTGAATGGAATTGAATGGATTGGACTCCAATGGAACGAACTCGAAAGGAATAGAGTCAAATGGGATTGAATCGAATGGAATGGAATGTTATGAAATTTAATCATATGGAGTCAAATGGAATGGACTGAAATGGAATGAAATGGAATTGAATAGAATCAAATGGAATGGAATCAAATGGAATGCACTGGAACGGCATGGAATGGACTTGAAACGAATGGACTCGAATGGAATGAACTCGAATGGAATGGACGTCATAGCTCTGGACTGGAATGAATTCGAATGGAATTGTCTCCAACGGAATGGACTGGAAGGGAATGCAATCGAATGGAATGGAATGGAATCGAATGGAATGAACTCTAATGGAATGGAATAGAATCACATGGACATGAATGGAATGAACTGGAATGGAACTGCCTTGAATGGAATGGAATCGAATGGAATGATATCGAATAGAAGGGAATAGAGTGGAATGGAATGGAATGGAAAAGATTGGAGTGGAATCGAATGAAATTAGGCTAATTGGAGAGGGATGGAATGGAATGGAAAGTACTAGAAGGTAATGGATTGCAATGTAATCGATACAAATGCAATGGATTCGAATGGAAAGTAATAGTATGGAATGAAATCCAATGGAATTGTACCACAAGGAATGGAAATGAATGGAATGGACTCGAATGGAAGGGAATTGAATGGAATGTAATGGACTGGACTGGAATGGAACAGACTCGAAAGGAATGGACGGCAATAGAAAAATCTCGATTGAAACCGTCCCGAATGGATTGGAAATGAAAGGAAAGGAATCGCATGGAATGGAATAGAATGGAATGGAACGATCTGGAAAGGAATGGAATCAAAAGGAATGGATTGCAATGGAACCGTCTCGAATGAAATGGACCCGAATGGATTGGAAATGAAAAAAATGGAGTCGCATGGAATGGAATCAATTAGAATTGAATGGACTGGAATGGAATGGAATGGACTGAATGGAATGGACTCAACGCAAATGGAATAGAATGGAATGGAATCAAAAGGGATGGACTGGAATGGAATGTATTCGAATGGAATGGAATCAAATGGAATGCATTCGAATGGAATGGACTTGGATAGAATGGATTGGAATGGAATGGTCTCAAATGGAGTGGAATTGGATGGATCAGATAGGAATGAAATGGAATGGAGTGGAATAGAACGGAATGGAATTGAATGGAATAGAATCTAATGCAATGGAAAGAATTCATTCAAATGTAATGGGTTAGAATGGAATGGAATCGAACAAATTGGAATGGAATGGAATGGAATGGAATGGAATGGAATGGAATGGAATGGAATGGAATGGAATGGAATGGAATGGAATGGAATGGAATGGAAAGAATTCGGATGGAATGCAGTGGAATTGTGTGCAGTCGTTTGGAATGGAATGGAATGGAATCGAATGCTCTCGATTGGAATGAAATTTAATGGAATGGAATCTAAAGGAATGGAATCGAATGGAATGGACTTGGATAGAATGGATTGGAATGGAATGGTCTCAAAAGGAGTGGAATTGGATGGATCAGAAAGGAATGACATGGAATGGAATGGCATGGAGTGGAATAGAACGGAATGGAATTGAATAGAATAGAATCTAATGGAATGGAAAGAATTCATTCAAATGTAATGCACTGGAATGGAATGGAATCGAACAAAATGGAATGGAATGGAACGGAACGAAACGGAACGGAACGGAACGGATCGGAATGGAATCCAGTTAAATAGAGTCTAAAGCAACATCGAATAGGAGGGAATGGAATGGAATGGAATGGAATGGAATGGAATGGAATGGAATGGAATGGACTCGAATGGAATCGACTCAAAGGGAATGGAATAGAACGGAATAAAAGGGAAATGAATGGAATGGAAACGAATGTCATAGAATGCAGTGGAATAGAATTGAATGGAAGAGAATACGCTCTAATGGAATGGAAAGGAATGAAATGGAATGGATTTTAATGGAATTGTATGGAATGGAAGGGCATGTAATGGAAACTAATGGAATGGAATTGAATGGAAAAGAATCTAAAGGAATTGGAAGGAATGGAAAGGAATGGACATGAATGAAATGCAGTGGAATAGAATACAATGGAACGGACAGGAAACGAGTTGAATCGAAAGGAATGAAATCAAATGGAATAGCCTGGAATGGAATTGACTCAAATGGAATGGACTGGAATGAAACGGTTTCGAGTGGAACGGAATGCAATGGAATGTAATGGAGTCGAATAGAATCAAATGAAAATGAATGTAATGGAATGGAATGGAAAGGAATGGAATGGAAATGAATGGAATTGGATCGAATGGAATGGTCTGGAATTGAATGGAACTGAATGGATTGGACTCAAATGGAATGAACTCAAATGGAATAGAGTCAAATGAGATTGAATCTAATAGAATGCAAGGTTATGAAATTTAATCATATGGAGTCAAATGGAACGGATTGAAATGACATGAAAAGGAATGGAGTAGAATCGAATGGAATCAAATGGAATGGACTGGAATGGCACGGACTGTAATGGAATGGACTTGAATGGAAAGGAAGGGAATAGGCTCGAATGGAATGGAAAGGAATGAAATGGAATGGATTTTAATGGAAATGTATGGAGTGGAAGGGCATGTAACGGAATCTAATGGAATGGAAATGAATGGAAAATAATCTAAACGAATTGGGAGGAATGGAATGGAATGGACATGAATGGAATGCAGTGGAATAGAATACAATGGAACGGACGGGAAAGGAATTGGATCAAAAGGAATGAAATTGAAAGGAATAGACTGGAATGGAATTGACTCAAATGGACTGGACTGGAATGGAATGGTTTCGAGTGGAATGGAATGCAACGGAATGGAATGGAATCGAATCGAATCAAAAGAAAACAAATGGAATGGAAACGAATGGTATTGAATCGAATGGAGTGGTGTGCAATTGAATGGAATTGAATGGATTGGACTCCAATGGAACGAACTCGAAAGGAATAGAGTCAAATGGGATTGAATCGAATGGAATGGAATGTTATGAAATTTCATCATATGGAGTCAAATGGAATCGACTGAAATGGAATGAAATGGAATGGAATAGAATCAAATGGAATGGAATCAAATGGAATGCACTGGAACGGCATGGAATGGACTTGAAACGAATGGACTCGAATGGAATGAACTCTAATGGAATGGACGTCATAGCTCTGGACTGGAATGAACTCGAATGGAATTGTCTCCAATGGAATGGACTGGAAGGGAATGCAATCGAATGGAATGGAATGGAATCGAATGGAATGAACTCTAATGGAATGGAATAGAATCACATGGACATGAATGGAATGAACTGGAATGGAACTGCCTTGAATGGAATGGAATCGAATGGAATGATATCGAATAGAAGGGAATAGAGTGGAATGGAATGGAATGGAAAAGATTGGAGTGGAATCGAATGAAATTAGGCTAATTGGAGAGGGATGGAATGGAATGGAAAGTACTAGAAGGTAATGGATTGCAATGTAATCGATACAAATGCAATGGATTCGAATGGAAAGTAATAGTATGGAATGAAATCCAATGGAATTGAACCACAAGGAATGGAAATGAATGGAATGGACTCGAATGGAAGGGAATTGAACGGAATGTAATGGACTGGACTGGAATGGAACGGACTCGAAAGGAATGGACGGCAATAGAACCATCTCGAATGAAATGGTCCCGAATGGATTGGAAATGAAAGGAAAGGAATCGCATGGAATGGAATAGAATGGAATGGAACGGTCTGGAAAGGAATGGAATCGAAAGGAATGGATTGCAATGGAACCGTCTCGAATGAAATGGACCCGAATGGATTGGAGATGAAAAAAATGGAGTCGCATGGAATGGAATCAATTAGAATTAAATGGAATGGAATGGAATGGAATGGAATGGAATGATCAACCCGAGTAGAAAGGAGTGGAATGGAATGGAATGGAAAGGCATGGAATGGAATGGAATGGAATGGAATTGAATGGAATCAACCCGAGTAGAACGGAACGGAAAGGAACGGAACGGAACGGAACGGAATGGAATGGAATACAAAGGAATCAACCCGAGTAGAACGAGTGGAATGAAATGGAATGGAATGGAATGGAATGGAATGGAATGGAATGGAATGGAATGCAATGGAATGCAATGGAATGGAATGGAAAGAATTCGGATGGAATGCAGTGGAATTGTGTGCAGTCGTTTGGAATGGAATGGAATGCTCTCGATTGTAATGAAATTAAATGGAATGGAATCTAAAGGAATGGAATCGAATGGAATGGACTTGGATAAAATGGATTGGAATGGAATGGTCTCAAAAGGAGTGGAATTGGATGGATCAGAAAGGAATGACATGGAATGAAATGGCATGGAGTGGAATAGAACGGAATGGAATTGAATAGAATAGAATCTAATGGAATGGAAAGAATTCATTCAAATGTAATGCACTGGAATGGAATGGAATCGAACAAAATGGAATGGAATGGTACGGAACGGAACGGAATCGAGTGGAATAGAATACAATGCAATACAATGGAATGGAATGGAATTGATTCGAATGGAATAGACTCGAATGGAATGGAATCGAATGGAGTAGAATGGAATGGAATGGAATGAAATGGACTCAAATGTAATGGGCTGTAATGCTATGGACTCGAATGGAATGGATTCGAATGTAATGGATTCGAATGCAACGAAATTGATGGCAATGGAACCAAATGGAATGGAATGGAATGGATTTGAATTTAACGGACTGGAATGCAATGGACTTGAAAGGAATGAATTCGAATGTAATGTAATGGAATGTAAAACAATGGAAAGTAATGGAGTGGAATGGAATACAGTGGAATGAAATGGACTCGAATATATAGGACTCCATTGGAATGGAATTCAATGGAAGGCAATCGAATGGAATGCAATCGAAAGGAATGGAATTCAATGGAATGTCCAGGAATGGAATGATATCGAACTCGACAGAACAGTAAAGAATGGAATCGAATGGATTGGAAAGGAATGGAATGAAACGAATCAAATGGAATGAAATGGAAGAGTTTGGAAACAAATGCAATGGAATTGATTGGAATGCAAAGGATTCGAAAGGAATAGAACACAATGAAATGTCATGGAATGGAATAGAATGGAATGGGATGGGATGGAATGGACTCGAATTGCATGGAACGGAATGGAATGGAATCAAAGAAAATAGAATGGAATGTTATGGAATGGAGTGGACTCAAAAGGATTAGAATGGATTGGACTGGAATTGAGTGGAATCTTGTTAAATGGAATGGAGTGGAATGGACTCGAATGGAATGCAATCTAACGGAATGGAATAGAAAAGAATGGACTTAAATTGAATGTATCCAAATGGAACTCCCTCTAATGGAATGGAATGGAATGGAATGGAATGGAATGGAATTGAATGTACTGGAAAGGCACGAATGGAATGAAATGGAATGGAAAGGAATGGAATTGAATGAAATGGAATCGAGTGTAATGGACTGGAATAGAAAAGACTCCAATGGAATGCAATTGAGTGCAATGGAATCGAATGGAATGTAATCGAAAGGCAGGAAATCCAATGGAATGGAATAGAATGGAATGGATTCGAATGGAATGGAATCAAATCACATCGAATGGGAGGGAATGGAATGGAATGGAATGGAATGGAATGGAATGGAATGGAATGGAATGGAATGGAATGGAATGGAATGGACTCCAATGGAATCGACTCAAAAGGAATGGAATAGAACGGAATAAAAGGGAGATGAATGGAATGGACTCGAATGTCATAGAATGCAGTGGAATAGAATTGAATGGAAGAGAATACGCTCGAATGGAATGGAAAGGAATGAAATGGAATGGATTTTAATGGAATTTTATGGAATGGAAGGGCATATAATGGAAACTAATGAAATGGAATTGAATGGAAAAGAATCTAAAGGAATTGGAAGGAATGGAAAGGAATGGACATGAATGAAATGCAGTGGAATAGAATACAATGGAACGGACAGGCAACGAGTTGAATCGAAAGGAATGAAATCAAATGGAATAGCCTGGAATGGAATTGACTCAAATGGAATGGACTGGAATGAAACGGTTTCGAGTGGAACGGAATGCAATGGAATGTAATGGAGTCGAATAGAATGAAATGAAAACGAATGTAATGGAATGGAATGGAAAGGAATGGAATGGAAATGAATGGAATTGAATCGAATGGAATGGTCTGGAATTGAATGGAACTGAATGGATTGGACTCAAATGGAATGAACTCAAATGGAATAGAGTCAAATGAGATTGAATCTAATAGAATGGAAGGTTATGAAATTTAATCATATGGAGTCAAATGGAATGGATTGAAATGACATGAAAAGGAATGGAGTAGAATCGAATGGAATCAAATGGAACGGACTGGAATGGCACGGACTGTAATGGAATGGACTTGAATGGAAAGGAAGGGAATAGGCTCGAATGGAATGGAAAGGAATGAAATGGAATGGATTTTAATGGAAATGTATGGAGTGGAAGGGCATGTAACGGAATATAATGGAATAGAAATGAATGGAAAATAATCTAAACGAATTGGGAGGAATGGAATGGAATGGACATGAATGGAATGCAGTGGAATAGAATACAATGGAACGGACAGAAAGGAATTGGATCAAAAGGAATGAAATTGAAAGGAATAGACTGGAATGGAATTGACTCAAATGGACTGGACTGGAATGGAATGGTTTCGAGTGGAATGGAATGCAGCCGAATGGAATGGAATCGAATCGAATCAAAAGAAAACAACTGGAATGGAATCGAATGGTATTGAATCGAATGGAGTGGTCTGCAATTGAATGGAATTGAATGGATTGGACTCCAATGGAACGAACTCGAAAGGAATAGAGTCAAATGGGATTGAATCGAATGGAATGGAATGTTATGAAATTTAATCATATGGAGTCAAATGGAATCGACTGAAATGGAATGAAATGGAATGGAATAGAATCAAATGGAATGGAATCAAATGGAATGCACTGGAACGGCATGGAATGGACTTGAAACGAATGGACTCGAATGGAATGAACTCGAATGGAATGGACGTCATAGCTCTGGACTGGAATGAACTCGAATGGAATTGTCTCCAATGGAATGGACTGGAAGGGAATGCAATCGAATGGAATGGAATGGAATCGAATGGAATGAACTCTAATGGAATGGAATAGAATCACATGGATATGAATGGAATGAACTGGAATGGAACTGCCTTGTATGGAATGGAATCGAATGGAATGATATCGAATAGAAGGGAATAGAGTGGAATGGAATGGAATGGAAAAGATTGGAGTGGAATCGAATGAAATTAGGCTAATTGGAGAGGGATGGAATGGAATGGAAAGTACTAGAAGGTAATGGATTGCAATGTAATCGATACAAATGCAATGGATTCGAATGGAAAGTAATAGTATGGAATGAAATCCAATGGAATTGAACCACAAGGAATGGAAATGAATGGAATGGACTCGAATGGAAGGGAATTGAACGGAATGTAATGGACTGGACTGGAATGGAACGGACTCGAAAGGAATGGACGGCAATAGAACCATCTCGAATGAAATGGTCCCGAATGGATTGGAAATGAAAGGAAAGGAATCGCATGGAATGGAATAGAATGGAATGGAACGGTCTGGAAAGGAATGGAATCGAAAGGAATGGATTGCAATGGAACCGTCTCGAATGAAATGGACCCGAATGGATTGGAGATGAAAAAAATGGAGTCGCATGGAATGGAATCAATTAGAATTAAATGGAATGGAATGGAATGGAATGGAATGGAATGATCAACCCGAGTAGAAAGGAGTGGAATGGAATGGAATGGAAAGGCATGGAATGGAATGGAATGGAATGGAATTGAATGGAATCAACCCGAGTAGAACGGAACGGAAAGGAACGGAACGGAACGGAACGGAATGGAATGGAATACAAAGGAATCAACCCGAGTAGAACGAGTGGAATGAAATGGAATGGAATGGAATGGAATGGAATGGAATGGAATGGAATGGAATGGAATGGAATGGAATGCAATGGAATGCAATGGAATGGAATGGAAAGAATTCGGATGGAATGCAGTGGAATTGTGTGCAGTCGTTTGGAATGGAATGGAATGCTCTCGATTGTAATGAAATTAAATGGAATGGAATCTAAAGGAATGGAATCGAATGGAATGGACTTGGATAAAATGGATTGGAATGGAATGGTCTCAAAAGGAGTGGAATTGGATGGATCAGAAAGGAATGACATGGAATGAAATGGCATGGAGTGGAATAGAACGGAATGGAATTGAATAGAATAGAATCTAATGGAATGGAAAGAATTCATTCAAATGTAATGCACTGGAATGGAATGGAATCGAACAAAATGGAATGGAATGGTACGGAACGGAACGGAATCGAGTGGAATAGAATACAATGCAATACAATGGAATGGAATGGAATTGATTCGAATGGAATAGACTCGAATGGAATGGAATCGAATGGAGTAGAATGGAATGGAATGGAATGAAATGGACTCAAATGTAATGGGCTGTAATGCTATGGACTCGAATGGAATGGATTCGAATGTAATGGATTCGAATGCAACGAAATTGATGGCAATGGAACCAAATGGAATGGAATGGAATGGATTTGAATTTAACGGACTGGAATGCAATGGACTTGAAAGGAATGAATTCGAATGTAATGTAATGGAATGTAAAACAATGGAAAGTAATGGAGTGGAATGGAATACAGTGGAATGAAATGGACTCGAATATAGAGGACTCCATTGGAATGGAATGCAATGGAAGGCAATCGAATGGAATGCAATCGAAAGGAATGGAATTCAATGGAATGTCCAGGAATGGAATGATATCGAACTCGACAGAACAGTAAAGAATGGAATCGAATGGATTGGAAAGGAATGGAATGAAACGAATCAAATGGAATGAAATGGAAGAGTTTGGAAACAAATGCAATGGAATTGATTGGAATGCAAAGGATTCGAAAGGAATAGAACACAATGAAATGTCATGGAATGGAATAGAATGGAATGGGATGGGATGGAATGGACTCGAATTCCATGGAACGGAAAGGAATGGAATCAAAGAAAATAGAATGGAATGTAATGGAATGGAGTGGACTCAAAAGGATTAGAATGGATTGGACTGGAATTGAGTGGAATCTTGTTAAATGGAATGGAGTGGAATGGACTCGAATGGAATGCAATCTAACGGAATGGAATAGAAAAGAATGGACTTGAATTGAATGTATCCAAATGGAACTCCCTCTAATGGAATGGAATGGAATGGAATGGAATGGAATGGAATGGAATGGAATGTACTGGAAAGACACGAATGGAATGAAATGGATTGGAAAGGAATGGAATTGAATGAAATGGAATCGAGTGTAATGGACTGGAATAGAAAAGACTCCAATGGAATGCAATTGAGTGCAATGGAATCGAATGGAATGTAATCGAAAGGCAGGAAATCCAATGGAATGGAATAGAATGGAATGGATTCGAATGGAATGGAATCAAATCACATCGAATGGGAGGGAATGGAATGGAATGGAATGGAATGGAATGGAATGGAATGGAATGGAATGGAATGGAATGGAATGGACTCCAATGGAATCGACTCAAAGGGAATGGAATAGAACGGAATAAAAGGGAGATGAATGGAATGGACTCGAATGTCATAGAATGCAGTGGAATAGAATTGAATGGAAGAGAATACGCTCGAATGGAATGGAAAGGAATGAAATGGAATGGATTTTAATGGAATTTTATGGAATGGAAGGGCATATAATGGAAACTAATGAAATGGAATTGAATGGAAAAGAATCTAAAGGAATTGGAAGGAATGGAAAGGAATGGACATGAATGAAATGCAGTGGAATAGAATACAATGGAACGGACAGGCAACGAGTTGAATCGAAAGGAATGAAATCAAATGGAATAGCCTGGAATGGAATTGACTCAACTGGAATGGACTGGAATGAAACGGTTTCGAGTGGAACGGAATGCAATGGAATGTAATGGAGTCGAATAGAATGAAATGAAAACGAATGTAATGGAATGGAATGGAAAGGAATGGAATGGAAATGAATGGAATTGAATCGAATGGAATGGTCTGGAATTGAATGGAACTGAATGGATTGGACTCAAATGGAATGAACTCAAATGGAATAGAGTCAAATGAGATTGAATCTAATAGAATGGAAGGTTATGAAATTTAATCATATGGAGTCAAATGGAATGGATTGAAATGACATGAAAAGGAATGGAGTAGAATCGAATGGAATCAAATGGAATGGACTGGAATGGCACGGACTGTAATGGAATGGACTTGAATGGAAAGGAAGGGAATAGGCTCGAATGGAATGGAAAGGAATGAAATGGAATGGATTTTAATGGAAATGTATGGAGTGGAAGGGCATGTAACGGAATATAATGGAATAGAAATGAATGGAAAATAATCTAAACGAATTGGGAGGAATGGAATGGAATGGACATGAATGGAATGCAGTGGAATAGAATACAATGGAACGGACAGAAAGGAATTGGATGAAAAGGAATGAAATTGAAAGGAATAGACTGGAATGGAATTGACTCAAATGGACTGGACTGGAATGGAATGGTTTCGAGTGGAATGGAATGCAACGGAATGGAATGGAATCGAATCGAATCAAAAGAAAACAACTGGAATGGAATCGAATGGTATTGAATCGAATGGAGTGGTCTGCAATTGAATGGAATTGAATGGATTGGACTCCAATGGAACGAACTCGAAAGGAATAGAGTCAAATGGGATTGAATCGAATGGAATGGAATGGTATGAAATTTAATCATATGGAGTCAAATGGAATGGACTGAAATGGAATGAAATGGAATGGAATAGAATCAAATGGAATGGAATCAAATGGAATGCACTGGAACGGCATGGAATGGACTTGAAACGAATGGACTCGAATGGAATGAACTCGAATGGAATGGACGTCATAGCTCTGGACTGGAATGAACTCGAATGGAATTGTCTCCAATGGAATGGACTGGAAGGGAATGCAATCGAATGGAATGGAATGGAATCGAATGGAATGAACTCTAATGGAATGGAATAGAATCACATGGACATGAATGGAATGAACTGGAATGGAACTGCCTTGAATGGAATGGAATCGAATGGAATGATATCGAATAGAAGGGAATAGAGTGGAATGGAATGGAATGGAAAAGACTGGAGTGGAATCGAATGAAATTAGGCTAATTGGAGAGGGATGGAATGGAATGGAAAGTACTAGAAGGTAATGGATTGCAATGTAATCGATACAAATGCAATGGATTCGAATGGAAAGTAATAGTATGGAATGAAATCCAATGGAATTGAACCACAAGGAATGGAAATGAATGGAATGGACTCGAATGGAAGGGAATTGAATGGAATGTAATGGACAGGACTGGAATGGAACGGACTCGAAAGGAATGGACGGCAATAGAACCATCTCGAATGAAATGGTACCGAATGGATTGGAAATGAAAGGAAAGGAATCGCATGGAATGGAATAGAATGGAATGGAACGGTCTGGAATGGAATGGAATCGAAAGGAATGGATTGCAATGGAACCGTCTCGAATGAAATGGACCCGAATGGATTGGAAATGAAATAAATGGAGTCGCATGGAATGGAATCAATTAGAATTAAATGGACTGGAATGGAATGGAATGGACTGAATGGAATGGACTCAACTCGAATGGAATCGAATGGAATGGAATCAAAAGGGATGGACTGGAATGGAATGTATTCGAATGGAATGGAATCAAATGGAATGCAATCGAATGGAATGGAATTGGATAGAATGGATTGGAATGGAATGGTCTCAAATGGAGTGGAATTGGATGGATCAGATAGGAATGAAATGGAATGGAATGGAATAGAACGGAATGGAATTGAATGGAATAGAATCTAATGCAATGGAAAGAATTCTTTCAAATGTAATGGACTGCAATGGAATGGAATCGAACAAATTGGAATGGAATCGAATGGAATGGAATGGAATGGAATGGAATGGAATGGAAAGAATTCGGATGGAATGCAGTGGAATTGTGTGCAGTCGTTTGGAATGGAATGGAATGCAATGGAATGCTCTCGATTGGAATGAAATTAAATGGAATGGAATCTAAAGGAATGGAATCGAATGGAATGGACTTGGATAAAATGGATTGGAATGGAATGGTCTCAAAAGGAGTGGAATTGGATAGATCAGAAAGGAATGACATGGAATGAAATGGCATGGAGTGGAATAGAACGGAATGGAATTGAATAGAATAGAATCTAATGGAATGGAAAGAATTCATTCAAATGTAATGAACTGGAATGGAATGGAATCGAACAAAATGGAATGGAATGGAACGGAAAGAAACGGAACGGAACGGAACGGAACGGAATGGAATCGTGTTTAATAGAATCCAATGCAATACAATGGAATGGAATGGAATTGATTCGAGTGGAATAGACTCGAATGGAATGGAATCGAATGGAGTAGAATGGAATGGAATGGAATGAAATGGACTCAAATGTAATGGGCTGTAATGCTATGGACTCGAATGGAATGGATTCGAATGTAATGGATTCGAATGGAACGAAATTGATGGCAATGGAACCAAATGGAATGGAATGGAATGAATTTGAATGTAACGGACTGGAATGTAGTTGACTGGAATGCAATGGACTTGAAAGGAATGAATTCGAATGTAATGTAATGTAATGTAAAACAATGGAAAGTAATGGAGTGGAATGGAATACAGTGGAATGTAATGGACTCGAATATAGAGGACTCCATTGGAATGGAATGCAATGGAAGGCAATCGAATGGAATGCAATCAAAAGGAATGGAATTCAATGGAATGGACTGGAATGGAATGATATCGAACTGGACAGAACGGAAAAGAATGGAGTCGAATGGATTGGAAAGGAATGGAATGGAAACGAATCAAATGGAATGAAATGGAAGAGTTTGGAAACAAATGCAATGGAATAGATTGGAACGCAAAGGATTCGAAAGGAATAGTACACAATGAAATGTCATGGAATGGAATAGAATGGAATGGTTGGAATGGTCTCGAATGGAATGTAGTGGAGTGGACTCGAATGGAATGGAACGGAATGCAATGGAATCAAAGAAAATAGAATGGAATGTAATGGAATGGAGTGGACTCAAAAGGATTAGAATGGATTGGACTGGAATTGAGTGGAATCTTGTTAAATGGAATGGAGTGGAATGGAATCGAATGGAAGGGAATCTAACGGAATGGAATAGAAAACAATTGACTTGAATTGAATGTATCCAAATGGAACTCCCTCGAATGGAATGGAATGGAATGGAATGGAATGGAATGGAATGGAATGGAATTGAATATAGTGGAAAGACTCGAATGGAATGAAATGGAATGGAAAGGAATGGAATTGAATGAAATGGAATCGAGTGTAATGGACTGGAATAGAAAAGACTCCAATGGAATGCAATTGAGTGAAATGTAATCAAATGGAATGTAATCGAAAGGAATGAAATCCAATGGAATGGAAGCGAATGGAATGGACTGGAATGTAATAACTTGAATGGAATGGACTTGAATGGAATGGAATGGATTCGAATGGAATGGAATCAAATCACATCGAATGGGATGGAATGGAATGGAATGGAATGGGATGGAATGGGATGGAATGGACTCGAATGGAATCGACTCAAAGGGAATGGAATAGAACGGAATAAAAGGGAAATGAATGGAATGGAATCGAATGTCATAGAATGCAGTGGAATGGAATTGAATGGAAGAGAATACGCTCGAATGGAATGGAAAGGAATGAAATGGAATGGATTTTAATGGAATTGTATGGAATGGAAGGGCATGTAATGGAAACTAATGGAATGGAATTGAATGGAAAAGAATCTAAAGGAATTGGAAGGAATGGAAAGGAATGGACATGAATGAAATGCAGTGGAATAGAATACAATGGAACGGACAGGAAACGAGTTGAATCGAAAGGAATGAAATCAAATGGAATAGCCTGGAATGGAATTGACTCAAGTGGAATGGACTGGAATGAAACGGTTTCGAGTGGAACGGAATGCAATGGAATGTAATGGAGTCGAATAGAATGAAATGAAAACGAATGTAATGGAATGGAATGGAAAGGAATGGAATGGAAATGAATGGAATTGAATCGAATGGAATGGTCTGGAATTGAATGGAACTGAATGGATTGGACTCAAATGGAATGAACTCAAATGGAGTAGAGTCTAATGAGATTGAATCTAATAGAATGGAAGGTTATGAAATTTAATCATATGGAGTCAAATGGAACGGATTGAAATGACATGAAAAGGAATGGAGTAGAATCGAATGGAATCAAATGGAACGGACTGGAATGGCACGGACTGTAATGGAATGGACTTGAATGGAAAGGAAGGGAACAGGCTCGAATGGAATGGAAAGGAATGAAATGGAATGGATTTTAATGGAAATGTATGGAGTGGAAGGGCATGTAACGGAATCTAATGGAATGGAAATGAATGGAAAATAATCTAAACGAATTGGGAGGAATGGAATGGAATGGACATGAATGGAATGCAGTGGAATAGAATACAATGGAACGGACGGGAAAGGAATTTGATCAAAAGGAATGAAATTGAAAGGAATAGACTGGAATGGAATTGACTCAAATGGACTGGACTGGAATGGAATGGTTTCGAGTGGAATGGAATGCAACGGAATGGAATGGAATCGAATCGAATCAAATGAAAACAAATGGAATGGAAACGAATGGTATTGAATCGAATGGAGTGGTCTGCAATTGAATGGAATTGAATGGATTGGACTCCAATGGAACGAACTCGAAAGGGATAGAGTCAAATGGGATTGAATCGAATGGAATGGAATGTTATGAAATTTAATCATATGGAGTCAAATGGAATGGACTGAAATGGAATGAAATGGAATGGAATAGAATCAAATGGAATGGAATCAAATGGACTGCACTGGAACGGCATGGAATGGACTTGAAACGAATGGACTCGAAAGGAATGAACTCGAATGGAATGGACGTCATAGCTCTGGACTGGAATGAACTCGAATGGAATTGTTTCCAATGGAATGGACTGGAAGGGAATGCAATCGAATGGAATGGAATGGAATCGAATGGAATGAACTCTAATGGAATGGAATAGAATCACATGGACATGAATGGAATGAACTGGAATGGAACTGCCTTGAATGGAATGGAATCGAATGGAATGATATCGAATAGAAGGGAATAGAGTAGAATGGAATGGAATGGAAAAGATTGGAGTGGAATCGAATGAAATTAGGCTAATTGGAGAGGGATGGAATGGAATGGAAAGTACTAGAAGGTAATGGATTGCAATGTAATCGATACAAATGCAATGGATTCGAATGGAAAGTAATAGTATGGAATGAAATCCAATGGAATTGAACCACAAGGATTGAAATGAATGGAATGGAGTCGAATGGAAGGGAATTGAATGGAATGTAATGGACTGGACTGGAATGGAACGGACTCGAAAGGAATGGACGGCAATAGAACCATCTCGAATGAAATGGTCCCGAATGGATTGGAAATGAAAGGAAAGGAATCGCATGGAATGGAATAGAATGGAATGGAACGGTCTGGAATGGAATGGAATCGAAAGGAATGGATTGCAATGGAACCGTCTCGAATGAAATGGACCCGAATGGATTGGAAATGAAAAAAATGGAGTCGAATGGAATGGAATCAATTAGAATTGAATGGACTGGAATGGAATGGAATGGACTGAATGGAATGGACTCAACTCGAATGGAATCGAATGGAATGGAATCAAAAGGGATGGACTGGAATGGAATGTATTCGAATGGAATGGAATCAAATGGAATGCAATCGAATGGAATGGACTTGCATAGAATGGATTGGAATGGAATGGTCTCAAATGGAGTGGAATTGGATGGATCAGAAAGGAATGAAATGGAATGGAATGGAATAGAACGGAATGGAATTGAATGGAATAGAATCTAATGCAATGGAAAGAACTCATTCAAATGTAATGGACTGGATTGGAATGGAATCGAACAAATTGGAATGGAATGGAATGGAATGGAATGGAATGGAATGGAATGGAATGGAATGGAATGGAATGGAATGGAAAGAATTCGGATGGAATGCAGTGGAATTGAGTGCAGTCGTTTGGAATGGAATGGAATGCAATGGAATGCTCTCGATTGGAATGAAATTAAATGGAATGGAATCTAAAGGAATGGAATCGAATGGAATGGACTTGGATAGAATGGATTGGAATGGAATGGTCTCAAAAGGAGTGGAATTGGATGGATCAGAAAGTAATGACATGGAATGGAATGGCATGGAGTGGAATAGAACGGAATGGAATTGAATAGAATAGAATCTAATGGAATGGAAAGAATTCATTCAAATGTAATGCACTGGAATGGAATGGAATCGAACAAAATGGAATGGAATGGAACGGAAAGAAACGGAACGGAACGGAACGGAACGGAGTGGAATCGTGTTTAATAGAATCCAATGCAATACAATGGAATGGAATGGAATTGATTCGAGTGGAATAGACTCGAATGGAATGGAATCGAATGGAGTAGAATGGAATGGAATGGAATGAAATGGACTCAAATGCAATGGGCTGTAATGCTATGGACTCGAATGGAATGGATTCGAATGTAATGGATTCGAATGGAACAAAATTGATGGCAATGGAACCAAATGGAATGGAATGGAATGGATTTGAATGTAACGGACTGGAATGTAGTTGACTGGAATGCAATGGACTGGAAAGGAATGAATTCGAATGTAATGTAATGTAATGTAATGTAAAACAATGGAAAGTAATGGAGTGGAGTGGAATACAGTGGAATGTAATGGACTCGAATATAGAGGACTCCATTGGAATGGAATGCAATGGAAGGCAATCGAATGGAATGCAATCAAAAGGAATGGAATTCAATGGAATGGACTGGAATGGAATGATATCGAACTGGACAGAACGGAAAAGAATGGAGTCGAATGGATTGGAAAGGAATGGAATGGAAACGAATCAAATGGAATGAAATGGAAGAGTTTGGAAACAAATGCAATGGAATGGATTGGAAGGCAAAGGATTCGAAAGGAATAGAACACAATGAAATGTCATGGAATGGAATAGAATGGAATGGGATGGAATGGACTCGAATGGAATGGAATGGAGTGGACTCGAATGGAATGGAACGGAATGGAATGGAATCAAAGAAAATAGAATGGAATGTAATGGAATGGAGTGGACTAAAAATGATTAGAATGGATTGGACTGGAATTGAGTGGAATCTTGTTAAATGGAATGGAGTGGAATGGAATCGAATGGAAGGGAATCTAACGGAATGGAATAGAAAACAATTGACTTGAATTGAATGTATCCAAATGGAACTCCCTCGAATGGAATGGAATGGAATGGAATGGAATGGAATGGAATGGAATGGAATGGAATTGAATGTAGTGGAAAGACTCGAATGGAATGAAATGGAATGGAAAGGAATGGAATTGAATGAAATGGAATCGAGTGTAATGGACTGGAATAGAAAAGACTCCAATGGAATGCAATTGAGTGCAATGGAATCGAATGGAATGTAATCGAAAGGAATGAAATTCAATGGAATGGAATCGAATGGAATGGACTGGAATGTAATAACTTGAATGGAATGGACTTGAATGGAATGGAATGGATTCGCATGGAATGGAATCAAATCACATCGAATGGGATGGAATGGAATGGAATGGAATGGAATGGAATGGAATGGAATGGAATGGAATGGAATAGACTCGAATGGAATCGAATCAAAGGGAATGGAATAGAACGGAATAAGAGGGAAATGAATGGAATGGACTCGAACGTCATAGAATGCAGTGGAATAGAATTGAATGGAAGAGAATACGCTCGAATGGAATGGAAAGGAATGAAATGGAATGGATTTTAATGGAATTGTATGGAATGGAAGGGCATATAATGGAAACAAATGGAATGGAATTGAATGGAAAAGAATCTAAAGGAATTGGAAGGAATGGAAAGGAATGGACATGAATGAAATGCAGTGGAATAGAATACAATGGAACGGACAGGCAACGAGTTGAATCGAAAGGAATGAAATCAAATGGAATAGCCTGGAATGGAATTGACTCAAATGGAATGGACTGGAATGAAACGGTTTCGAGTGGAACGGAATGCAATGGAATGTAATGGAGTCGAATAGAATCAAATGAAAACGAATGGAATGGAATGGAATGGAAAGGAATGGAATGGAAATGAATGGAATTGAATCGAATGGAATGGTCTGGAATTGAATGGAACTGAATGGATTGGACTCAAATGGAATGAACTCAAATGGAATAGAGTCAAATGAGATTGAATCTAATAGAATGGAAGGTTATGAAATTTAATCATATGGAGTCAAATGGAACGGACTGAAATGACATGAAAAGGAATGGAGTAGAATCGAATGGAATCAAATGGAATGGACTGGAATGGCACGGACTGTAATGGAATGGACTTGAATGGAAAGGAAGGGAATAGGCTCGAATGGAATGGAAAGGAATGAAATGGAATGGATTTTAATGGAAATGTATGGAGTGGAAGGGCATGTAACGGAATCTAATGGAATGGAAATGAATGGAAAATAATCTAAACGAATTGGGAGGAATGGAATGGAATGGACATGAATGGAATGCAGTGGAATAGAATACAATGGAACGGACGGGAAAGGAATTGGATCAAAAGGAATGAAATTGAAAGGAATAGACTGGAATGGAATTGACTCAAATGGACTGGACTGGAATGGAATGGTTTCGAGTGGAATGGAATGCAACGGAATGGAATGGAATCGAATCGAATCAAATGAAAACAAATGGAATGGAAACGAATGGTATTGAATCGAATGGAGTGGTCTGCAATTGAATGGAATTGAATGGATTGGACTCCAATGGAACGAACTCGAAAGGAATAGAGTCAAATGGGATTGAATCGAATGGAATGGAATGTTATGAAATTTCATCATATGGAGTCAAATGGAATGGACTGAAATGGAATGAAATGGAATGGAATAGAATCAAATGGAATGGAATCAAATGGAATGCACTGGAACGGCATGGAATGGACTTCAAACGAATGGACTCGAAAGGAATGAACTCGAATGGAATGAATGTCATAGCTCTGGACTGGAATGAACTCGAATGGAATTGTCTCCAATGGAATGGACTGGAAGGGAATGCAATCGAATGGAATGGAATGGAATCGAATGGAATGAACTCTAATGGAATGGAATAGAGTCACATGGATATGAATGGAATGAACTGGAATGGAACTGCCTTGAATGGAATGGAATCGAATGGAATGATATCAAATAGAAGGGAATAGAGTGGAATGGAATGGAATGGAAAAGACTGGAGTGGAATCGAATGAAATTAGGCTAATTGAAGAGGGATGGAATGGAATGGAAAGTACTAGAAGGTAATGGATTGCAATGTAATCGATAAAAATGCAACGGATTCGAATGGAAAGTAATAGTATGGAATGAAATCCAATGGAGTTAAACCACAAAGAATGGAAATGAATGGAATGGACTCGAATGGAATGGAAAGAACTCATTCAAATGTAATGCACTGGAATGGAATGGAATCGAACAAAATGGAACGGAATGGTACGGAACGGAACGGAATCGAGTGGAATAGAATCCAACGCAATACAATGGAATGGAATGGAATTGATTCGAATGGAATAGACTCGAATGGAATGGAATCGAATGGAGTAGAATGGAATGGAATGGAATGAAATGGACTCAAATGTAATGGGCTGTAATGCTATGGACTCGAATGGAATGGATTCGAATGTAATGGATTCGAATGGAACGAAATTGATGGCAATGGAACCAAATAGAATGGAATGGAATGGATTTGAATGTAACGGACTGGAATGTAGTTGACTGGAATGCAATGGACTTGAAAGGAATGAATTCGAATGTAATGTAATATAATGTAAAACAATGGAAAGTAATGGAGTGGAATGGAATACAGTGGAATGTAATGGACTCGAATATAGAGGACTCCATTGGAATGGAATACAATGGAAGGCAATAGAATGGAATGCAATCGAAAGGAATGGAATTCAATGCAATGTCCAGGAATGGAATGATATCGAACTCGACAGAACAGAAAAGAATGGAATCGAATGGATTGGAAAAGAATGGAATGGAAACGAATCAAATGGAATGAAATGGAAGAGTTTGGAAACAAATGCAATGGAATGGATTGGAATGCAAAGGACTCGAAAGGAATAGAACACAATGAAAAGTCATGGAATGGAATAGAATGGAATGGGATGGAATGCACTCGAATCGAATGGAATGGAATGGGATGGAATGGACTCGAATTGCATGGAACGGAATGGAATGGAATCAAAGAAAATAGAATGGAATGTAATGGAATGGAGTGGACTCAAAAGGATTAGAATGGATTGGACTGGAATTGAGTGGAATCTTGTTAAATGGAATGGAGTGGAATGGACTCGAATGGAATGGAATCTAACGGAATGGAATAGAAAAGAATGGACTTGAATTGAATGTATTCAAATGGAACTCCCTCGAATTGAATGGAATGGAATGGAATGGAATAGAATGGAATGGAATGTACTGGAAAGACTCGAATGGAATGAAATGGAATGGAAAGGAATGGAATTGAATGAAATGGAATCGAGTGTAATGGACTGGAATAGAAAAGACTCCAATGGAATGCAATTGAGTGCAATGGAATCGAATGGAATGTAATCGAAAGGCATGAAATCCAATGGAATGGAATCGAATGGAATGGACTGGAATGTAATAACTTGAATGCAATGGACTTGAATGGAATGGAATGGATTCGAATGGAATGGAATCAAATCACATTGAATGGGATGGAATGGAATGGAATGGAATGGAATGGGATGGAATGGAATGGAATGGAATGGACTCGAATGGAATCGACTCAAAGGGAATGGAACAGAACGGAATAAAAGGGAAATGAATGGAATGGACTCGAATGTCATAGAATGCAGTGGAATAGAATTGAATGGAAGAGAATACGCTCGAATGGAATGGAAAGGAATGAAATTGAATGGATTTTAATGGAATTGTATGGAATGGAATTGAATGGAAAAGAATCTAACGGAATTGGAAGGAATGGAAAGGAATGGACATGAATGAAATGCAGTGGAATAGAATACAATGGAACGGACAGGAAACGAGTTGCATCGAAAGGAATGAAATCAAATGGAATAGCCTGGAATGGAATTGACTCAAATGGAATGGACGGGAATGAAACGGTTTCGAGTGGAACGGAATGCAATGGAATGTAATGGAGTCGAATAGAATCAAATGAAAATGAATTCAATGGAATGGAATGGAAAGGAATGGAATGGAAATGAATGGAACTGAATCGAATGGAATGGTCTGGAATTGAATGGAACTGAATGGATTGGACTCAAATGGAATGAACTCAAATGGAATAGAGTCAAATGAGATTGAATCTAATAGAATGGAAGGTTATGAAATTTAATCATATGTAGTCAAATGGAACGGACTGAAATGACATGAAAAGGAATAGAGTAGAATCGAATGGAATCAAATGGAATGGACTGGAATGGCACGGACTGTAATGGAATGGACTTGAATGGAAAGGAAGGGAATAGGCTTGAATGGAATGGAAAGGAATGAAATGGAATGGATTTTAATGGAAATGTATGGAGTGGAAGGGCATGTAACGGAATCTAATGGAATGGAAATGAATGGAAAATAATCTAAACGAATTGGGAGGAATGGAATGGAACGGACATGAATGGAATGCAGTGGAATAGAATACAAAGGAACGGACGGGAAAGGAATTGGATCAAAAGGAATGAAATTGAAAGGAATAGACTGGAATGGAATTGACTCAAATGGACTGGACTGGAATGGAATGGTTTCGAGTGGAATGGAATGCAACGGAATGGAATGGAATCGAATTGAATCAAATGAAAACAAATGGAATGGAAACGAACGGTATTGAATCGAATGGAGTGGTCTGCAATTGAATGGAATTGAATGGATTGGACTCCAATGGAACGAACTCGAAAGGAATAGAGTCAAATGGGATTGAATCGAATGGAATGGAATGTTATGAAATTTAATCATATGGAGTCAAATGGAATGGACTGAAATTGAATGAAATGGATTGGAATAGAATCAAATGGAATGGAATCAAAGGGAATGCACTGGAACGGCATGGAATGGACTTGAAACGAATGGACTCGAATGGAATGCACTCAAATGGAATGGACGTCATAGCTCTGGACTGGAATGAACTCGAATGGAATTGTCTCCAATGGAATGGACTGGAAGGGAATGCAATCGAATGGAATGGAATGGAATCGAATGGAATGAACTCTAATGGAATGGAATAGAATCACATGGACATGAATGGAATGAACTGGAATGGAACTGCCTTGAATGGAATGGAATCGAATGGAATGATATCGAATAGAAGGGAATAGAGTGGAATGGAATGGAATGGAAAAGATTGGAGTGGAATCGAATGAAATTAGGCTAATTGGAGAGGGATGGAATGGAATGGAAAGTACTAGAAGGTAATGGATTGCAATGTAATCGATACAAATGCAATGGATTCGAATGGAAAGTAATAGTATGGAATGAAATCCAATGGAATTGAACAACAAGGATGGAAATGAATGGAATGGACTCGAATGGAAGGGAATTGAATGGAATGTAATGGACTGGACTGGAATGGAACGGACTCGAAAGGAATCGACGGCAATAGAACCATCTCGAATGAAATGGTCCCGAATGGATTGGAAATGAAAGGAAAGGAATCGCATGGAATGGAATAGAATGGAATGGAACGGTCTGGAATGGAATGGAATCGAAAGGAATGGATTGCAATGGAACCGTCTCGAATGAAATGGACCCGAATGGATCGGAAATGAAAAAAATGGAGTCGAATGGAATGGAATCAATTAGAATTGAATGGACTGGAATGGAATGGAATGGACTGAATGGAATGGACTCAACTCGAATGGAATCGAATGGAATGGAATCAAAAGGGATGGACTGGAATGGAATGTATTCGAATGGAATGGAATCAAATGGAATGCGATCGAATGGAATGGACTTGGAAATAATGGATTGGAATGGAATGGTCTCAAATGGAGTGGAATTGGATGGATCAGAAAGGAATGAAATGGAATGGAATGGAATAGAACGGAATGGGATTGAATGGAATAGAATCTAATGCAATGGAAAGAATTCATTCAAATGTAATGGACTGGAATGGAATGGAATCGAACAAATTGGAATGGAATGGAATGGAATGGAATGGAATGGAATGGAATGGAATGGAATGGAATGGAATGGAATGGAATGGAATGGAAAGAATTCGGATGGAATGCAGTGGAATTGTGTGCAGTCGTTTGGAATGGAATGGAATGCAATGGAATGCTCTCGATTGGAATGAAATTAAATGGAATGGAATCTAAAGGAATGGAATCGAATGGAATGGACTTGGATAGAATGGATTGGAATGGAATGGTCTCAAAAGGAGTGGAATTGGATGGATCAGAAAGGAATGACATGGAATGGAATGGCATGGAGTGGAATAGAACGGAATGGAATTGAATAGAATAGAATCTAATGGAATGGAAAGAATTCATTCAAATGTAATGCACTGGAATGGAATGGAATCGAACAAAATGGAATGGAATGGAACGGAAAGAAACGGAACGGAACGGAACGGAACGGAATGGAATCGTGTTTAATAGAATCCAATGCAATACAATGGAATGGAATGGAATTGATTCGAGTGGAATAGACTCGAATGGAATGGAATCGAATGGAGTAGAATGGAATGGAATGGAATGAAATGGACTCAAATGTATTGGGCTGTAATGCTATGGACTCGAATGGAATGGATTCGAATGTAATGGATTCGAATGGAACGAAATTGATGGCAATGGAACCAAATGGAATGGAATGGAATGGATTTGAATGTAACGGACTGGAATGTAGTTGACTGGAATGCAATGGACTTGAAAGGAATGAATTCGAATGTAATGTAATGTAATGTAAAACAATGGAAAGTAATGGAGTGGAATGGAATACAGTGGAATGTAATGGACTCGAATATAGAGGACTCCATTGGAATGGAATGCAATGGAAGGCAATCGAATGGAATGCAATCAAAAGGAATGGAATTCAATGGAATGGACTGGAATGGAATGATATCAAACTGGACAGAACGGAAAAGAATGGAGTCGAATGGATCGGAAAGGAATGGAATGGAAACGAAACAAATGGAATGAAATGGAAGAGTTTGGAAACAAATGCAATGGAATGGATTGGAACGCAAAGGATTCAAAAGGAATAGAACACAATGAAATGTCATGGAATGGAATAGAATGGAATGGGATGGATTGGACCCGATTGGAATGGAATGGAGTGGACTCGAATGGAATGGAATGGAATGGAATGGAATCAATGAAAATAGAATGGAATATAATGGCATGGAGTGGACTCAAAAGGATTAGAATGGATTGGACTGGAATTGAGTGGAATCTTGTTAAATGGAATGGAGTTGGATGGACTCGAATGGAATGGAATCTAACGGAATGGAATACAAAAGAATGGACTTGAATTGAATGTATCCAAATGGAACTCCCTCGAATGGAATGGAATGGAATGGAATGGAATGGAATGGAATGGAATGGAATGGAATGGAATGGAATGGAATGGAATGCAGTGGAAAGACTCGAATGGAATGAAATGGAATGGAAAGGAATGGAGTTGAATGAAATGGAATCGAGTGTAATGGACTGGAATAGAAAAGACTCCAATGGAATGCAATTGAGTGCAATGGAATCGAATGGAATGTAATCGAAAGGAATGAAATCCAATGGAATGGAATCGAATGGAATGGACTGGAATGTAATAACTTGAATGCAATGGACTTGAATGGAATGGAATGGATTCGAATGGAATGGAATCAAATCACATTGAATGGGTTGGAATGGAATGGAATGGAATGGAATGGGATGGAATGGAATGGAATGGAATGGACTCGAATGGAATCGACTCAAAGGGAATGGAATAGAACGGAATAAAAGGGAAATGAATGGAATGGGCTCGAATGTCATAGAATGCAGTGGAATAGAATTGAATGGAAGAGAATACGCTCGAATGGAATGGAAAGGAATGAAATGGAATGGATTTTAATGGAATTGTATGGAATGGAATTGAATGGAAAAGAATCTAAAGGAATTGGAAGGAATGGAAAGGAATGGACATGAATGAAATGCAGTGGAATAGAATACAATGGAACGGACAGGAAACGAGTTGCATCGAAAGGAATGAAATCAAATGGAATAGCCTGGAATGGAATTGACTCAAATGGAATGGACGGGAATGAAACGGTTTCGAGTGGAACGGAATGCAATGGAATGTAATGGAGTCGAATAGAATGAAATGAAAACGAATGTAATGGAATGGAATGGAAAGGAATGGAATGGAAATGAATGGAATTGAATCGAATGGAATGGTCTGGAATTGAATGGAACTGAATGGATTGGACTCAAATGGAATGAACTCAAATGGAATAGAGTCAAATGAGATTGAATCTAATAGAATGGAAGGTTATGAAATTTAATCATATGGAGTCAAATGGAACGGACTGAAATGACATGAAAAGGAATGGAGTAGAATCGAATGGAATCAAATGGAATGGACTGGAATGGCACGGACTGTAATGGAATGGACTTGAATGGAAAGGAAGGGAATAGGCTCGAATGGAATGGAAAGGAATGAAATGGAATGGATTTTAATGGAAATGTATGGAGTGGAAGGGCATGTAACGGAATCTAATGGAATGGAAATGAATGGAAAATAATCTAAACGAATTGGGAGGAATGGAATGGAATGGACATGAATGGAATGCAGTGGAATAGAATACAAAGGAACGGACGGGAAAGGAATTGGATCAAAAGGAATGAAATTGAAAGGAATAGACTGGAATGGAATTGACTCAAATGGACTGGACTGGAATGGAACGGTTTCGAGTGGAATGGAATGCAACGGAATGGAATGGAATCGAATCGAATCAAATGAAAACAAATGAAATGGAAACGAATGGTATTGAATCGAATGGAGTGGTCTGCAATTGAATGGAATTGAATGGATTGGACTCCAATGGAACGAACTCGAAAGGAATAGAGTCAAATGGGATTGAATCGAATGGAATGGAATGTTATGAAATTTAATCATATGGAGTCAAATGGAATGGACTGAAATGGAATGAAATGGAATGGAATAGAATCAAATGGAATGGAATCAAATGGAATGCACTGGAACGGCATGGAATGGACTTGAAACGAATGGACTCGAAAGGAATGAACTCGAATGGAATGGACGTCATAGCTCTGGACTGGAATGAACTCGAATGGAATTGTCTCCAATGGAATGGACTGGAAGGGAATGCAATCGAATGGAATGGAATGGAATCGAATGGAATGAACTCTAATGGAATGGAATAGAATCACATGGACATGAATGGAATGAACTGGAATGGAACTGCCTTGAATGGAATGGAATCGAATGGAATGATATCGAATAGAAGGGAATAGAGTGGAATGGAATGGAATGGAAAAGATTGGAGTGGAATCGAATGAAATTAGGCTAATTGGAGAGGGATGGAATGGAATGGAAAGTACTAGAAGGTAATGGATTGCAATGTAATCGATACAAATGCAATGGATTCAAATGGAAAGTAATAGTATGGAATGAAATCCAATGGAATTGAACCACAAGGATGGAAATGAATGGAATGGACTCGAATGGAAGGGAATTGAATGGAATGTAATGGACTGCACTGGAATGGAATGGACTCAAAAGGAATGGACGGCAATAGAACCATCTCGAATGAAATGGTCCCGAATGGATTGGAAATGAAAGGAAAGGAATCGCATGGAATGGAATAGAATGGAATGGAACGGTCTGGAATGGAATGGAATCGAAAGGAATGGATTGCAATGGAACCGTCTCGAATGAAATGGACCCGAATGGATTGGAAATGAAAAAAATGGAGTCGAATGGAATGGAATCAATTAGAATTGAATGGACTGGAATGGAATGGAATGGACTGAATGGAATGGACTCAACTCGAATGGAATCGAATGGAATGGAATCAAATGGATGGACTGGAATGGAATGTATTTGAATGGAATGGAATGAAATGGAATGCAATCGAATGGAATGGACTTGCATAAAATGGATTGGAATGGAATGGTCTCAAATGGAGTGGAATTGGATGGATCAGAAAGGAATGAAATGGAATGGAATGGAATATAACGGAATGGAATTGAATGGAATAGAATCTAATGCAATGGAAAGAACTCATTCAAATGTAATGGACTGGATTGGAATGGAATCGAACAAATTGGAATGGAATGGAATGGAATGGAATGGAATGGAATGGAATGGAATGGAATGGAATGGAATGGAATGGAATGGAAAGAATTCGGATGGAATGCAGTAGAATTGTGTGCAGTCGTTTGGAATGGAATGGAATGGAATGGAATGCTCTCGATTGGAATGAAATTAAATGGAATGGAATCTAAAGGAATGGAATCGAATGGAATGGACTTGGATAGAATGGATTGGAATGGAATGGTCTCAAAAGGAGTGGAATTGGATGGATCAGAAAGGAATGACATGGAATGGAATGGCATGGAGTGGAATAGAACGGAATGGAATTGAATAGTATAGAATCTAATGGAATGGAAAGAATTCATTCAAATGTAATGCACTGGAATGGAATGGAATCGAACAAAATGGAATGGAATGGAACGGAAAGAAACGGAACGGAACGGAACGGAACAGAATGGAATCGTGTTTAATAGAATCCAATGCAATACAATGGAATGGAATGGAATTGATTCGAGTGGAATAGGCTCGAATGGAATGGAATCGAATGGAGTAGAATGGAATGGAATGGAATGAAATGGACTCAAATGTAATGGGCTGTAATGCTATGGACTCGAATGGAATGTATTCGAATGTAATGGATTCGAATGGAACGAAATTGATGGCAATGGAACCAAATGGAATGGAATGGAATGGATTTGAATGTAACGGACGGGAATGTAGTTGACTGGAATGCAATGGACTTGAAAGGAATGAATTCGAATGTAATGTAATGTAATGTAAAACAATGGAAAGTAATGGAGTGGAATGGAATACAGTGGAATGTAATGGACTCGAATATAGAGGACTCCATTGGAATGGAATGCAATGGAAGGCATTCGAACGGAATGCAATCAAAAGGAATGGAATTCAATGGAATGGACTGGAATGGAATGATATCGAGCTGGACAGAACGGAAAACAATGGAGTCAAATGGATTGGAAAGGAATGGAATGGAAACGAATCAAATGGAATGAAATGGAAGAGTTTGGAAACAAATGCAATGGAATGGATTGGAACGCAAAGGATTCGAAAGGAATAGAACACAATGAAATGTCATGGAATGGAATAGAATGGAATGGGGTGGAATGGACTCGAATGGAATGGAATGGAGTGGACTCGAATGGAATGGAATGGAATGGAATGGAATCAAAGAAAATAGAATGGAATGTAATGGAATGGAGTGGACTCAAAAGGATTAGAATGGATTGGACTGGAATTGAGTGGAATCTTGTTAAATGGAATGGAGTGTAATGGACTCGAATGGAATGGAATCTAACGGAATGGAATAGAAAAGAATGGACTTGAATTGAATGTATCCAAATGGAACTCCCTCGAATGGAATGGAATGGAATGGAATGGAATGGAATGGAATGGAATGGAATGGAATTGAATCTAGTGGAAAGACTCGAATGGAATGAAATGGAATGGAAAGGAATGGAATTGAATGAAATGGAATCGAGTGTAATGGACTGTAATAGAAAAGACTCCAATGGAATGCAATTGAGTGCAATGGAATCGAATGGAATGTAATCAAAAGGAATGAAATCCAATGGAATGGAATCGAATGGAAAGAACTGGAATGTAATAACTTGAATGGAATGGACTTGAATGGAATGGAATGGATTCGAATGGAATGGAATCAAATCACATCGAATGGGATGGAATGGAATGGAATGGAATGCAATGGAATGGAATGGAATGGAATGGACTCGAATGGAATCGACTCAAAGGGAATGGAATAGAACGGAATAAAAGGGAAATGAATGGAATGGACTCGAATGTCATAGAATGCAGTGGAATAGAATTGAAAGGAAGAGAATACGCACGAATGGAATGGAAAGGAATGAAATGGAATGGATTTTAATGGAATTGTATGGAATGGAAGGGCATGTAATAGAAACTAATGGAATGGAATTGAATGGAAAAGAATCTAAAGGAATTGGAAGGAATGGAAAGGAATGGACATGAATGAAATGCAGTGGAATAGAATACAATGGAACGGACTGGAAACGAGCTGAATCGAAAGGAATGAAATCAAATGGAATAGCCTGGAATGGAAATGACTCAAATGGAATGGACTGGAATGAAACGGTTTCGAGTGGAACGGAATGCAATGGAATGTAATGGAGTCGAATAGAATCAAATGAAAACGAACGTAATGGAATGGAATGGAAAGGAATGGAATGGAAATGAATGGAATTGAATCGAATGGAATGGTCTGGAATTGAATGGAACTGAATGGATTGGACTCAAATGGAATGAATTCAAATGGAATAGAGTCAAATCAGATTGAATCTAATAGAATGGAAGGTTATGAAATTTAATCATATGGAGTCAAATGGAACGGATTGAAATGACATGAAAAGGAATGGAGTAGAATCGAATGGAATCAAATGGAACGGACTGGAATGGCACGGACTGTAATGGAATGGACTTGAATGGAAAGGAAGGGAATAGGCTCGAATGGAATGGAAAGGAATGAAATGGAATGGATTTTATTGGAAATGTATGGAGTGGAAGGGCATGTAACCGAATCTAATGGAATGGAAATGAATGGAAAATAATCTAAACGAATTGGGAGGAATGGAATGGAATGGACATGAATGGAATGCAGTGGAATAGAATACAATGGAACGGACGGGAAAGAAATTGGATCAAAAGGAATGAAATTGAAAGGAATAGACTGGAATGGAATTGACTCAAATGGACTGGACTGGAATGGAATGGTTTCGAGTGGAATGGAATGCAACGGAATGGAATGGAATCGAATCGAATCAAATGAAAACAAATGGAATGGAAACGAATGGTATTGAATCGAATGGAGTGGTCTGCAATTGAATGGAATTGAATGGATTGGACTCCAATGGAACGAACTCGAAAGGAATAGAGTCAAATGGGATTGAATCGAATGGAATGGAATGTTATGAAATTTAATCATATGGAGTCAAATGGAATGGACTGAAATGGAATGAAATGGAATGGAATAGAATCAAATGGAATGGAATCAAATGGAATGCACTGGAACGGCATGGAATGGACTTGAAACGAATGGACTCGAAAGGAATGAACTCGAATGGAATGGACGTCATAGCTCTGGACTGGAATGAACTCGAATGGAATTGTCTCCAATGGAATGGACTGGAAGGGAATGCAATCGAATGGAATGGAATGGAATCGAATGGAATGAACTCTAATGGAATGGAATAGAATCACATGGACATGAATGGAATGAACTGGAATGGAACTGCCTTGAATGGAATGGAATCGAATGGAGTGATATCGAATAGAAGGGAATAGTGTGGAATGGAATGGAATGGAAAAGATTGGAGTGGAATCGAATGAAATTAGGCTAATTGGAGAGGGATGGAATGGAATGGAAAGTACTAGAAGGTAATGGATTGCAATGTAATCGATACAAATGCAATGGATTCGAATGGAAAGTAATAGTATGGAATGAAATCCAATGGAATTGAACCACAAGGATGGAAATGAATGGAATGGACTCGAATGGAAGGGAATTGAATGGAATGTAATGGACTGGACTGGAATGGAACGGACTCGAAAGGAATGGACGGCAATAGTACCATCTCAAATGAAATGATCCCGAATGGATTGGAAATGAAAGGAAAGGAATCGCATGGAATGGAATAGAATGGAATGGAACGTTCTGGAATGGAATGGAATCGAAAGGAATGGATTGCAATGGAACCGTCTCGAATGAAATGGACCCGAATGTATTGGAAATGAAAAAAATGGAGTCGCGTGGAATGGAATCAATTAGAATTGAATGGACTGGAATGGAATGGAATGGACTGAATGGAATGGACTCAACTCGAATGGAATCGAATGGAATGGAATCAAAAGGGATGGACTGGAATGGAATATATTCGAATGGAATGGAATCAAATGGAATGCAATCGAATGGAATGGACTTGGATAGAATGGATTGGAATGGAATGGTCTCAAATGGAGCGGAATTGGATGGATCAGAAAGGAATGAAATGGAATGGAATGGAATAGAACGGAATGGAATTGAATGGAATAGAATCTAATGCAATGGAAAGAATTCATTCAAATGTAATGGACTGCAATGGAATCGAATCGAACAAATTGGAATGGAATGGAATGGAATGGAATGGAATGGAATGGAATGGAATGGAATGGAATGGAATGGAATGGAATTTAATGGAATGGAATGGAATGGAATGGAAAGAATTCGGATGGAATGCCGTGGAATTGTGTGCAGTCGTTTGGAATGGAATGGAATGCTCTCGATTGGAATGAAATTAAATGGAATGGAATCTAAAGGAATGGAATCGAATGGAATGGACTTGGATAGAATGGATTGGAATGGAATGGTCACAAAAGGAGTGGAATTGGATGCATCAGAAAGGAATGACATGGAATGGAATGGCATGGAGTGGAATAGAACGGAATGGAATTGAACAGAATAGAGTCTAATGCAACGGAAAGAATTCATTCCAATGTAATGCACTGGAATGGAATGGAATCGAACAAAATGGAATGGAATGGAACGGAACGGAACGGAACAGAATGGAACGGAATCGAGTGGAATAGAATCCAATGCAATACAATGGAATGGAATGGAATTGATTCGAATGGAATGGACTCGAATGGAATGGATTCGAATGTAATGGATTCGAATGGAACTAAATTGATGGCAATGGAACCAAATGGAATGGAATGGAATGGATTTGAATGTAACGGACGGGAATGTAGTTGACTGGAATGCAATGGACTTGAAAGGAATGAATTCGAATGTAATGTAATGTAATGTAAAACAATGGAAAGTAAAGGAGTGGATTGGAATACAGTGGAATGTAATGGAATCGAATATAGAGGACTCCATTGGAATGGAATGCAATCGAAAGGAATGGAATTCAATGGAATTGACTGGAATGGAATGATATAGAACTGGACAGAACAGTAAAGAATGGAATCGAATGGATAGGAAAGGAATGGAATGGAAACGAATCAAATGGAATGAAATGGAAGAGTTTGGAAACAAATGCAATGGAATGGATTGGAACGCAAAGGATTCGAAAGGAATAGAACACAATGAAATATCATGGAATGGAATAGAATGGAATGGGATGGAATGGACTCGAATGGAATGGAATGGAATGAAATCGAATGGGATGGGATGGAATGGACTCGAATGGAATGGAACGGAATGGAATGGAATCAAAGAAAATAGAATGGAATGTAATGGAATGGAGTGGACTCAAAAGGATTAGAATGGATTGGACTGGAATTGAGTGGAATCTTGTTAAATGGAATGGAGTGGAATGGACTCGAATGGAATGGAATCTAACGGAATGGAATAGAAAAGAATGGACTTGAATTGAATGTATCCAAATGGAACTCCCTCGAATGGAATTGAATGGAATGGAATTGAATGTAGTGGAAAGACTCGAATGGAATGAAATGGAATGGAAAGGAATGGAATTGAATGAAATGGAATCGAGTGTAATGGACTGGAATAGAAAAGACTCCAATGGAATGCAATTGAGTGCAATGGAATCGAATGGAATGTAACCGAAAGGAATGAAATCGAATGGAATGGATTCGAGTGGAATGGACTGGAATGGAAAAACTTGAATGGAATGGACTTGAATGGAATGGAATTGAATGGAATGGATTCGAATGGAATGGAATCAAATCACATCGAATGGGATGGAATGGAATGGAATGGAATGCAATGGAATGGAATGGAATGGAATGGACTCGAATGGAATCGACTCAAAGGGAATGGAATAGATCGGAATAAAAGGGAAATGAATGGAATGGACTCGAATGTCATAGAATGCAGTGGAATAGAATTGAATGGAAGAGAATACGCTCGAATGGAATGGAAAGGAATGAAATGGAATGGATTTTAATGGAATTGTATGGAATGGAAGGGCATGTAATGGAAACTAATGGAATGGAATTGAATGGAAAAGAATCTAAAGGAATTGGAAGGAATGGAAAGGAATGGACATGAATGAAATGCAGTGGAATAGAATACAATGGAACGGACAGGAAGCGAGTTGAATCGAAAGGAATGAAATCAAATGGAATAGCCTGGAATGGAGTTTACTCAAGTGGAATGGACTGGAATGAAACGGTTTCGAGTGGAACGGAATGCAATGGAATGTAATGGAGTCGAATAGAATCAAATGAAAACGAATGTAATGGAATGGAATGGAAAGGAATGGAATGGAAATGAATGGAATTGAATCGAATGGAATGGTCTGGAATTGAATGGAACTGAATGGATTGGACTCAAATGGAATGAATTCAAATGGAATAAAGTCAAATCAGATTGAATCTAATAGAATGGAAGGTTATGAAATTTAATCATATGGAGTCAAATGGAACGGATTGAAATGACATGAAAAGGAATGGAGTAGAATCGAATGGAATCAAATGGAACGGACTGGAATGGCACGTACTGTAATGGAATGGACTTGAACGGAAAGGAAGGAAATAGGCTCGAATGGAATGGAAAGGAATGAAATGGAATGGATTTTAATGGAAATGTATGGTGTGGAAGGGCATGTAACGGAATCTAATGGAATGGAAATGAATGGAAAATAATCTAAACGAATTGGGAGGAATGGAATGGAATGGACATGAATGGAATGCAGTGGAATAGAATACAATGGAACGGACGGGAAAGGAATTGGATCAAAAGGAATGAAATTGAAAGGAATAGACTGGAATGGAATTGACTCAAATGGACTGGACTGGAATGGAATGGTTTCGATTGGAATGGAATGCAACGGAATGGAATGGAATCGAATCGAATCAAATGAAAACAAATGGAATGGAAACGAATGGTATTGAATCGAATGGAGTGGTCTGCAATTGAATGGAATTGAATGGATTGGACTCAAATGGAACGGACTCGAAAGGAATAGAGTCAAATGGGATTGAATCGAATGGAATGGAATGTTATGAAATTTAATCATATGGAGTCAAATGGAATGGACTGAAATGGAATGAAATGGAATGGAATAGAATCAAATGGAATGGAATCAAATGGAATGCACTGGAACGGCATGGAATGGACTTGAAACGAATGGACTCGAAAGGAATGAACTCGAATGGAATGGACGTCATAGCTCTGGACTGGAATGAACTCGAATGGAATTGTCTCCAATGGAATGGACTGGAAGGGAATGCAATCGAATGGAATGGAATGGAATCGAATGGAATGAATTCTAATGGAATGGAATAGAATCACATGGACATGAATGGAATGAACAGGAATGGAACTGCATTGAATGGAATGGAATCGAATGGAATGATATCGAATAGAAGGGAATAGAGTGGAGTGGAATGGAATGGAAAAGATTGGAGTGGAATCGAATGAAATTAGGCTAATTGGAGAGGGATGGAATGGAATGGAAAGTACTAGAAGGTAATGGATTGCAATGTAATCGATACAAATGCAATGGATTCGAATGGAAAGTAATAGTATGGAATGAAATCCAATGGAATTGAACCACAAGGATAGAAATGAATGGAATGGAGTCGAATGGAAGGGAATTGAATGGAATGTAATGGACTGGACTGGAATGGAACGGACTCGAAAGGAATGGACGGCAATAGAACCATCTCGAATGAAATGGTCCCGAATGGATTGGAAATGAAAGGAAAGGAATCGAATGGAATGAAATAGAATGGAATGGAACGGTCTGGAATGGAATGGAATCGAAAGGAATGGATTGCAATGGAACCGTCTCGAATGAAATGGACCCGAATGGATTGGAAATGAAAAAAATGGAGTCGAATGGAATGGAATCAATTAGAATTGAATGGACTGGAATGGAATGGAATGGACTGAATGGAATGGACTCAACTCGAATGGAATCGAATGGAATGGAATCAAAAGGGATGGACTGGAATGGAATGTATTCGAATGGACTGGAATCAAATGGAATGCAATCGAATGGAATAGACTTGGATAGCATGGATTGGAATGGAATGGTCTCAAATGGAGTGGAATTGGATGGATCAGAAAGGAAAGAAATGGAATGGAATGGAATAGAACGGAATGGAATGGAATGGAATAGAATCTAATGCAATGGAAAGAATTCATTCAAATGCAATGGAAAGAGTTCATTCAAATGTAATGGACTGGAATGGAATGGAATCGAGCAAATTGGAATGGAATGGAATGGAATGGAATGGAATGGAATGGAATGGAATGGAATGGAATGGAATGGAAAGAATTCGGATGGAATGCAGTGGAATTGTGTGCAGTCTTTTGGAATGGAATGGAATGCAATGGAATGCTCTCGATTGGAATGAAATTAAATGGAATGGAATCTAAAGGAATGGAATCGAATGGAATGGACTTGGATAGAATGGATTGGAATGGAATGGTCTCAAAAGGAGTGGAATTGGATGTATCAGAAAGGAATGACATGGAATGGAATGGCATGGAGTGGAATAGAACGGAATGTAATTGAATAGAATAGAATCTAATTTATTGGAAAGAATTCATTCAAATGTAAGGCACTGGAATGGAATGGAATCGAACAAAATGGAATGGAATGGAACGGAACGAAATGGAACGGAACGGAAGGGAACGGAATGGAATCGTGTTTAATAGAATCCAATGCAATACAATGGAATGGAATGGAATTGATTCGAGAGGAATAGACTCGAGTGGAATGGAATCGAATGGAGTAGAATGGAATGGAATGGAATGAAAAGGACTCAAATATAATGGGCTGTAATGCTATGGACTCGAATGGAATGGATTCGAATGTAATGGATTCGAATGGAACGAAATTGATGGCAATGGAACCAAATGGAATGGAATGGAATGGATTTGAATGTAACGGACTGGAATGTAGTTGACTGGAATGCAATGGACTTGAAAGGAATGAATTCGAATGTAATGTAATGTAACGTAAAACAATGGAAAGTAATGGAGTGGAATGGAATACAGTGGAATGTAATGGACTCGAATATAGAGGACTCCATTGGAATGGAATGCAATGGAAGGCAATCGAATGGAATGAAATCAAACGGAATGGAATTCAATGGAATGGAGTGGAATGGAATGATATCGAACTGGACAGAACGGAAAAGAATGGAGTCGAATGGATTGGAAGGGAATGGAATGGAAACGAATCAAATGGAATGAAATGGAAGAGTTTGGAAACAAATGCAATGGAATGGATTGGAACGCAAAGGATTCGAAAGGAATAGAACACAATGAAATGTCATGGAATGGAATAGAATGGAATGGGATGTAATGGACTCGAATGGAATGGAATGGAGTGGACTCGAATGGAATGGAACGGAATGGAATGGAATCATATCAAATAGAATGGTATGTAACGGAATGGAGTGGACTCAAAAGGATTAGAATGGATTGGACTGGAATTGAATGGAATCTTGTTAAATGGAATGGAGTGGAATGGACTCGAATGGAATGGAATCTAACGGAATGGAGTAGAAAAGAATGGACTTGAATTGAATGTATCCAAATGGAACTCCCTCGAATGGAATGGAATGGAATGGAATGGAATGGAATGGAATGGAATGGAATGGAATGGAATGGAATGTAGAGGAAAGATTGGAATGGAATGAAATGGAATGGAAAGGAATGGAATTGAATGAAATGGAATGGAGTGTATTGGACTGGAATAAAAAAGACTCCAATGGAATGCAATTGAGTGCAATGGAATCGAATGGAATGTAATCGAAAGGAATGAAATCCAATGGAATGGAATCGAATGGAATGGACTGGAATGTAATAACTTGAATGGAATGGACTTGAATGGAATGGAATGGATTCGAGTGGAACGGAATCAAATCACATCGAATGGGATGGAATGGAATGGAACGGAATGGAATGGAATAGAATGGAATAGACTCGAATGGAATCGACTCAAAGGGAATGGAATAGAACGGAATAAAAGGGAAATGAATGGAATGGACTCGAATGTCATAGAATGCAGTGGAATAGAATTGAATGGAAGAGAATACGCTCGAATGGAATGGAAAGGAATGAAATGGAATGGATTTTAATGGAATTGTATGGAATGGAAGGGCATGTAATGGAAACTAATGGAATGGAATTGAATGGAAAAGAATCTAAAGGAATTGGAAGGAATGGAAAGGAATGGACATGAATGAAATGCAGTGGGATAGAATACAATGGAACGGACAGGAAACGAGTTGAATCGAAAGGAATGAAATCAAATGGAATAGCCTGGAATGGAATTGACTCAAATGGAATTGGCTGGAATGAAACGGTTTCGAGTGGAACAGAATGCAATTGAATGTAATGGAGTCGAATAGAATGAAATGAAAACGAATGTAATGGAATGGAATGGAAAGGAATGGAATGGAAATGAATGGAATTGAATCGAAAGGAATGGTCTGGAATTGAATGGAACTGAATGGATTGGACTCAAATGGAATGAACTCAAATGGAATAGAGTCAAATGAGATTGAATCTAATAGAATGGAAGGTTATGAAATTTAATCATATGGAGTCAAATGGAACGGATTGAAATGACATGAAAAGGAATGGAGTAGAATCGAATGGAATCAAATGGAACGGACTGGAATGGCACTGACTGTAATGGAATAGACTTGAATGGAAAGGAAGGGAATAGGCTCGAATGGAATGGAAAGGAATGAAATGGAATGGATTTTAATGGAAATGTATGGAGTGGAAGGGCATGTAACGGAATCTAATGGAATGGAAATGAATGGAAAATAATATAAACGAATTGGGAGGAATGGAATGGAATGGACATGAATGGAATGCAGTGGAATAGAATACAATGGAACGGACGGGAAAGGAATTGGATCAAAAGGAATGAAATTGAAAGGAATAGACTGGAATGGAATTGACTCAAATGGACTGGACTGAATTTTAATGGTTTCGAGTGGAATGCAATGCAACGGAATGGAATGGAATCTAATCGAATCAAATGAAAACAAATGGAATGGAAACGAATGGTATTGAATCGAATGGAGTGGTCTGCAATTGAATGGAATTGAATGGATTGGACTCCAATGGAACGAACTCGAAAGGAATAGAGTCAAATGGGATTGAATCGAATGGAATGGAATGTTATGAAATTTAATCATATGGAGTCAAATGGAATGGACTGAAATGGAATGAAATGGAATGGAATAGAATCAAATGGAATGGAATCAAATGGAATGCACTGGAACGGCATGGAATGGACTTGAAACGAATGGACTCGAAAGGAATGAACTCGAATGGAATGGACGTCATAGCTCTGGACTGGAATGAACTCGAATGGAATTGTCTCCAATGGAATGGACTGGAAGGGAATGCAATCGAATGGAATGGAATGGAATCGAATGGAATGAATTCTAAAGGAATGGAATAGAATCACATGGACATGAATGGAATGAACTGGAATGGAACTGCCTTGAATGGAATGGAATCGAATGGAATGATATCGAATAGAAGGGAATAGAGTGGAATGGAATGGAATGGAAAAGATTGGAGTGGAATCGAATGAAATTAGGCTAATTGGAGAGGGATGGAATGGAATGGAAAGTATTAGAAGGTAATGGATTGCAATGTAATCGATACAAATGCAATGGATTCGAATGGAAAGTAATAGTATGGAATGAAATCCAATGGAATTGAACCACAAGGATGGAAATGAATGGAATGGAGTCGAATTTAAGGGAATTGAATGGAATGTAATGGACTGGACTGGAATGGAACGGACTCGAAAGGAATGGACGGCAATAGAACCATCTCGAATGAAATGGTCCCGAATGGATTGGAAATGAAAGGAAAGGAATCGCATGGAATGGAATAGAATGGAATGGAACGGTCTGGAATGGAATGGAATCGAAAGGAATGGATTGCAATGGAACCGTCTCGAATGAAATGGACCCGAATGGATTGGAAATGAAAAAAATGGAGTCGAATGGAATGGAATCAATTAGAATTGAATGGACTGGAATGGAATGGAATGGACTGAATGGAATGGACTCAACTCGAATGGAATTGAATGGAATGGAATCAAAAGGGATGGACTGGAATGGAATGTATTCGAATGGACTGGAATCAAATGGAATGCAATCGAATGGAATGGACTTGGATAGCATGGATTGGAATGGAATGGTCTCAAATGGAGTGGAATTGGATGGATCAGAAAGGAATGAAATGGAATGGAATGGAATAGAACGGAATGGAATTGAATGGAATAGAATCTAATGCAATGGAAAGAATTCATTCAAATGTAATGGACTGGAATGGAATGGAATCGAGCAAATTGGAATGGAATGGAATGGAATGGAATGGAATGGAATGGAATGGAATGGAATGGAATGGAATGGAAAGAACTCGGATGGAATGCAGTGGAATTGTGTGCAGTCGTTTGGAATGGAATGGAATGGAATGGAATGCTCTCGATTGGAATGAAATTAAATGGAATGGAATCTAAAGGAATGGAATCGAATGGAATGGACTTGGATAGAATGGATTGGAATGGAATGGTCTCAAAAGGAGTGGAATTGGATGGATCAGAAAGGAATGACATGGAATGGAATGGCATGGAGTGGAATAGAACGGAATGGAATTGAATAGAATAGAATCTAATGGAATGGAAAGAATTCATTCAAATGTAATGCACTGGAATGGAATGGAATCGAACAAAATGGAATGGAATGGAACGGAAAGAAACGGAACGGAACGGAATGGAACAGAATGGAATCGTGTTTAATAGAATCCAATGCAATACAATGGAATGGAATGGAATTGATTCGAGTGGAATAGGCTTGAATGGAATGGAATCGAATGGAGTAGAATGGAATGGAATGGAATGAAATGGACTCAAATGTAATGGGCTGTAATGCTATGGACTCGAATGGAATGGATTCGAATGTAATGGATTCGAATGGAACGAAATTGATGGCAATGGAACCAAACGGAATGGAATGGAATGGATTTGAATGTAACGGACGGGAATGTAGTTGACTGGAATGCAATGGACTTGAAAGGAATGAATTCGAATGTAATGTAATGTAATGTAAAACAATGGAAAGTAATGGAGTGGAATGGAATACAGTGGAATGTAATGGACTCGAATATAGAGGACTCCATTGGAATGGAATGCAATGGAAGGCAATCGAACGGAATGCAATCAAAAGGAATGGAATTCAATGGAATGGACTGGAATGGAATGATATCGAGCTGGACAGAACGGAAAACAATGGAGTCAAATGGATTGGAAAGGAATGGAATGGAAACGAATCAAATGGAATGAAATGGAAGAGTTTGGAAACAAATGCAATGGAATGGATTGGAACGCAAAGGATTCGAAAGGAATAGAACACAATGAAATGTCATGGAAAGGAATAGAATGGAATGGGGTGGAATGGACTCGAATGGAATGGAATGGAGTGGACTCGAATGGAATGGAACGGAATGGAATGGAATCAAAAAAATAGAATGGAATGTAATGGAATGGAGCGGACTCAAAAGGATTAGAATGGATTGGACTGGAATTGAGTGGAATCTTGTTAAATGGAATGGAGTGGAATGGACTCGAATGGAATGGAATCTAACGGAATGGAATAGAAAAGAATGGACTTGAATTGAATGTATCCAAATGGAACTCCCTCGAATGGAATGGAATGGAATGGAATTGAATGTAGAGGAAAGACTCGAATGGAATGAAATGGAATGGAAAGGAATGGAATTGAATGAAATGGAATCGAGTGTAATGGACTGGAATAGAAAAGACTCCAATGGAATTCAATTGAGTGCAATGGAATCGAATGGAATGTAATCGAAAGGAATGAAATCGAATGGAATGGAATCGAATGGAATGGACTGGAATGTAATAACTTGAATGGAATGGACTTGATTGGAATGGAATGGATTCGAGTGGAACGGAATCAAATCACATCGAATGGGATGGAATGGAATGCAACGGAATGGAATGGAATAGAATGGAATGGAATGGAATGGACTCGAATGGAATCGACTCAAAGGGAATGGAATAGAACGGAATAAAAGGGAAATGAAGGAATGGACTCGAATGTCATAGAATGCAGTGGAATAGAATTGAATGGAAGAGAATACGCTCGAATGGAATGGAAAGGAATGAAATGGAATGGATTTTAATGGAATTGTATGGAATGGAAGGGCATGTAATGGAAACTAATGGAATGGAATTGAATGGAAAAGAATCTAAAGGAATTGGAAGGAATGGAAAGGAATGGACATGAGTGAAATGCAGTGGGATAGAATACAATGGAACGGACAGGAAACGAGTTGAATCGAAAGGAATGAAATCAAATGGAATAGCCTGGAATGGAATTGACTCAAATGGAATGGACTGGAATGAAACGGTTTCGAGTGGAACAGAATGCAATGGAATGTAATGGAGTCGAATACAATCAAATGAAAACGAATGTAATGGAATGGAATGGAAAGGAATGGAATGGAAATGAATGGAATTGAATCGAATGGAATGGTCTGGAATTGAATGGAACTGAATGGATTGGACTCAAATGGAATGAACTCAAATGGAATAGAGTCAAATGAGATTGAATCTAATAGAATGGAAGGTTATGAAATTTAATCATATGGAGTCAAATGGAACGGATTGAAATGACATGAAAAGGAATGGAGTAGAATCGAATGGAATCAAATGGAATGGACTGGAATGGTACGGACGGTAATGGAATGGACTTGAATGGAAAGGAAGGGAATAGGCTCGAATGGAATGGAAAGGAATGAAATGGAATGGATTTTAATGGAAATGTATGGAGTGGAAGGGCATGTAACGGAATCTAATGGAATGGAAATGAATGGAAAATAATCTAAACGAATTGGGAGGAATGGAATGGAATGGACATGAATGGAATGCAGTGGAATAGAATACAATGGAACGGACGGGAAAGGAATTTGATCAAAAGGAATGAAATTGAAAGGAATAGACTTGAATGTAATTGACTCAAATGGACTGGACTGGAATGGAATGGTTTCGAGTGGAATGGAATGCAACGGAATGGAATGGAATCGAATCGAATCAAATGAAAACAAATGGAATGGAAACGAATGGTATTGAATCGAATGGAGTTGTCTGCAATTGAATGGAATTGAATGGATTGGACTCCAATGGAATGAACTCGAAAGGAATAGAGTCAAATGGGATTGAATCGAATGGAATGGAAAGTTATGAAATTTAATCATATGGAGTCAAATGGAATGGAGTGAAATGAAATGAAATGGAATGGAATAGAATCAAATGGAATGGAATCAAATGGAATGCACTGGAACGGCATGGAATGGACTTGAAACGAATGGACTTGAATGGAATGAACTCGAATGGAATGGACGTCATAGCTCTGGACTGGAATGAAGTCGAATGGAATTGTCTCCAATGGAATGGACTGGAAGGGAATGCAATCGAATGGAATGGAATGGAATCGAATGGAATGAACTCTAATGGAATGGAATAGAATCACATGGACATGAATGGAATGAACTGGAATGGAACTGCCTTGAATGGAATGTAATCAAATGGAATGATATCGAATAGAAAGGAATAGAGTGGAATGGAATGGAATGGAAAAGATTGGAGTGGAATCGAATGAAATTAGGCTAATTGGAGAGGGATGGAATGGAATGGAAAGTACTAGAAGGTAATGGATTGCAATGTAATCGATACAAATGCAATGGATTCGAATGGAAAGTAATAGTATGGAATGAAATCCAATGGAATTGAACCACAAGGATGGAAATGAATGGAATGGACTCGAATGGAAGGGAATTGAATGGAATGTAATGGACGGCACTGGAAAGGAACGGAGTCGAAAGGAATGGACGGCAATAGAACCATCTCAAATGAAATGGTCCCGAATGGATTGGAAATGAAAGGAAAGGAATCGCATGGAATGGAATAGAATGGAATGGAACGGTCTGGAATGGAATGGAATCGAAAGGAATGGATTGCAATGGAACCGTCTCGAATGAAATGGACCCGAATGGATTGGAAATGAAAAAAATGGAGTCGAATGGAATGGAATCAATTAGAATTGAATGGACTGGAATGGAATGGAATGGACTGAATGGAATGGACTCAACTCGAATGGAATCGAATGGAATGGAATCAAAAGGGATGGACTGGAATGGAATGTATTCGAATGGAATGGAATCAAATGGAATGCAATCGAATGGAATGGACTTGGATAGAATGGATTGGAATGGAATGGTCTCAAATGGAGTGGAATTGGATGGATCAGAAAGGAATGAAATGGAATGGAATGGAAAAGAACGGAATGGAATTGAATGGAATAGAATCTAATGCAATGGAAAGAATTCATTCAAATGTAATTGACTGGAATTGAATGGAATCGAACAAATTGGAATGGAATGGAATGGAATGGAATGGAATGGAATGGAATGGAATGGAATGGAAAGAATTCGGATGGAATGCAGTGGAATTGTGTGCAGTCGTTTGGAATGGAATGGAATGCAATGGAATGCTCTCGATTGGAATGAAATTAAATGGAATGGAATCTAAAGGAATGGAATCGAATGGAATGGACTTGGATAGAATGGATTGGAATGGAATGGTCTCAAAATGAGTGGAATTGGATGGATCAGAAAGAATGACATGGAATGGAATGGCATGGAGTGGAATAGAACGGAATGGAATTGAATAGAATAGAATCTAATGGAATGGAAAGAATTCATTCAAATGTAATGCACTGGAATGGAATGGAATCGAACAAAATGGAATGGAATGGAACGGAACGAAACGGAACAGAACGGAACGGAACGGAATGGAATCGTGTTTAATAGAATCCAATGCAATACAATGGAATGGAATGGAATTGATTCGAATGGAATAGACTCGAATGGAATGGAATCGAATGGAGTAGAATGGAATGGAATGGAATGAAATGGACTCAAAGGAAATGGGCTGTAATGCTATGGACTCGAATGGAATGGATTCGAATGTAATGAATTCGAAGGTAACGAAATTGATGGCAATGGAACCAAATGGAATGGAATGGAATGGATTTGAATGTAACGGCCTGGAATGTAGTTGACTGGAATGCAATGGACTTGAAAGGAATGAACTCGAATGTAATGTAATGTAATGTAAAACAATGGAAAGTAATGGAGTGGAATGGAATACAGTGGAATGTAATGGACTCGAATATAGAGGACTCCATTGGAATGGAATGCAATGGAAGGCAATCGAATGGAATGCAATCGAAAGGAATGGAATTCAATGGAATGGACTGGAATGGAATGGTATTGAACTGGACAGAACGGAAAAGAATGGAGTCGAATGGATTGGAAAGGAATGGAATGGAAACGAATCAAATGGAATGAAATGGAAGAGTTTGGAAACAAATGCAATGGAATGGATTGGAACGCAAAGGATTCGAAAGGAATAGAACACAATGAAATGTCATGGAATGGAATAGAATGGAATGGGATGGAATGGACTCGAATGGAATGGAATGGAGTGGACTCGAATGGAATGGAACGGAATTGAATGGAATCAAAAAATAGAATGGAATGTAATGGAATGGAGTGGACTCAAAAGGATTATAATGGATTGGACTGGAATTGAGTGGAATCTTGTTAAATGGAATGGAGTGGAATGGACTCGAATGGAATGGAATCTAACGGAATGGAGTAGAAAAGAATGGACTTGAATTGAATGTATCCAAATGGAACTCCCTCGAATGGAATGGAATGGAATGGAATGGAATGGAATGGAATGTAGTGGAAAGACTCGAATGGAATGAAATGGAATGGAAAAGAATGGAATTGAATGAAATGGAATCGAGTGTAATGGACTGGAATAGAAAAGACTCCAATGGAATGCAATTGAGTGCAATGGAATCGAATGGAATGTAATCAAAAGGAATGAAATCCAATGGAATGGAATCGAATGGAATGGACTGGAATGTAATAACTTGAATGGAATGGACTTGAATGGAATGGAATGGATTCGAGTGGAACGGAATCAAATCACATCGAATGGGATGGAATGGAATGGAACGGAATGGAATGGAATAGAATGGAATGGAATGGAATGGACTCGAATGGAATCGACTCAAAGGGAATGGAATAGAACGGAATAAAAGGGAAATGAATGGAATGGACTCGAATGTCATAGAATGCAGTGGAATAGAATTGAATGGAAGAGAATACGCTCGAATGGAATGGAAAGGAATGAAATGGAATGGATTTTAATGGAACTGTATGGAATGGAAGGGCATGTAATGGAAACTAATGGAATGGAATTGAATGGAAAAGAATCTAAAGGAATTGGAAGGAATGGAAAGGAATGGACATGAATGAAATGCAGTGGGATAGAATACAATGGAACGGACAGGAAACGAGTTGAATCGAAAGGAATGAAATCAAATGGAGTAGCCTGGAATGGAATTGACTCAAATGGAATGGACTGGAATGAAACGGTTTCGAGTGGAACAGAATGCAATTGAATGTAATGGAGTCGAATAGAATCAAATGAAAACGAATGTAATGGAATGGAATGGAAAGGAATGGAATGGAAATGAATGGAATTGAATCGAATGGAATGGTCTGGAATTGAATGGAACTGAATGGATTGGACTCAAATGGAATGAACTCAAATGGAATAGAGTCAAATGAGATTGAATCTAATAGAATGGAAGGTTATGAAATTTAATCATATGGAGTCAAATGGAACGGATTGAAATGACATGAAAAGGAATGGAGTAGAATCGAATGGAATCAAATGGAACGGACTGGAATGGCACGGACTGTAATGGAATGGACTTGAATGGAAAGGAAGGGAATAGGCTCGAATGGAATGGAAAGGAATGAAATGGAATGGATTTTAATGGAAATGTATGGAGTGGAAGGGCATGTAACGGAATCTAATGGAATGGAAATGAATGGAAAATAATCTAAACGAATTGGGAGGAATGGAATGGAATGGACATGAATGGAATGCAGTGGAATAGAATACAATGGAACGGACGGGAAAGGAATTGGATCAAAAGGAATGAAATTGAAAGGAATAGACTGGAATGGAATTGACTCAAATGGACTGGACTGAATTTTAATGGTTTCGAGTGGAATGCAATGCAACGGAATGGAATGGAATCGAATCGAATCAAATGAAAACAAATGGAATGAAACGAATGGTATTGAATCGAATGGAGTGGTCTGCAATTGAATGGAATTGAATGGATTGGACTCCAATGGAACGAACTCGAAAGGAATAGAGTCAAATGGGATTGAATCGAATGGAATGGAATGTTATGAAATTTAATCATATGGAGTCAAATGGAATGGACTGAAATGGAATGAAATGGAATGGAATAGAATCAAATGAAATGGAATCAAATGGAATGCACTGGAACGGCATGGAATGGACTTGAAACGAATGGACTCGAAAGGAATGAACTCGAATGGAATGGACGTCATAGCTCTGGACTGGAATGAACTCGAATGGAATTGTCTCCAATGGAATGGAATGGAAGGGAATGCAATCGAATGGAATGGAATGGAATCGAATGGAATGAATTCTAAAGGAATGGAATAGAATCACATGGACATGAATGGAATGAACTGGAATGGAACTGCCTTGAATGGAATGGAATCGAATGGAATGATATCGAATAGAAGGGAATAGAGTGGAATGGAATGGAATGGAAAAGATTGGAGTGGAATCGAATGAAATTAGGCTAATTGGAGAGGGATGGAAGGGAATGGAAAGTATTAGAAGGTAATGGATCGCAATGTAATCGATACAAATGCAATGGATTCGAATGGAAAGTAATAGTATGGAATGAAATCCAATGGAATTGAACCACAAGGATGGAAATGAATGGAATGGAGTCGAATTTAAGGGAATTGAATGGAATGTAATGGACTGGACTGGAATGGAACGGACTCGAAAGGAATCGACGGCAATAGAACCATCTCGAATGAAATGGTCCCGAATGGATTGGAAATGAAAGGAAAGGAATCGCATGGAATGGAATAGAATGGAATGGAACGGTCTGGAATGGAATGGAATCGAAAGGAATGGATTGCAATGGAACCGACTCGAATGAAATGGACCCGAATGGATTGGAAATGAAAAAAATGGAGTCGAATGGAATGGAATCAATTAGAATTGAATGGACTGGAATGGAATGGAATGGACTGAATGGAATGGACTCAACTCGAATGGAATCGAATGGAATGGAATCAAAAGGGATGGACTGGAATGGAATGTATTCGAATGGACTGGAATCAAATGGAATGCAATCGAATGGAATGGACTTGGATAGCATGGATTGGAATGGAATGGTCTCAAATGGAGTGGAATTGGATGGATCAGAAAGGAATGAAATGGAATGGAATGGAATAGAACGGAATGGAATTGAATGGAATAGAATCTAATGCAATGGAAAGAATTCATTCAAATGTAATGGACTGGAATGGAATGGAATCGAGCAAATTGGAATGGAATGGAATGGAATGGAATGGAATGGAATGGAATGGAATGGAATGGAATGGAATGGAATGGAATGGAATGGAATGGAATGGAATGGAAAGAATTCGGATGGAATGCAGTAGAATTGTGTGCAGTCGTTTGGAATGGAATGGAATGGAATGGAATGCTCTCGATTGGAATGAAATTAAATGGAATGGAATCTAAAGGAATGGAATCGAATGGAATGGACTTGGATAGAATGGATTGGAATGGAATGGTCTCAAAAGGAGTGGAATTGGATGGATCAGAAAGGAATGACATGGAATGGAATGGCATGGAGTGGAATAGAACGGAATGGAATTGAATAGTATAGAATCTAATGGAATGGAAAGAATTCATTCAAATGTAATGCACTGGAATGGAATGGAATCGAACAAAATGGAATGGAATGGAACGGAAAGAAACGGAACAGAACGGAACGGAACAGAATGGAATCGTGTTTAATAGAATCCAATGCAATACAATGGAATGGAATGGAATTGATTCGAGTGGAATAGGCTCGAATGGAATGGAATCGAATGGAGTAGAATGGAATGGAATGGAATGAAATGGACTCAAATGTAATGGGCTGTAATGCTATGGACTCGAATGGAATGTATTCGAATGTAATGGATTCGAATGGAACGAAATTGATGGCAATGGAACCAAATGGAATGGAATGGAATGGATTTGAATGTAACGGACTGGAATGTAGTTGACTGGAATGCAATGGACTTGAAAGGAATGAATTCGAATGTAATGTAATGTAATGTAAAACAATGGAAAGTAATGGAGTGGAATGGAATACAGTGGAATGTAATGGACTCGAATATAGAGGACTCCATTGGAATGGAATGCAATGGAAGGCATTCGAACGGAATGCAATCAAAAGGAATGGAATTCAATGGAATGGACTGGAATGGAATGATATCGAGCTGGACAGAACGGAAAACAATGGAGTCAAATGGATTGGAAAGGAATGGAATGGAAACGAATCAAATGGAATGAAATGGAAGAGTTTGGAAACAAATGCAATGGAATGGATTGGAACGCAAAGGATTCGAAAGGAATAGAACACAATGAAATGTCATGGAATGGAATAGAATGGAATGGGGTGGAATGGACTCGAATGGAATGGAATGGAGTGAACTCGAATGGAATGGAATGGAATGGAATGGAATCAAAGAAAATAGAATGGAATGTAATGGAATGGAGTGGACTCAAAAGGATTAGAATGGATTGGACTGGAATTGAGTGGAATCTTGTTAAATGGAATGGAGTGTAATGGACTCGAATGGAATGGAATCTAACGGAATGGAATAGAAAAGAATGGACTTGAATTGAATGTATCCAAATGGAACTCCCTCGAATGGAATGGAATGGAATGGAATGGAATGGAATGGAATGGAATGGAATGGAATGGAATTGAATCTAGTGGAAAGACTCGAATGGAATGAAATGGAATGGAAAGGAATGGAATTGAATGAAATGGAATCGAGTGTAATGGACTGTAATAGAAAAGACTCCAATGGAATGCAATTGAGTGCAATGGAATCGAATGGAATGTAATCAAAAGGAATGAAATCCAATGGAATGGAATCGAATGGAAAGAACTGGAATGTAATAACTTGAATGGAATGGACTTGAATGGAATGGAATGGATTCGAATGGAATGGAATCAAATCACATCGAATGGGATGGAATGGAATGGAATGGAATGCAATGGAATGGAATGGAATGGAATGGACTCGAATGGAATCGACTCAAAGGGAATGGAATAGAACGGAATAAAAGGGAAATGAATGGAATGGACTCGAATGTCATAGAATGCAGTGGAATAGAATTGAAAGGAAGAGAATACGCTCGAATGGAATGGAAAGGAATGAAATGGAATGGATTTTAATGGAATTGTATGGAATGGAAGGGCATGTAATAGAAACTAATGGAATGGAATTGAATGGAAAAGAATCTAAAGGAATTGGAAGGAATGGAAAGGAATGGACATGAATGAAATGCAGTGGAATAGAATACAATGGAACGGACTGGAAACGAGCTGAATCGAAAGGAATGAAATCAAATGGAATAGCCTGGAATGGAAATGACTCAAATGGAATGGACTGGAATGAAACGGTTTCGAGTGGAACGGAATGCAATGGAATGTAATGGAGTCGAATAGAATCAAATGAAAACGAACGTAATGGAATGGAATGGAAAGGAATGGAATGGAAATGAATGGAATTGAATCGAATGGAATGGTCTGGAATTGAATGGAACTGAATGGATTGGACTCAAATGGAATGAATTCAAATGGAATAGAGTCAAATCAGATTGAATCTAATAGAATGGAAGGTTATGAAATTTAATCATATGGAGTCAAATGGAACGGATTGAAATGACATGAAAAGGAATGGAGTAGAATCGAATGGAATCAAATGGAACGGACTGGAATGGCACGGACTGTAATGGAATGGACTTGAATGGAAAGGAAGGGAATAGGCTCGAATGGAATGGAAAGGAATGAAATGGAATGGATTTTATTGGAAATGTATGGAGTGGAAGGGCATGTAACCGAATCTAATGGAATGGAAATGAATGGAAAATAATCTAAACGAATTGGGAGGAATGGAATGGAATGGACATGAATGGAATGCAGTGGAATAGAATACAATGGAACGGACGGGAAAGAAATTGGATCAAAAGGAATGAAATTGAAAGGAATAGACTGGAATGGAATTGACTCAAATGGACTGGACTGGAATGGAATGGTTTCGAGTGGAATGGAATGCAACGGAATGGAATGGAATCGAATCGAATCAAATGAAAACAAATGGAATGGAAACGAATGGTATTGAATCGAATGGAGTGGTCTGCAATTGAATGGAATTGAATGGATTGGACTCCAATGGAACGAACTCGAAAGGAATAGAGTCAAATGGGATTGAATCGAATGGAATGGAATGTTATGAAATTTAATCATATGGAGTCAAATGGAATGGACTGAAATGGAATGAAATGGAATGGAATAGAATCAAATGGAATGGAATCAAATGGAATGCACTGGAACGGCATGGAATGGACTTGAAACGAATGGACTCGAAAGGAATGAACTCGAATGGAATGGACGTCATAGCTCTGGACTGGAATGAACTCGAATGGAATTGTCTCCAATGGAATGGACTGGAAGGGAATGCAATCGAATGGAATGGAATGGAATCGAATGGAATGAACTCTAATGGAATGGAATAGAATCACATGGACATGAATGGAATGAACTGGAATGGAACTGCATTGAATGGAATGGAATCGAATGGAATGATATCGAATAGAAGGGAATAGAGTGGAATGGAATGGAATGGAAAAGACTGGAGTGGAATCGAATGAAATTAGGCTAATTGGAGAGGGATGGGATGGAATGGAAAGTACTAGAAGGTAATGGATTGCAATGTAATCGTTACAAATGCAATGGATTCGAATGGAAAGTAATAGTATGGAATGAAATCCAATGGAATTGAACCACAAGGATGGAAATGAATGGAATGGACTTGAATGGAAGGGAATTGAATGGAATGTAATGGACTGCACTGGAATGGAACGGACTCGAAAGGAATGGACGGCAATAGGACCATCTCGAATGAAATGGTCCCGAATGGATTGGAAATGAAAGGAAAGGAATCGCATGGAATGGAATAGAATGGAATGGAACGGTCTGGAATTGAATGGAATTGAAAGGAATGGATTGCAATGGAACCGTCTCGAATGAAATGGACCCGAATGGATTGGAAATGAAAAAAATGGAGTCGAATGGAATGGAATCAATTAGAATTGAATGGACTGGAATGGAATGGAATGGACTGAATGGAATGGACTCAACTCGAATGGAATCGAATGGAATGGAATCAAAAGGGATGGACTGGAATGGAATGTATTCGAATGGACTGGAATCAAATGGAATGCAATCGAATGGAATGGACTTGGATAGCATGGATTGGAATGGAATGGTCTCAAATGGAGTGGAATTGGATGGATCAGAAAGGAATGAAATGGAATGGAATGGAATATAACGGAATGGAATTGAATGGAATAGAATCTAATGCAATGGAAAGAATTCATTCAAATGTAATGGACTGGAATGGAATGGAATCGAGCAAATTGGAATGGAATGGAATGGAATGGAATGGAATGGAATGGAATGGAATGGAATGGAATGGAATGGAAAGAATTCGGATGGAATGCAGTGGAATTGTGTGCAGTCGTTTGGAATGGAATGGAATGGAATGGAATGCTCTCGATTGGAATGAAATTAAATGGAATGGAATCTAAAGGAATGGAATCGAATGGAATGGACTTGGATAGAATGGATTGGAATGGAATGGTCTCAAAATGAGTGGAATTGGATGGATCAGAAAGAATGACATGGAATGGAATGGCATGGAGTGGAATAGAACGGAATGGAATTGAATAGAATAGAATCTAATGGAATGGAAAGAATTCATTCAAATGTAATGCACTGGAATGGAATGGAATCGAACAAAATGGAATGGAATGGAACGGAACGAAACGGAACAGAACGGAACGGAACGGAATGGAATCGTGTTTAATAGAATCCAATGCAATACAATGGAATGGAATGGAATTGATTCGAATGGAATAGACTCGAATGGAATGGAATAGAATGGAGTAGAATGGAATGGAATGGAATGAAATGGACTCAAAGGTAATGGGCTGTAATGCTATGGTCTCGAATGGAATGGATTCGAATGTAATGAATTCGAGGGAATGAAATTGATGGCAATGGAACCAAATGGAATGGAATGGAATGGATTTGAATGTAACGGCATGGAATGTAGTTGACTGGAATGCAATGGACTTGAAAGGAATGAACTCGAATGTAATGTAATGTAATGTAAAACAATGGAAAGTAATGGAGTGGAATGGAATACAGTGGAATGTAATGGACTCGAATATAGAGGACTCCATTGGAATGGAATGCAATGGAAGGCAATCGAATGGAATGCAATCAAAAGGAATGGAATTCAATGGAATGGACTGGAATGGAATGGTATTGAACTGGACAGAACGGAAAAGAATGGAGTCGAATGGATTGGAAAGGAATGGAATGGAAACGAATCAAATGGAATGAAATGGAAGAGTTTGGAAACAAATGCAAAGGAATGGATTGGAACGCAAAGGATTCGAAAGGAATAGAACACAATGAAATGTCATGGAAAGGAATAGAATGGAATGGGGTGGAATGGACTCGAATGGAGTGGAATGGAGTGGACTCGAATGGAATGGAACGGAATGGAATGGAATCAAAAAAATAGAATGGAATGTAATGGAATGGAGTGGACTCAAAAGGATTAGAATGGATTGGACTGGAATTGAGTGGAATCTTGTTAAATGGAATGGAGTGGAATGGACTCGAATGGAATGGAATCTAACGGAATGGAATAGAAAAGAATGGACTTGAATTGAATGTATCCAAATGGAACTCCCTCGAATGGAATGGAATGGAATGGAATTGAATGTAGAGGAAAGACTCGAATGGAATGAAATGGAATGGAAAGGAATGGAATTGAATGAAATGGAATCGAGTGTAATGGACTGGAATAGAAAAGACTCCAATGGAATTCAATTGAGTGCAATGGAATCGAATGGAATGTAATCGAAAGGAACGAAATCGAATGGAATGGAATCGAATGGAATGGACTGGAATGTAATAACTTGAATGGAATGGACTTGATTGGAATGGAATGGATTCGAGTGGAACGGAATCAAATCACATCGAATGGGATGGAATGGAATGCAACGGAATGGAATGGAATAGAATGGAATGGAATGGAATGGACTCGAATGGAATCGACTCAAAGGGAATGGAATAGAACGGAATAAAAGGGAAATGAAGGAATGGACTCGAATGTCATAGAATGCAGTGGAATAGAATTGAATGGAAGAGAATACGCTCGAATGGAATGGAAAGGAATGAAATGGAATGGATTTTAATGGAATTGTATGGAATGGAAGGGCATGTAATGGAAACTAATGGAATGGAATTGAATGGAAAAGAATCTAAAGGAATTGGAAGGAATGGAAAGGAATGGACATGAGTGAAATGCAGTGGAATATAATACAATGGAACGGACAGGAAACGAGTTGAATCGAAAGGAATTAAATCAAATGGAATAGCCTGGAATGGAATTGACTCAAATGGAATGGACTGGAATGAAACGGTTTCGAGTGGAACAGAATGCAATGGAATGTAATGGAGTCGAATACAATCAAATGAAAACGAATGTAATGGAATGGAATGGAAAGGAATGGAATGGAAATGAATGGAATTGAATCGAATGGAATGGTCTGGAATTGAATGGAACTGAATGGATTGGACTCAAATGGAATGAACTCAAATGGAATAGAGTCAAATGAGATTGAATCTAATAGAATGGAAGGTTATGAAATTTAATCATATGGAGTCAAATGGAACGGATTGAAATGACATGAAAAGGAATGGAGTAGAATCGAATGGAATCAAATGGAATGGACTGGAATGGTACGGACGGTAATGGAATGGACTTGAATGGAAAGGAAGGGAATAGGCTCGAATGGAATGGAAAGGAATGAAATGGAATGGATTTTAATGGAAATGTATGGAGTGGAAGGGCATGTAACGGAATCTAATGGAATGGAAATGAATGGAAAATAATCTAAACGAATTGGGAGGAATGGAATGGAATGGACATGAATGGAATGCAGTGGAATAGAATACAATGGAACGGACGGGAAAGGAATTGGATCAAAAGGAATGAAATTGAAAGGAATAGACTGGAATGGAATTGACTGAAATGGACTGGACTGGAATGGAATGGTTTCGAGTGGAATGGAATGCAACGGAATGGAATGGAATCGAATCGAATCAAATGAAAACAAATGGAATGGAAACGAATGGTATTGAATCGAATGGAGTGGTCTGCAATTGAATGGAATTGAATGGATTGGACTCCAATGGAACGAACTCGAAAGGAATAGAGTCAAATGGGATTGAATCGAATGGAATGGAAAGTTATGAAATTTAATCATATGGAGTCAAATGGAATGGAGTGAAATGAAATGAAATGGAATGGAATAGAATCAAATGGAATGGAATCAAATGGAATGCACTGGAACGGCATGGAATGGACTTGAAACGAATGGACTTGAATGGAATGAACTCGAATGGAATGGACGTCATAGCTCTGGACTGGAATGAACTCGAATGGAATTGTCTCCAATGGAATGGACTGGAAGGGAATGCAATCGAATGGAATGGAATGGAATCGAATGGAATGAACTCTAATGGAATGGAATAGAATCACATGGACATGAATGGAATGAACTGGAATGGAACTGCCTTGAATGGAATGGAATCGAATGGAATGATATCGAATAGAAAGGAATAGAGTGGAATGGAATGGAATGGAAAAGATTGGAGTGGAATCGAATGAAATTAGGCTAATTGGAGAGGGATGGAATGGAATGGAAAGTACTAGAAGGTAATGGATTGCAATGTAATCGATACAAATGCAATGGATTCGAATGGAAAGTAATAGTATGGAATGAAATCCAATGGAATTGAACCACAAGGATGGAAATGAATGGAATGGACTCGAATGGAAGGGAATTGAATGGAATGTAATGGACTGCACTGGAAAGGAACGGAGTCGAAAGGAATGGACGGCAATAGAACCATCTCAAATGAAATGGTCCCGAATGGATTGGAAATGAAAGGAAAGGAATCGCATGGAATGGAATAGAATGGAATGGAACGGTCTGGAATGGAATGGAATCGAAAGGAATGGATTGCAATGGAACCGTCTCGAATGAAATGGACCCGAATGGATTGGAAATGAAAAAAATGGAGTCGAATGGAATGGAATCAATTAGAATTGAATGGACTGGAATGGAATGGAATGGACTGAATGGAATGGACTCAACTCGAATGGAATCGAATGGAATGGAATCAAAAGGGATGGACTGGAATGGAATGTATTCGAATGGAATGGAATCAAATGGAATGCAATCGAATGGAATGGACTTGGATAGAATGGATTGGAATGGAATGGTCTCAAATGGAGTGGAATTGGATGGATCAGAAAGGAATGAAATGGAATGGAATGGAAAAGAACGGAATGGAATTGAATGGAATAGAATCTAATGCAATGGAAAGAATTCATTCAAATGTAATTGACTGGAATTGAATGGAATCGAACAAATTGGAATGGAATGGAATGGAATGGAATGGAATGGAATGGAATGGAATGGAATGGAATGGAATGGAAAGAATTCGGATGGAATGCAGTGGAATTGTGTGCAGTCGTTTGGAATGGAATGGAATGCAATGGAATGCTCTCGATTGGAATGAAATTAAATGGAATGGAATCTAAAGGAATGGAATCGAATGGAATGGACTTGGATAGAATGGATTGGAATGGAATGGTCTCAAAATGAGTGGAATTGGATGGATCAGAAAGAATGACATGGAATGGAATGGCATGGAGTGGAATAGAACGGAATGGAATTGAATAGAATAGAATCTAATGGAATGGAAAGAATTCATTCAAATGTAATGCACTGGAATGGAATGGAATCGAACAAAATGGAATGGAATGGAACGGAACGAAACGGAACAGAACGGAACGGAACGGAATGGAATCGTGTTTAATAGAATCCAATGCAATACAATGGAATGGAATGGAATTGATTCGAATGGAATAGACTCGAATGGAATGGAATCGAATGGAGTAGAATGGAATGGAATGGAATGAAATGGACTCAAAGGAAATGGGCTGTAATGCTATGGACTCGAATGGAATGGATTCGAATGTAATGAATTCGAAGGTAACGAAATTGATGGCAATGGAACCAAATGGAATGGAATGGAATGGATTTGAATGTAACGGCCTGGAATGTAGTTGACTGGAATGCAATGGACTTGAAAGGAATGAACTCGAATGTAATGTAATGTAATGTAAAACAATGGAAAGTAATGGAGTGGAATGGAATACAGTGGAATGTAATGGACTCGAATATAGAGGACTCCATTGGAATGGAATGCAATGGAAGGCAATCGAATGGAATGCAATCGAAAGGAATGGAATTCAATGGAATGGACTGGAATGGAATGGTATTGAACTGGACAGAACGGAAAAGAATGGAGTCGAATGGATTGGAAAGGAATGGAATGGAAACGAATCAAATGGAATGAAATGGAAGAGTTTGGAAACAAATGCAATGGAATGGATTGGAACGCAAAGGATTCGAAAGGAATAGAACACAATGAAATGTCATGGAATGGAATAGAATGGAATGGGATGGAATGGACTCGAATGGAATGGAATGGAGTGGACTCGAATGGAATGGAACGGAATTGAATGGAATCAAAAAATAGAATGGAATGTAATGGAATGGAGTGGACTCAAAAGGATTATAATGGATTGGACTGGAATTGAGTGGAATCTTGTTAAATGGAATGGAGTGGAATGGACTCGAATGGAATGGAATCTAACGGAATGGAGTAGAAAAGAATGGACTTGAATTGAATGTATCCAAATGGAACTCCCTCGAATGGAATGGAATGGAATGGAATGGAATGGAATGGAATGTAGTGGAAAGACTCGAATGGAATGAAATGGAATGGAAAAGAATGGAATTGAATGAAATGGAATCGAGTGTAATGGACTGGAATAGAAAAGACTCCAATGGAATGCAATTGAGTGCAATGGAATCGAATGGAATGTAATCAAAAGGAATGAAATCCAATGGAATGGAATCGAATGGAATGGACTGGAATGTAATAACTTGAATGGAATGGACTTGAATGGAATGGAATGGATTCGAGTGGAACGGAATCAAATCACATCGAATGGGATGGAATGGAATGGAACGGAATGGAATGGAATAGAATGGAATGGAATGGAATGGACTCGAATGGAATCGACTCAAAGGGAATGGAATAGAACGGAATAAAAGGGAAATGAATGGAATGGACTCGAATGTCATAGAATGCAGTGGAATAGAATTGAATGGAAGAGAATACGCTCGAATGGAATGGAAAGGAATGAAATGGAATGGATTTTAATGGAACTGTATGGAATGGAAGGGCATGTAATGGAAACTAATGGAATGGAATTGAATGGAAAAGAATCTAAAGGAATTGGAAGGAATGGAAAGGAATGGACATGAATGAAATGCAGTGGGATAGAATACAATGGAACGGACAGGAAACGAGTTGAATCGAAAGGAATGAAATCAAATGGAGTAGCCTGGAATGGAATTGACTCAAATGGAATGGACTGGAATGAAACGGTTTCGAGTGGAACAGAATGCAATTGAATGTAATGGAGTCGAATAGAATCAAATGAAAACGAATGTAATGGAATGGAATGGAAAGGAATGGAATGGAAATGAATGGAATTGAATCGAATGGAATGGTCTGGAATTGAATGGAACTGAATGGATTGGACTCAAATGGAATGAACTCAAATGGAATAGAGTCAAATGAGATTGAATCTAATAGAATGGAAGGTTATGAAATTTAATCATATGGAGTCAAATGGAACGGATTGAAATGACATGAAAAGGAATGGAGTAGAATCGAATGGAATCAAATGGAACGGACTGGAATGGCACGGACTGTAATGGAATGGACTTGAATGGAAAGGAAGGGAATAGGCTCGAATGGAATGGAAAGGAATGAAATGGAATGGATTTTAATGGAAATGTATGGAGTGGAAGGGCATGTAACGGAATCTAATGGAATGGAAATGAATGGAAAATAATCTAAACGAATTGGGAGGAATGGAATGGAATGGACATGAATGGAATGCAGTGGAATAGAATACAATGGAACGGACGGGAAAGGAATTGGATCAAAAGGAATGAAATTGAAAGGAATAGACTGGAATGGAATTGACTCAAATGGACTGGACTGAATTTTAATGGTTTCGAGTGGAATGCAATGCAACGGAATGGAATGGAATCGAATCGAATCAAATGAAAACAAATGGAATGAAACGAATGGTATTGAATCGAATGGAGTGGTCTGCAATTGAATGGAATTGAATGGATTGGACTCCAATGGAACGAACTCGAAAGGAATAGAGTCAAATGGGATTGAATCGAATGGAATGGAATGTTATGAAATTTAATCATATGGAGTCAAATGGAATGGACTGAAATGGAATGAAATGGAATGGAATAGAATCAAATGAAATGGAATCAAATGGAATGCACTGGAACGGCATGGAATGGACTTGAAACGAATGGACTCGAAAGGAATGAACTCGAATGGAATGGACGTCATAGCTCTGGACTGGAATGAACTCGAATGGAATTGTCTCCAATGGAATGGAATGGAAGGGAATGCAATCGAATGGAATGGAATGGAATCGAATGGAATGAATTCTAAAGGAATGGAATAGAATCACATGGACATGAATGGAATGAACTGGAATGGAACTGCCTTGAATGGAATGGAATCGAATGGAATGATATCGAATAGAAGGGAATAGAGTGGAATGGAATGGAATGGAAAAGATTGGAGTGGAATCGAATGAAATTAGGCTAATTGGAGAGGGATGGAAGGGAATGGAAAGTATTAGAAGGTAATGGATCGCAATGTAATCGATACAAATGCAATGGATTCGAATGGAAAGTAATAGTATGGAATGAAATCCAATGGAATTGAACCACAAGGATGGAAATGAATGGAATGGAGTCGAATTTAAGGGAATTGAATGGAATGTAATGGACTGGACTGGAATGGAACGGACTCGAAAGGAATCGACGGCAATAGAACCATCTCGAATGAAATGGTCCCGAATGGATTGGAAATGAAAGGAAAGGAATCGCATGGAATGGAATAGAATGGAATGGAACGGTCTGGAATGGAATGGAATCGAAAGGAATGGATTGCAATGGAACCGACTCGAATGAAATGGACCCGAATGGATTGGAAATGAAAAAAATGGAGTCGAATGGAATGGAATCAATTAGAATTGAATGGACTGGAATGGAATGGAATGGACTGAATGGAATGGACTCAACTCGAATGGAATCGAATGGAATGGAATCAAAAGGGATGGACTGGAATGGAATGTATTCGAATGGACTGGAATCAAATGGAATGCAATCGAATGGAATGGACTTGGATAGCATGGATTGGAATGGAATGGTCTCAAATGGAGTGGAATTGGATGGATCAGAAAGGAATGAAATGGAATGGAATGGAATAGAACGGAATGGAATTGAATGGAATAGAATCTAATGCAATGGAAAGAATTCATTCAAATGTAATGGACTGGAATGGAATGGAATCGAGCAAATTGGAATGGAATGGAATGGAATGGAATGGAATGGAATGGAATGGAATGGAATGGAATGGAATGGAATGGAATGGAATGGAATGGAATGGAATGGAAAGAATTCGGATGGAATGCAGTAGAATTGTGTGCAGTCGTTTGGAATGGAATGGAATGGAATGGAATGCTCTCGATTGGAATGAAATTAAATGGAATGGAATCTAAAGGAATGGAATCGAATGGAATGGACTTGGATAGAATGGATTGGAATGGAATGGTCTCAAAAGGAGTGGAATTGGATGGATCAGAAAGGAATGACATGGAATGGAATGGCATGGAGTGGAATAGAACGGAATGGAATTGAATAGTATAGAATCTAATGGAATGGAAAGAATTCATTCAAATGTAATGCACTGGAATGGAATGGAATCGAACAAAATGGAATGGAATGGAACGGAAAGAAACGGAACAGAACGGAACGGAACAGAATGGAATCGTGTTTAATAGAATCCAATGCAATACAATGGAATGGAATGGAATTGATTCGAGTGGAATAGGCTCGAATGGAATGGAATCGAATGGAGTAGAATGGAATGGAATGGAATGAAATGGACTCAAATGTAATGGGCTGTAATGCTATGGACTCGAATGGAATGTATTCGAATGTAATGGATTCGAATGGAACGAAATTGATGGCAATGGAACCAAATGGAATGGAATGGAATGGATTTGAATGTAACGGACTGGAATGTAGTTGACTGGAATGCAATGGACTTGAAAGGAATGAATTCGAATGTAATGTAATGTAATGTAAAACAATGGAAAGTAATGGAGTGGAATGGAATACAGTGGAATGTAATGGACTCGAATATAGAGGACTCCATTGGAATGGAATGCAATGGAAGGCATTCGAACGGAATGCAATCAAAAGGAATGGAATTCAATGGAATGGACTGGAATGGAATGATATCGAGCTGGACAGAACGGAAAACAATGGAGTCAAATGGATTGGAAAGGAATGGAATGGAAACGAATCAAATGGAATGAAATGGAAGAGTTTGGAAACAAATGCAATGGAATGGATAGGAACGCAAAGGATTCGAAAGGAATAGAACACAATGAAATGTCATGGAATGGAATAGAATGGAATGGGGTGGAATGGACTCGAATGGAATGGAATGGAGTGAACTCGAATGGAATGGAATGGAATGGAATGGAATCAAAGAAAATAGAATGGAATGTAATGGAATGGAGTGGACTCAAAAGGATTAGAATGGATTGGACTGGAATTGAGTGGAATCTTGTTAAATGGAATGGAGTGTAATGGACTCGAATGGAATGGAATCTAACGGAATGGAATAGAAAAGAATGGACTTGAATTGAATGTATCCAAATGGAACTCCCTCGAATGGAATGGAATGGAATGGAATGGAATGGAATGGAATGGAATGGAATTGAATCTAGTGGAAAGACTCGAATGGAATGAAATGGAATGGAAAGGAATGGAATTGAATGAAATGGAATCGAGTGTAATGGACTGTAATAGAAAAGACTCCAATGGAATGCAATTGAGTGCAATGGAATCGAATGGAATGTAATCAAAAGGAATGAAATCCAATGGAATGGAATCGAATGGAAAGAACTGGAATGTAATAACTTGAATGGAATGGACTTGAATGGAATGGAATGGATTCGAATGGAATGGAATCAAATCACATCGAATGGGATGGAATGGAATGGAATGGAATGCAATGGAATGGAATGGAATGGAATGGACTCGAATGGAATCGACTCAAAGGGAATGGAATAGAACGGAATAAAAGGGAAATGAATGGAATGGACTCGAATGTCATAGAATGCAGTGGAATAGAATTGAAAGGAAGAGAATACGCTCGAATGGAATGGAAAGGAATGAAATGGAATGGATTTTAATGGAATTGTATGGAATGGAAGGGCATGTAATAGAAACTAATGGAATGGAATTGAATGGAAAAGAATCTAAAGGAATTGGAAGGAATGGAAAGGAATGGACATGAATGAAATGCAGTGGAATAGAATACAATGGAACGGACTGGAAACGAGCTGAATCGAAAGGAATGAAATCAAATGGAATAGCCTGGAATGGAAATGACTCAAATGGAATGGACTGGAATGAAACGGTTTCGAGTGGAACGGAATGCAATGGAATGTAATGGAGTCGAATAGAATCAAATGAAAACGAACGTAATGGAATGGAATGGAAAGGAATGGAATGGAAATGAATGGAATTGAATCGAATGGAATGGTCTGGAATTGAATGGAACTGAATGGATTGGACTCAAATGGAATGAATTCAAATGGAATAGAGTCAAATCAGATTGAATCTAATAGAATGGAAGGTTATGAAATTTAATCATATGGAGTCAAATGGAACGGATTGAAATGACATGAAAAGGAATGGAGTAGAATCGAATGGAATCAAATGGAACGGACTGGAATGGCACGGACTGTAATGGAATGGACTTGAATGGAAAGGAAGGGAATAGGCTCGAATGGAATGGAAAGGAATGAAATGGAATGGATTTTATTGGAAATGTATGGAGTGGAAGGGCATGTAACCGAATCTAATGGAATGGAAATGAATGGAAAATAATCTAAACGAATTGGGAGGAATGGAATGGAATGGACATGAATGGAATGCAGTGGAATAGAATACAATGGAACGGACGGGAAAGAAATTGGATCAAAAGGAATGAAATTGAAAGGAATAGACTGGAATGGAATTGACTCAAATGGACTGGACTGGAATGGAATGGTTTCGAGTGGAATGGAATGCAACGGAATGGAATGGAATCGAATCGAATCAAATGAAAACAAATGGAATGGAAACGAATGGTATTGAATCGAATGGAGTGGTCTGCAATTGAATGGAATTGAATGGATTGGACTCCAATGGAACGAACTCGAAAGGAATAGAGTCAAATGGGATTGAATCGAATGGAATGGAATGTTATGAAATTTAATCATATGGAGTCAAATGGAATGGACTGAAATGGAATGAAATGGAATGGAATAGAATCAAATGGAATGGAATCAAATGGAATGCACTGGAACGGCATGGAATGGACTTGAAACGAATGGACTCGAAAGGAATGAACTCGAATGGAATGGACGTCATAGCTCTGGACTGGAATGAACTCGAATGGAATTGTCTCCAATGGAATGGACTGGAAGGGAATGCAATCGAATGGAATGGAATGGAATCGAATGGAATGAACTCTAATGGAATGGAATAGAATCACATGGACATGAATGGAATGAACTGGAATGGAACTGCATTGAATGGAATGGAATCGAATGGAATGATATCGAATAGAAGGGAATAGAGTGGAATGGAATGGAATGGAAAAGACTGGAGTGGAATCGAATGAAATTAGGCTAATTGGAGAGGGATGGGATGGAATGGAAAGTACTAGAAGGTAATGGATTGCAATGTAATCGTTACAAATGCAATGGATTCGAATGGAAAGTAATAGTATGGAATGAAATCCAATGGAATTGAACCACAAGGATGGAAATGAATGGAATGGACTTGAATGGAAGGGAATTGAATGGAATGTAATGGACTGCACTGGAATGGAACGGACTCGAAAGGAATGGACGGCAATAGGACCATCTCGAATGAAATGGTCCCGAATGGATTGGAAATGAAAGGAAAGGAATCGCATGGAATGGAATAGAATGGAATGGAACGGTCTGGAATTGAATGGAATTGAAAGGAATGGATTGCAATGGAACCGTCTCGAATGAAATGGACCCGAATGGATTGGAAATGAAAAAAATGGAGTCGAATGGAATGGAATCAATTAGAATTGAATGGACTGGAATGGAATGGAATGGACTGAATGGAATGGACTCAACTCGAATGGAATCGAATGGAATGGAATCAAAAGGGATGGACTGGAATGGAATGTATTCGAATGGACTGGAATCAAATGGAATGCAATCGAATGGAATGGACTTGGATAGCATGGATTGGAATGGAATGGTCTCAAATGGAGTGGAATTGGATGGATCAGAAAGGAATGAAATGGAATGGAATGGAATATAACGGAATGGAATTGAATGGAATAGAATCTAATGCAATGGAAAGAATTCATTCAAATGTAATGGACTGGAATGGAATGGAATCGAGCAAATTGGAATGGAATGGAATGGAATGGAATGGAATGGAATGGAATGGAATGGAATGGAATGGAATGGAATGGAAAGAATTCGGATGGAATGCAGTGGAATTGTGTGCAGTCGTTTGGAATGGAATGGAATGGAATGGAATGCTCTCGATTGGAATGAAATTAAATGGAATGGAATCTAAAGGAATGGAATCGAATGGAATGGACTTGGATAGAATGGATTGGAATGGAATGGTCTCAAAATGAGTGGAATTGGATGGATCAGAAAGAATGACATGGAATGGAATGGCATGGAGTGGAATAGAACGGAATGGAATTGAATAGAATAGAATCTAATGGAATGGAAAGAATTCATTCAAATGTAATGCACTGGAATGGAATGGAATCGAACAAAATGGAATGGAATGGAACGGAACGAAACGGAACAGAACGGAACGGAACGGAATGGAATCGTGTTTAATAGAATCCAATGCAATACAATGGAATGGAATGGAATTGATTCGAATGGAATAGACTCGAATGGAATGGAATAGAATGGAGTAGAATGGAATGGAATGGAATGAAATGGACTCAAAGGTAATGGGCTGTAATGCTATGGTCTCGAATGGAATGGATTCGAATGTAATGAATTCGAGGGAATGAAATTGATGGCAATGGAACCAAATGGAATGGAATGGAATGGATTTGAATGTAACGGCATGGAATGTAGTTGACTGGAATGCAATGGACTTGAAAGGAATGAACTCGAATGTAATGTAATGTAATGTAAAACAATGGAAAGTAATGGAGTGGAATGGAATACAGTGGAATGTAATGGACTCGAATATAGAGGACTCCATTGGAATGGAATGCAATGGAAGGCAATCGAATGGAATGCAATCAAAAGGAATGGAATTCAATGGAATGGACTGGAATGGAATGGTATTGAACTGGACAGAACGGAAAAGAATGGAGTCGAATGGATTGGAAAGGAATGGAATGGAAACGAATCAAATGGAATGAAATGGAAGAGTTTGGAAACAAATGCAAAGGAATGGATTGGAACGCAAAGGATTCGAAAGGAATAGAACACAATGAAATGTCATGGAAAGGAATAGAATGGAATGGGGTGGAATGGACTCGAATGGAGTGGAATGGAGTGGACTCGAATGGAATGGAACGGAATGGAATGGAATCAAAAAAATAGAATGGAATGTAATGGAATGGAGTGGACTCAAAAGGATTAGAATGGATTGGACTGGAATTGAGTGGAATCTTGTTAAATGGAATGGAGTGTAATGGACTCGAATGGAATGGAATCTAACGGAATGGAATAGAAAAGAATGGACTTGAATTGAATGTATCCAAATGGAACTCCCTCGAATGGAATGGAATGGAATGGAATTGAATGTAGAGGAAAGACTCGAATGGAATGAAATGGAATGGAAAGGAATGGAATTGAATGAAATGGAATCGAGTGTAATGGACTGGAATAGAAAAGACTCCAATGGAATTCAATTGAGTGCAATGGAATCGAATGGAATGTAATCGAAAGGAACGAAATCGAATGGAATGGAATCGAATGGAATGGACTGGAATGTAATAACTTGAATGGAATGGACTTGATTGGAATGGAATGGATTCGAGTGGAACGGAATCAAATCACATCGAATGGGATGGAATGGAATGCAACGGAATGGAATGGAATAGAATGGAATGGAATGGAATGGACTCGAATGGAATCGACTCAAAGGGAATGGAATAGAACGGAATAAAAGGGAAATGAAGGAATGGACTCGAATGTCATAGAATGCAGTGGAATAGAATTGAATGGAAGAGAATACGCTCGAATGGAATGGAAAGGAATGAAATGGAATGGATTTTAATGGAATTGTATGGAATGGAAGGGCATGTAATGGAAACTAATGGAATGGAATTGAATGGAAAAGAATCTAAAGGAATTGGAAGGAATGGAAAGGAATGGACATGAGTGAAATGCAGTGGAATAGAATACAATGGAACGGACAGGAAACGAGTTGAATCGAAAGGAATTAAATCAAATGGAATAGCCTGGAATGGAATTGACTCAAATGGAATGGACTGGAATGAAACGGTTTCGAGTGGAACAGAATGCAATGGAATGTAATGGAGTCGAATACAATCAAATGAAAACGAATGTAATGGAATGGAATGGAAAGGAATGGAATGGAAATGAATGGAATTGAATCGAATGGAATGGTCTGGAATTGAATGGAACTGAATGGATTGGACTCAAATGGAATGAACTCAAATGGAATAGAGTCAAATGAGATTGAATCTAATAGAATGGAAGGTTATGAAATTTAATCATATGGAGTCAAATGGAACGGATTGAAATGACATGAAAAGGAATGGAGTAGAATCGAATGGAATCAAATGGAATGGACTGGAATGGTACGGACGGTAATGGAATGGACTTGAATGGAAAGGAAGGGAATAGGCTCGAATGGAATGGAAAGGAATGAAATGGAATGGATTTTAATGGAAATGTATGGAGTGGAAGGGCATGTAACCGAATCTAATGGAATGGAAATGAATGGAAAATAATCTAAACGAATTGGGAGGAATGGAATGGAATGGACATGAATGGAATGCAGTGGAATAGAATACAATGGAACGGACGGGAAAGGAATTGGATCAAAAGGAATGAAATTGAAAGGAATAGACTGGAATGGAATTGACTGAAATGGACTGGACTGGAATGGAATGGTTTCGAGTGGAATGGAATGCAACGGAATGGAATGGAATCGAATCGAATCAAATGAAAACAAATGGAATGGAAACGAATGGTATTGAATCGAATGGAGTGGTCTGCAATTGAATGGAATTGAATGGATTGGACTCCAATGGAACGAACTCGAAAGGAATAGAGTCAAATGGGATTGAATCGAATGGAATGGAAAGTTATGAAATTTAATCATATGGAGTCAAATGGAATGGAGTGAAATGAAATGAAATGGAATGGAATAGAATCAAATGGAATGGAATCAAATGGAATGCACTGGAACGGCATGGAATGGACTTGAAACGAATGGACTTGAATGGAATGAACTCGAATGGAATGGACGTCATAGCTCTGGACTGGAATGAACTCGAATGGAATTGTCTCCAATGGAATGGACTGGAAGGGAATGCAATCGAATGGAATGGAATGGAATCGAATGGAATGAACTCTAATGGAATGGAATAGAATCACATGGACATGAATGGAATGAACTGGAATGGAACTGCCTTGAATGGAATGGAATCGAATGGAATGATATCGAATAGAAAGGAATAGAGTGGAATGGAATGGAATGGAAAAGATTGGAGTGGAATCGAATGAAATTAGGCTAATTGGAGAGGGATGGAATGGAATGGAAAGTACTAGAAGGTAATGGATTGCAATGTAATCGATACAAATGCAATGGATTCGAATGGAAAGTAATAGTATGGAATGAAATCCAATGGAATTGAACCACAAGGATGGAAATGAATGGAATGGACTCGAATGGAAGGGAATTGAATGGAATGTAATGGACTGCACTGGAAAGGAACGGAGTCGAAAGGAATGGACGGCAATAGAACCATCTCAAATGAAATGGTCCCGAATGGATTGGAAATGAAAGGAAAGGAATCGCATGGAATGGAATAGAATGGAATGGAACGGTCTGGAATGGAATGGAATCGAAAGGAATGGATTGCAATGGAACCGTCTCGAATGAAATGGACCCGAATGGATTGGAAATGAAAAAAATGGAGTCGAATGGAATGGAATCAATTAGAATTGAATGGACTGGAATGGAATGGAATGGACTGAATGGAATGGACTCAACTCGAATGGAATCGAATGGAATGGAATCAAAAGGGATGGACTGGAATGGAATGTATTCGAATGGAATGGAATCAAATGGAATGCAATCGAATGGAATGGACTTGGATAGAATGGATTGGAATGGAATGGTCTCAAATGGAGTGGAATTGGATGGATCAGAAAGGAATGAAATGGAATGGAATGGAAAAGAACGGAATGGAATTGAATGGAATAGAATCTAATGCAATGGAAAGAATTCATTCAAATGTAATTGACTGGAATTGAATGGAATCGAACAAATTGGAATGGAATGGAATGGAATGGAATGGAATGGAATGGAATGGAATGGAATGGAATGGAATGGAAAGAATTCGGATGGAATGCAGTGGAATTGTGTGCAGTCGTTTGGAATGGAATGGAATGCAATGGAATGCTCTCGATTGGAATGAAATTAAATGGAATGGAATCTAAAGGAATGGAATCGAATGGAATGGACTTGGATAGAATGGATTGGAATGGAATGGTCTCAAAATGAGTGGAATTGGATGGATCAGAAAGAATGACATGGAATGGAATGGCATGGAGTGGAATAGAACGGAATGGAATTGAATAGAATAGAATCTAATGGAATGGAAAGAATTCATTCAAATGTAATGCACTGGAATGGAATGGAATCGAACAAAATGGAATGGAATGGAACGGAACGAAACGGAACAGAACGGAACGGAACGGAATGGAATCGTGTTTAATAGAATCCAATGCAATACAATGGAATGGAATGGAATTGATTCGAATGGAATAGACTCGAATGGAATGGAATCGAATGGAGTAGAATGGAATGGAATGGAATGAAATGGACTCAAAGGAAATGGGCTGTAATGCTATGGACTCGAATGGAATGGATTCGAATGTAATGAATTCGAAGGTAACGAAATTGATGGCAATGGAACCAAATGGAATGGAATGGAATGGATTTGAATGTAACGGCCTGGAATGTAGTTGACTGGAATGCAATGGACTTGAAAGGAATGAACTCGAATGTAATGTAATGTAATGTAAAACAATGGAAAGTAATGGAGTGGAATGGAATACAGTGGAATGTAATGGACTCGAATATAGAGGACTCCATTGGAATGGAATGCAATGGAAGGCAATCGAATGGAATGCAATCGAAAGGAATGGAATTCAATGGAATGGACTGGAATGGAATGGTATTGAACTGGACAGAACGGAAAAGAATGGAGTCGAATGGATTGGAAAGGAATGGAATGGAAACGAATCAAATGGAATGAAATGGAAGAGTTTGGAAACAAATGCAATGGAATGGATTGGAACGCAAAGGATTCGAAAGGAATAGAACACAATGAAATGTCATGGAATGGAATAGAATGGAATGGGATGGAATGGACTCGAATGGAATGGAATGGAGTGGACTCGAATGGAATGGAACGGAATTGAATGGAATCAAAAAATAGAATGGAATGTAATGGAATGGAGTGGACTCAAAAGGATTATAATGGATTGGACTGGAATTGAGTGGAATCTTGTTAAATGGAATGGAGTGGAATGGACTCGAATGGAATGGAATCTAACGGAATGGAGTAGAAAAGAATGGACTTGAATTGAATGTATCCAAATGGAACTCCCTCGAATGGAATGGAATGGAATGGAATGGAATGGAATGGAATGTAGTGGAAAGACTCGAATGGAATGAAATGGAATGGAAAAGAATGGAATTGAATGAAATGGAATCGAGTGTAATGGACTGGAATAGAAAAGACTCCAATGGAATGCAATTGAGTGCAATGGAATCGAATGGAATGTAATCAAAAGGAATGAAATCCAATGGAATGGAATTGAATGGAATGGACTGGAATGTAATAACTTGAATGGAATGGACTTGAATGGAATGGAATGGATTCGAGTGGAACGGAATCAAATCACATCGAATGGGATGGAATGCAATGGAACGGAATGGAATGGAATAGAATGGAATGGAATGGAATGGACTCGAATGGAATCGACTCAAAGGGAATGGAATAGAACGGAATAAAAGGGAAATGAATGGAATGGACTCGAATGTCATAGAATGCAGTGGAATAGAATTGAATGGAAGAGAATACGCTCGAATGGAATGGAAAGGAATGAAATGGAATGGATTTTAATGGAACTGTATGGAATGGAAGGGCATGTAATGGAAACTAATGGAATGGAATTGAATGGAAAAGAATCTAAAGGAATTGGAAGGAATGGAAAGGAATGGACATGAATGAAATGCAGTGGGATAGAATACAATGGAACGGACAGGAAACGAGTTGAATCGAAAGGAATGAAATCAAATGGAATAGCCTGGAATGGAATTGACTCAAATGGAATGGACTGGAATGAAACGGTTTCGAGTGGAACAGAATGCAATTGAATGTAATGGAGTCGAATAGAATCAAATGAAAACGAATGTAATGGAATGGAATGGAAAGGAATGGAATGGAAATGAATGGAATTGAATCGAATGGAATGGTCTGGAATTGAATGGAACTGAATGGATTGGACTCAAATGGAATGAACTCAAATGGAATAGAGTCAAATGAGATTGAATCTAATAGAATGGAAGGTTATGAAATTTAATCATATGGAGTCAAATGGAACGGATTGAAATGACATGAAAAGGAATGGAGTAGAATCGAATGGAATCAAATGGAACGGACTGGAATGGCACGGACTGTAATGGAATGGACTTGAATGGAAAGGAAGGGAATAGGCTCGAATGGAATGGAAAGGAATGAAATGGAATGGATTTTAATGGAAATGTATGGAGTGGAAGGGCATGTAACGGAATCTAATGGAATGGAAATGAATGGAAAATAATCTAAACGAATTGGGAGGAATGGAATGGAAAGGACATGAATGGAATGCAGTGGAATAGAATACAATGGAACGGACGGGAAAGGAATTGGATCAAAAGGAATGAAATTGAAAGGAATAGACTGGAATGGAATTGACTCAAATGGACTGGACTGAATTTTAATGGTTTCGAGTGGAATGCAATGCAACGGAATGGAATGGAATCGAATCGAATCAAATGAAAACAAATGGAATGGAAACGAATGGTATTGAATCGAATGGAGTGGTCTGCAATTGAATGGAATTGAATGGATTGGACTCCAATGGAACGAACTCGAAAGGAATAGAGTCAAATGGGATTGAATCGAATGGAATGGAATGTTATGAAATTTAATCATATGGAGTCAAATGGAATGGACTGAAATGGAATGAAATGGAATGGAATAGAATCAAATGAAATGGAATCAAATGGAATGCACTGGAACGGCATGGAATGGACTTGAAACGAATGGACTCGAAAGGAATGAACTCGAATGGAATGGACGTCATAGCTCTGGACTGGAATGAACTCGAATGGAATTGTCTCCAATGGAATGGAATGGAAGGGAATGCAATCGAATGGAATGGAATGGAATCGAATGGAATGAATTCTAAAGGAATGGAATAGAATCACATGGACATGAATGGAATGAACTTGAATGGAACTGCCTTGAATGGAATGGAATCGAATGGAATGATATCGAATAGAAGGGAATAGAGTGGAATGGAATGGAATGGAAAAGATTGGAGTGGAATCGAATGAAATTAGGCTAATTGGAGAGGGATGGAAGGGAATGGAAAGTATTAGAAGGTAATGGATCGCAATGTAATCGATACAAATGCAATGGATTCGAATGGAAAGTAATAGTATGGAATGAAATCCAATGGAATTGAACCACAAGGATGGAAATGAATGGAATGGAGTCGAATTTAAGGGAATTGAATGGAATGTAATGGACTGGACTGGAATGGAACGGACTCGAAAGGAATGGACGGCAATAGAACCATCTCGAATGAAATGGTCCCGAATGGATTGGAAATGAAAGGAAAGGAATCGCATGGAATGGAATAGAATGGAATGGAACGGTCTGGAATGGAATGGAATCGAAAGGAATGGATTGCAATGGAACCGTCTCGAATGAAATGGACCCGAATGGATTGGAAATGAAAAAAATGGAGTCGAATGGAATGGAATCAATTAGAATTGAATGGACTGGAATGGAATGGAATGGACTGAATGGAATGGACTCAACTCGAATGGAATCGAATGGAATGGAATCAAAAGGGATGGACTGGAATGGAATGTATTCGAATGGACTGGAATCAAATGGAATGCAATCGAATGGAATGGACTTGGATAGCATGGATTGGAATGGAATGGTCTCAAATGGAGTGGAATTGGATGGATCAGAAAGGAATGAAATGGAATGGAATGGAATAGAACGGAATGGAATTGAATGGAATAGAATCTAATGCAATGGAAAGAATTCATTCAAATGTAATGGACTGGAATGGAATGGAATCGAGCAAATTGGAATGGAATGGAATGGAATGGAATGGAATGGAATGGAATGGAATGGAATGGAATGGAATGGAATGGAATGGAATGGAATGGAAAGAATTAGGATGGAATGCAGTGGAATTGTGTGCAGTCGTTTGGAATGGAATGGAATGGAATGGAATGCTCTCGATTGGAATGAAATTAAATGGAATGGAATCTAAAGGAATGGAATCGAATGGAATGGACTTGGATAGAATGGATTGGAATGGAATGGTCTCAAAAGGAGTGGAATTGGATGGATCAGAAAGGAATGACATGGAATGGAATGGCATGGAGTGGAATAGAACGGAATGGAATTGAATAGAATAGAATCTAATGGAATGGAAAGAATTCATTCAAATGTAATGCACTGGAATGGAATGGAATCGAACAAAATGGAATGGAATGGAACGGAAAGAAACGGAACAGAACGGAACGGAACAGAATGGAATCGTGTTTAATAGAATCCAATGCAATACAATGGAATGGAATGGAATTGATTCGAGTGGAATAGGCTCGAATGGAATGGAATCGAATGGAGTAGAATGGAATGGAATGGAATGAAATGGACTCAAATGTAATGGGCTGTAATGCTATGGACTCGAATGGAATGTATTCGAATGTAATGGATTCGAATGGAACGAAATTGATGGCAATGGAACCAAATGGAATGGAATGGAATGGATTTGAATGTAACGGACTGGAATGTAGTTGACTGGAATGCAATGGACTTGAAAGGAATGAATTCGAATGTAATGTAATGTAATGTAAAACAATGGAAAGAAATGGAGTGGAATGGAATACAGTGGAATGTAATGGACTCGAATATAGAGGACTCCATTGGAATGGAATGCAATGGAAGGCAATCGAATGGAATGCAATCAAAAGGAATGGAATTCAATGGAATGGACTGGAATGGAATGATATCGAACTGGACAGAACGGAAAACAATGGAGTCAAATGGATTGGAAAGGAATGGAATGGAAACGAATCAAATGGAATGAAATGGAAGAGTTTGGAAACAAATGCAATGGAATGGATTGGAACGCAAAGGATTCGAAAGGAATAGAACACAATGAAATGTCATGGAATGGAATAGAATGGAATGGGGTGGAATGGACTCGAATGGAATGGAATGGAGTGGACTCGAATGGAATGGAATGGAATGGAATGGAATCAAAGAAAATAGAATGGAATGTAATGGAATGGAGTGGACTCAAAAGGATTAGAATGGATTGGACTGGAATTGAGTGGAATCTTGTTAAATGGAATGGAGTGTAATGGACTCGAATGGAATGGAATCTAACGGAATGGAATAGAAAAGAATGGACTTGAATTGAATGTATCCAAATGGAACTCCCTCGAATGGAATGGAATGGAATGGAATGGAATGGAATGGAATGGAATGGAATGGAATGGAATGGAATGGAATTGAATCTAGTGGAAAGACTCGAATGGAATGAAATGGAATGGAAAGGAATGGAATTGAATGAAATGGAATCGAGTGTAATGGACTGTAATAGAAAAGACTCCAATGGAATGCAATTGAGTGCAATGGAATCGAATGGAATGTAATCGAAAGGAATGAAATCCAATGGAATGGAATCGAATGGAATGGACTGGAATGTAATAACTTGAATGGAATGGACTTGAATGGAATGGAACGGATTCGAATGGAATGGAATCAAATCACATCGAATGGGATGGAATGGAATGGCATGCAATGGAATGGAATGGAATGGAATGGACTCGAATGGAATCGACTCAAAGGGAATGGAATAGAACGGAATAAAAGGGAAATGAATGGAATGGACTCGAATGTCATAGAATGCAGTGGAATAGAATTGAATGGAAGATAATACGCTCGAATGGAATGGAAAGGAATGAAATGGAATGGATTTTAATGGAATTGTATGGAATGGAAGAGCATGTAATGGAAACTAATGGAATGGAATTGAATGGAAAAGAATCTAAAGGAATTGGAAGGAATGGAAAGGAATGGACATGAATGAAATGCAGTGGAATAGAATACAATGGAACAGACAGGAAACGAGTTGAATCGAAAGGAATGAAATCAAATGGAATAGCCTGGAATGGAATTGACTCAAATGGAATGGACTGGAATGAAACGGTTTCGAGTGGAACGGAATGCAATGGAATGTAATGGAGACGAATAGAATGAAATGAAAACGAATGTAATGGAATGGAATGGAAAGGAATGGAATGGAAATGAATGGAATTGAATCGAATGGAATGGTCTGGAATTGAATGGAACTGAATGGATTGGACTCAAATGGAATGAACTCAAATGGAATAGAGTCAAATGAGATTGAATCTAATAGAATGGAAGGTTATGAAATTTAATCATATGGAGTCAAATGGAACGGATTGAAATGACATGCAAATGAATGGAGTAGAATCGAATGGAATCAAATGGAACGGACTGGAATGGCACAGACTGTAATGGAATGGACTTGAATGGAAAGGAAGGGAATAGGCTCGAATGGAATGGAAAGGAATGAAATGGAATGGATTTTAATGGAAATGTATGGAGTGGAAGGGCATGTAACGGAATCTAATGGAATGGAAATGAATGGAAAATAATCTAAACGAATTGGGAGGAATGGAATGGACATGAATGGAATGCAGTGGAATAGAATACAATGGAACGGACGGGAAAGGAATTGGATCAAAAGGAATGAAATTGAAAGGAATAGACTGGAATGGAATTGACTCAAATGGACTGGACTGAATTTTAATGGTTTCGAGTGGAATGCAATGCAACGGAATGGAATGGAATCGAATCGAATCAAATGAAAACAAATGGAATGGAAACGAATGGTATTGAATCGAATGGAGTGGTCTGCAATTGAATGGAATTGAATGGATTGGACTCCAATGGAACGAACTCGAAAGGAATAGAGTCAAATGGGATTGAATCGAATGGAATGGAATGTTATGAAATTTAATCATATGGAGTCAAATGGAATGGACTGAAATGGAATGAAATGGAATGGAATAGAATCAAATGAAATGGAATCAAATGGAATGCACTGGAACGGCATGGAATGGACTTGAAACGAATGGACTCGAAAGGAATGAACTCGAATGGAATGGACGTCATAGCTCTGGACTGGAATGAACTCGAATGGAATTGTCTCCAATGGAATGGAATGGAAGGGAATGCAATCGAATGGAATGGAATGGAATCGAATGGAATGAATTCTAAAGGAATGGAATAGAATCACATGGACATGAATGGAATGAACTGGAATGGAACTGCCTTGAATGGAATGGAATCGAATGGAATGATATCGAATAGAAGGGAATAGAGTGGAATGGAATGGAATGGAAAAGATTGGAGTGGAATCGAATGAAATTAGGCTAATTGGAGAGGGATGGAAGGGAATGGAAAGTATTAGAAGGTAATGGATCGCAATGTAATCGATACAAATGCAATGGATTCGAATGGAAAGTAATAGTATGGAATGAAATCCAATGGAATTGAACCACAAGGATGGAAATGAATGGAATGGAGTCGAATTTAAGGGAATTGAATGGAATGTAATGGACTGGACTGGAATGGAACGGACTCGAAAGGAATGGACGGCAATAGAACCATCTCGAATGAAATGGTCCCGAATGGATTGGAAATGAAAGGAAAGGAATCGCATGGAATGGAATAGAATGGAATGGAACGGTCTGGAATGGAATGGAATCGAAAGGAATGGATTGCAATGGAACCGTCTCGAATGAAATGGACCCGAATGGATTGGAAATGAAAAAAATGGAGTCGAATGGAATGGAATCAATTAGAATTGAATGGACTGGAATGGAATGGAATGGACTGAATGGAATGGACTCAACTCGAATGGAATCGAATGGAATGGAATCAAAAGGGATGGACTGGAATGGAATGTATTCGAATGGACTGGAATCAAATGGAATGCAATCGAATGGAATGGACTTGGATAGCATGGATTGGAATGGAATGGTCTCAAATGGAGTGGAATTGGATGGATCAGAAAGGAATGAAATGGAATGGAATGGAATAGAACAGAATGGAATTGAATGGAATAGAATCTAATGCAATGGAAAGAATTCATTCAAATGTAATGGACTGGAATGGAATGGAATCGAGCAAATTGGAATGGAATGGAATGGAATGGAATGGAATGGAATGGAATGGAATGGAATGGAATGGAATGGAATGGAATGGAATGGAATGGAATGGAATGGAAAGAATTAGGATGGAATGCAGTGGAATTGTGTGCAGTCGTTTGGAATGGAATGGAATGCTCTCGATTGGAATGAAATTAAATGGAATGGAATCTAAAGGAATGGAATCGAATGGAATGGACTTGGATAGAATGGATTGGAATGGAATGGTCTCAAAAGGAGTGGAATTGGATGGATCAGAAAGGAATGACATGGAATGGAATGGCATGGAGTGGAATAGAACGGAATGGAATTGAATAGAATAGAATCTAATGGAATGGAAAGAATTCATTCAAATGTAATGCACTGGAATGGAATGGAATCGAACAAAATGGAATGGAATGGAACGGAAAGAAACGGAACAGAACGGAACGGAACAGAATGGAATCGTGTTTAATAGAATCCAATGCAATACAATGGAATGGAATGGAATTGATTCGAGTGGAATAGGCTCGAATGGAATGGAATCGAATGGAGTAGAATGGAATGGAATGGAATGAAATGGACTCAAATGTAATGGGCTGTAATGCTATGGACTCGAATGGAATGTATTCGAATGTAATGGATTCGAATGGAACGAAATTGATGGCAATGGAACCAAATGGAATGGAATGGAATGGATTTGAATGTAACGGACTGGAATGTAGTTGACTGGAATGCAATGGACTTGAAAGGAATGAATTCGAATGTAATGTAATGTAATGTAAAACAATGGAAAGAAATGGAGTGGAATGGAATACAGTGGAATGTAATGGACTCGAATATAGAGGACTCCATTGGAATGGAATGCAATGGAAGGCAATCGAATGGAATGCAATCAAAAGGAATGGAATTCAATGGAATGGACTGGAATGGAATGATATCGAACTGGACAGAACGGAAAACAATGGAGTCAAATGGATTGGAAAGGAATGGAATGGAAACGAATCAAATGGAATGAAATGGAAGAGTTTGGAAACAAATGCAATGGAATGGATTGGAACGCAAAGGATTCGAAAGGAATAGAACACAATGAAATGTCATGGAATGGAATAGAATGGAATGGGGTGGAATGGACTCGAATGGAATGGAATGGAGTGGACTCGAATGGAATGGAATGGAATGGAATGGAATCAAAGAAAATAGAATGGAATGTAATGGAATGGAGTGGACTCAAAAGGATTAGAATGGATTGGACTGGAATTGAGTGGAATCTTGTTAAATGGAATGGAGTGTAATGGACTCGAATGGAATGGAATCTAACGGAATGGAATAGAAAAGAATGGACTTGAATTGAATGTATCCAAATGGAACTCCCTCGAATGGAATGGAATGGAATGGAATGGAATGGAATGGAATGGAATGGAATGGAATGGAATGGAATGGAATGGAATGGAATGGAATGGAATGGAATGGAATCTAGTGGAAAGACTCGAATGGAATGAAATGGAATGGAAAGGAATGGAATTGAATGAAATGGAATCGAGTGTAATGGACTGTAATAGAAAAGACTCCAATGGAATGCAATTGAGTGCAATGGAATCGAATGGAATGTAATCGAAAGGAATGAAATCCAATGGAATGGAATCGAATGGAATGGACTGGAATGTAATAACTTGAATGGAATGGACTTGAATGGAATGGAACGGATTCGAATGGAATGGAATCAAATCACATCGAATGGGATGGAATGGAATGGCATGCAATGGAATGGAATGGAATGGAATGGACTCGAATGGAATCGACTCAAAGGGAATGGAATAGAACGGAATAAAAGGGAAATGAATGGAATGGACTCGAATGTCATAGAATGCAGTGGAATAGAATTGAATGGAAGATAATACGCTCGAATGGAATGGAAAGGAATGAAATGGAATGGATTTTAATGGAATTGTATGGAATGGAAGAGCATGTAATGGAAACTAATGGAATGGAATTGAATGGAAAAGAATCTAAAGGAATTGGAAGGAATGGAAAGGAATGGACATGAATGAAATGCAGTGGAATAGAATACAATGGAACGGACAGGAAACGAGTTGAATCGAAAGGAATGAAATCAAATGGAATAGCCTGGAATGGAATTGACTCAAATGGAATGGACTGGAATGAAACGGTTTCGAGTGGAACGGAATGCAATGGAATGTAATGGAGACGAATAGAATGAAATGAAAACGAATGTAATGGAATGGAATGGAAAGGAATGGAATGGAAATGAATGGAATTGAATCGAATGGAATGGTCTGGAATTGAATGGAACTGAATGGATTGGACTCAAATGGAATGAACTCAAATGGAATAGAGTCAAATGAGATTGAATCTAATAGAATGGAAGGTTATGAAATTTAATCATATGGAGTCAAATGGAACGGATTGAAATGACATGCAAATGAATGGAGTAGAATCGAATGGAATCAAATGGAACGGACTGGAATGGCACAGACTGTAATGGAATGGACTTGAATGGAAAGGAAGGGAATAGGCTCGAATGGAATGGAAAGGAATGAAATGGAATGGATTTTAATGGAAATGTATGGAGTGGAAGGGCATGTAACGGAATCTAATGGAATGGAAATGAATGGAAAATAATCTAAACGAATTGGGAGGAATGGAATGGACATGAATGGAATGCAGTGGAATAGAATACAATGGAACGGACGGGAAAGGAATTGGATCAAAAGGAATGAAATTGAAAGGAATAGACTGGAATGGAATTGACTCAAATGGACTGGACTGAATTTTAATGGTTTCGAGTGGAATGCAATGCAACGGAATGGAATGGAATCGAATCGAATCAAATGAAAACAAATGGAATGGAAACGAATGGTATTGAATCGAATGGAGTGGTCTGCAATTGAATGGAATTGAATGGATTGGACTCCAATGGAACGAACTCGAAAGGAATAGAGTCAAATGGGATTGAATCGAATGGAATGGAATGTTATGAAATTTAATCATATGGAGTCAAATGGAATGGACTGAAATGGAATGAAATGGAATGGAATAGAATCAAATGGAATGGAATCAAATGGAATGCACTGGAACGGCATGGAATGGACTTGAAACGAATGGACTCGAAAGGAATGAACTCGAATGGAATGGACGTCATAGCTCTGGACTAGAATGAACTCGAATGGAATTGTCTCCAATGGAATGGACTGGAAGGGAATGCAATCGAATGGAATGGAATGGAATCGAATGGAATGAACTCTAATGGAATGGAATAGAATCACATGGACATGAATGGAATGAACTGGAATGGAACTGCATTGAATGGAATGGAATCGAATGGAATGATATCGAATAGAAGGGAATAGAGTGGAATGGAATGGAATGGAAAAGATTGGAGTGGAATCGAATGAAATTAGGCTAATTGGAGAGGGATGGGATGGAATGGAAAGTACTAGAAGGTAATGGATTGCAATGTAAATGATACAAATGCAATGGATTCGAATGGAAAGTAATAGTATGGAATGAAATCCAATGGAATTGAACCACAAGGATGGAAATGAATGGAATGGATTCGAAAGGAAGGGAATTGAATGGAATGTAATGGACTGCACTGGAATGGAACGGACTCGAAAGGAATGGACGGCAATAGGACCATCTCGAATGAAATGGTCCCGAATGGATTGGAAATGAAAGGAAAGGAATCGCATGGAATGGAATAGAATGAAATGGAACGGTCTGGAATGGAATGGAATTGAAAGGAATGGATTGCAATGGAACCGTCTCGAATGAAATGGACCCGAATGGATTGGAAATGAAAAAAATGGAGTCGAATGGAATGGAATCAATTAGAATTGAATGGACTGGAATGGAATGGAATGGACTGAATGGAATGGACTCAACTCGAATGGAATCGAATGGAATGGAATCAAAAGGGATGGACTGGAATGGAATGTATTCGAATGGACTGGAATCAAATGGAATGCAATCGAATGGAATGGACTTGGATAGCATGGAATGGAATGGAATGGTCTCAAATGGAGTGGAATTGGATGGATCAGCAAGGAATGAAATGGAATGGAATGGAATAGAACGGAATGGAATTGAATGGAATAGAATCTAATGCAATGGAAAGAATTCATTCAAATGTAATGGACTGGAATGGAATGGAATCGAGCAAATTGGAATGGAATGGAATGGAATGGAATGGAATGGAATGGAATGGAATGGAATGGAATGGAATGGAATGGAATGGAATGGAATGGAATGGAAAGAATTCGGATGGAATGCAGTGGAATTTTGTGCAGTCGTTTGGAAAAGAATGGAATGGAATGGAATGCTCTCGATTGGAATGAAATTAAATGGAATGGAATCTAAAGGAATGGAATCGAATGGAATGGACTTGGATAGAATGGATTGGAATGGAATGGTCTCAAAAGGAGTGGAATTGGATGGATCAGAAAGGAATGACATGGAAGGGAATGGCATGGAGTGGAATAGAACGGAATGGAATTGAATAGAATAGAATCTAATGGAATGGAAAGAATTCATTCAAATGTAATGCACTGGAATGGAATGGAATCGAACAAAATAGAATGGAATGGAACGGAAAGAAACGGAACGGAGCGGAATGGAACAGAATGGAATCGTGTTTAATAGAATCCAATGCAATACAATGGAATGGAATGGAATTGATTCGAGTGGAATAGGCTCGAATGGAATGGAATCGAATGGAGTAGAATGGAATGGAATGGAATGAAATGGACTCAAATGAAATGGGCTGTAATGCTATGGACTCGAATGGAATGGATTCGAATGTAATGGATTCGAATGGAACGAAATTGATGGCAATGGAACCAAATGGAATGGAATGGAATGGATTTGAATGTAACGGACTGGAATGTAGTTGACTGGAATGCAATGGACTTGAAAGGAATGAATTCGAATGTAATGTAATGTAATGTAAAACAATGGAAAGTAATGGAGTGGAATGGAATACAGTGGAATGTAATGGACTGGAATATAGAGGACTCCATTGGAATGGAATGCAATGGAAGGCAATCGAATGGAATGCAATCAAAAGGAATGGAATTCAATGGAATGGACTGGAATGGAATGATATCGAACTGGACAGAACGGAAAAGAATGGAGTCGAATGGATTGGAAAGGAATGGAATGGAAACGAATCAAATGGAATGAAATGGAAGAGTTTGGAAACAAATGCAATGGAATGGATTGGAACGCAAAGGATTCGAAAGGAATAGAACACAATGAAATGTCATGGAATGGAATAGAATGGAATGGGGTGGAATGGACTCGAATGGAATGGAATGGAGTGGACTCTTATGGAATGGAACGGAATGGAATGGAATCAAAGAAAATAGAATGGAATGTAATGGAATGCAGTGGACTCAAAAGGATTAGAATGGATTGGACTGGAATTGAGTGGAATCTTGTTAAATGGAATGGAGTGGAATGGACTCGAATGGAATGGAATCTAACGGAATGGAATAGAAAAGAATGGACTTGAATTGAATGTATCCAAATGGAACTCCCTCGAATGGAATGGAATGGAATGGAATGGAATGGAATGGAATGGAATGGAATGGAATGCAGTGGAAAGACTCGAATGGAATGAAATGGAATGGAAAGGAATGGAATTGAATGAAATGGAATCGAGTGTAATGGACTGTAATAGAAAAGACTCCAATGGAATGCAATTGAGTGCAATGGAATCGAATGGAATGTAATCAAAAGGAATGAAATCCAATGGAATGGAATCGAATGGAATGGACTGGAATGTAATAACTTGAATGGAATGGACTTGAATGGAATGGAATGGATTCGAATGGAATGGAATCAAATCACATCGAATGGGATGGAATGGAATGGAATGGAATGCAATGGAATGGAATGGAATGGAATGGACTCGAATGGAATCGACTCAAAGGGAATGGAATAGAACGGAATAAAAGGGAAATGAATGGAATGGACTCGAATGTCATAGAATGCAGTGGAATAGAATTGAAAGGAAGAGAATACGCTCGAATGGAATGGAAAGGAATGAAATGGAATGGATTTTAATGGAATTGTATGGAATGGAAGGGCATGTAATAGAAACTAATGGAATGGAATTGAATGGAAAAGAATCTAAAGGAATTGGAAGGAATGGAAAGGAATGGACATGAATGAAATGCAGTGGAATAGAATACAATGGAACGGACTGGAAACGAGCTGAATCGAAAGGAATGAAATCAAATGGAATAGCCTGGAATGGAAATGACTCAAATGGAATGGACTGGAATGAAACGGTTTCGAGTGGAACGGAATGCAATGGAATGTAATGGAGTCGAATAGAATCAAATGAAAACGAACGTAATGGAATGGAATGGAAAGGAATGAAATGGAAATGAATGGAATTGAATCGAATGGAATGGTCTGGAATTGAATGGAACTGAATTGATTGGACTCAAATGGAATGAATTCAAATGGAATAGAGTCAAATCAGATTGAATCTAATAGAATGGAAGGTTATGAAATTTAATCATATGGAGTCAAATGGAACGGATTGAAATGACATGAAAAGGAATGGAGTAGAATCGAATGGAATCAAATGGAACGGACTGGAATGGCACGGACTGTAATGGAATGGACTTGAATGGAAAGGAAGGGAATAGGCTCGAATGGAATGGAAAGGAATGAAATGGAATGGATTTTATTGGAAATGTATGGTGTGGAAGGGCATGTAACCGAATCTAATGGAATGGAAATGAATGGAAAATAATCTAAACGAATTGGGAGGAATGGAATGGAATGGACATGAATGGAATGCAGTGGAATAGAATACAATGGAACGGACGGGAAAGAAATTGGATCAAAAGGAATGAAATTGAAAGGAATAGACTGGAATGGAATTGACTCAAATGGACTGGACTGGAATGGAATGGTTTCGAGTGGAATGGAATGCAACGGAATGGAATGGAATCGAATCGAATCAAATGAAAACAAATGGAATGGAAACGAATGGTATTGAATCGAATGGAGTGGTCTGCAATTGAATGGAATTGAATGGATTGGACTCCAATGGAACGAACTCGAAAGGAATAGAGTCAAATGGGATTGAATCGAATGGAATGGAATGTTATGAAATTTAATCATATGGAGTCAAATGGAATGGACTGAAATGGAATGAAATGGAATGGAATAGAATCAAATGGAATGGAATCAAATGGAATGCACTGGAACGGCATGGAATGGACTTGAAACGAATGGACTCGAAAGGAATGACCTCGAATGGAATGGACGTCATAGCTCTGGACTGGAATGAACTCGAATGGAATTGTCTCCAATGGAATGGACTGGAAGGGAATGCAATCGAATGGAATGGAATGGAATCGAATGGAATGAACTCTAATGGAATGGAATAGAATCACATGGACATGAATGGAATGAACTGGAATGGAACTGCATTGAATGGAATGGAATCGAATGGAATGATATCGAATAGAAGGGAATAGAGTGGAATGGAATGGAATGGAAAAGACTGGAGTGGAATCGAATGAAATTAGGCTAATTGGAGAGGGATGGGATGGAATGGAAAGTACTAGAAGGTAATGGATTGCAATGTAATCGTTACAAATGCAATGGATTCGAATGGAAAGTAATAGTATGGAATGAAATCCAATGGAATTGAACCACAAGGATGGAAATGAATGGAATGGACTTGAATGGAAGGGAATTGAATGGAATGTAATGGACTGCACTGGAATGGAACGGACTCGAAAGGAATGGACGGCAATAGGACCATCTCGAATGAAATGGTCCCGAATGGATTGGAAATGAAAGGAAAGGAATCGCATGGAATGGAATAGAATGGAATGGAACGGTCTGGAATGGAATGGAATTGAAAGGAATGGATTGCAATGGAACCGTCTCGAATGAAATGGACCCGAATGGATTGGAAATGAAAAAAATGGAGTCGAATGGAATGGAATCAATTAGAATTGAATGGACTGGAATGGAATGGAATGGACTGAATGGAATGGACTCAACTCGAATGGAATCGAATGGAATGGAATCAAAAGGGATGGACTGGAATGGAATGTATTCGAATGGACTGGAATCAAATGGAATGCAATCGAATGGAATGGACTTGGATAGCATGGATTGGAATGGAATGGTCTCAAATGGAGTGGAATTGGATGGATCAGAAAGGAATGAAATGGAATGGAATGGAATATAACGGAATGGAATTGAATGGAATAGAATCTAATGCAATGGAAAGAATTCATTCAAATGTAATGGACTGGAATGGAATGGAATCGAGCAAATTGGAATGGAATGGAATGGAATGGAATGGAATGGAATGGAATGGAATGGAATGGAATGGAAAGAATTCGGATGGAATGCAGTGGAATTGTGTGCAGTCGTTTGGAATGGAATGGAATGGAATGGAATGCTCTCGATTGGAATGAAATTAAATGGAATGGAATCTAAAGGAATGGAATCGAATCGAATGGACTTGGATAGAATGGATTGGAATGGAATGGTCTCAAAAGGAGTGGAATTGGATGGATCAGAAAGGAATGACATGGAATGGAATGGCATGGAGTGGAATAGAACGGAATGGAATTGAATAGAATAGAATCTAATGGAATGGAAAGAATTCATTCAAATGTAATGCACTGGAATGGAATGGAATCGAACAAAATGGAATGGAATGGAACGGAAAGAAACGGAATGGAACGGAACGGAACAGAATGGAATCGTGTTTAATAGAATCCAATGCAATACAATGGAATGGAATGGAATTGATTCGAGTGGAATAGGCTCGAATGGAATGGAATCGAATGGAGTAGAATGGAATGGAATGGAATGAAATGGAGTCAAATGTAATGGGCTGTAATGCTATGGACTCGAATGGAATGGATTCGAATGTAATGGATTCGAATGGAACGAAATTGATGGCAATGGAACCAAATGGAATGGAATGGAATGGATTTGAATGTAACGGACTGGAATGTAGTTGACTGGAATGCAATGGACTTGAAAGGAATGTATTCGAATGTAATGTAATGTAATGTAAAACAATGGAAAGTAATGGAGTGGAATGGAATACAGTGGAATGTAATGGATTCGAATATAGAGGACTCCATTGGAATGGAATGCAATGGAAGGCAATCGAATGGAATGCAATCAAAAGGAATGGAATTCAATGGAATGGACTGGAATGGAATGATATCGAACTGGACAGAACGGAAAAGAATGGAGTTGAATGGATTGGAAAGGAATGGAATGGAAACGAATCAAATGGAATGAAATGGAAGAGTTTGGAAACAAATGCAATGGAATGGATTGGAATGCAAAGGATTCGAAAGGAATAGAACACAATGAAATGTCATGGAATGGAATAGAATGGAATGGGGTGGAATGGACTCGAATGGAATGGAATGGAGTGGACTCGAATGGAACGGAACGGAATGGAATGGAATCAAAGAAAATAGAATGGAATGTAATGGAATGGAGTGGACTCAAAAGGATTAGAATGGATTGGACTGGAATTGAGTGGAATCTTGTTAAATGGAATGGAGTGGAATGGACTCGAATGGAATGGAATCTAACGGAAGGGAAAAGAAAAGAATGGACTTGAATTGAATGTATCCAAATGGAACTCCCTCGAATGGAATGGAATGGAATGGAATGGAATGGAATGGAATGGAATGCAGTGGAAAGACTCGAATGGATTGAAATGGAATGGAAAGGAATGGAATTGAATGAAATGGAATCGAGTGTAATGGACTGGAATAGAAAAGACTCCAATGGAATGCAATTGAGTGCAATGGAATCGAATGGAATGTAATCAAAAGGAATGAAATCCAATGGAATGGAATCGAATGGAATGGAATGGAATGGAATAACTTGAATGGAATGGACTTGAATGGAATGGAATGGATTCGAATGGAATGGAATCAAATCTCATTGAATGGGATGGAATGGAATGGAATGGAATGCAATGGAATGGAATGGAATGGAATGGACTCGAATGGAATCGACTCAAAGGGAATGGAATAGAACGGAATAAAAGGGAAATGAATGGAATGGACTCGAATGTCATAGAATGCAGTGGAATAGAATGGAATGGAAGAGAATACGCTCGAATGGAATGGAAAGGAATGAAATGGAATGGATTTTAATGGAAATATATGGAGTGGAAGGGCATGTAACGGAATCTAATGGAATGGAAATGAATGGAAAATAATCTAAACGAATTGGGAGGAATGGAATGGACATGAATGGAATGCAGTGGAATAGAATACAATGGAACGGACGGGAAAGGAATTGGATCAAAAGGAATGAAATTGAAAGGAATAGACTGGAATGGAATTGACTCAAATGGACTGGACTGGAATGGAATGGTTTCGAGTGGAATGGAATGCAACGGAATGGAATGGAATCGAATCGAATCAAATGAAAACAAATGGAATGGAAACGAATGGTATTGAATCGAATGGAGTGGTCTGCAATTGAATGGAATTGAATGGATTGGACTCCAATGGAACGAACTCGAAAGGAATAGAGTCAAATGGGATTGAATCGAATGGAATGGAATGTTATGAAATTTAATCATATGGAGTCAAATGGAATGGACTGAAAAGGAATGAAATGGAATGGAATAGAATCAAATGGAATGGAATCAAATGGAATGCACTGGAACGGCATGGAATGGACTTGAAACGAATGGACTCGAAAGGAATGACCTCGAATGGAATGGACGTCATAGCTCTGGACTGGAATGAACTCGAATGGAATTGTCTCCAATGGAATGGACTGGAAGGGAATGCAATCGAATGGAATGGAATGGAATCGAATGGAATGAACTCTAATGGAATGGAATAGAATCACATGGACATGAATGGAATGAACTGGAATGGAACTGCATTGAATGGAATGGAATCGAATGGAATGATATCGAATAGAAGGGAATAGAGTGGAATGGAATGGAATGGAAAAGACTGGAGTGGAATCGAATGAAATTAGGCTAATTGGAGAGGGATGGGATGGAATGGAAAGTACTAGAAGGTAATGGATTGCAATGTAATCGTTACAAATGCAATGGATTCGAATGGAAAGTAATAGTATGGAATGAAATCCAATGGAATTGAACCACAAGGATGGAAATGAATGGAATGGACTTGAATGGAAGGGAATTGAATGGAATGTAATGGACTGCACTGGAATGGAACGGACTCGAAAGGAATGGACGGCAATAGGACCATCTCGAATGAAATGGTCCCGAATGGATTGGAAATGAAAGGAAAGGAATCGCATGGAATGGAATAGAATGGAATGGAACGGTCTGGAATGGAATGGAATTGAAAGGAATGGATTGCAATGGAACCCTCTCGAATGAAATGGACCCGAATGGATTGGAAATGAAAAAAATGGAGTCGAATGGAATGGAATCAATTAGAATTGAATGGACTGGAATGGAATGGAATGGACTGAATGGAATGGACTCAACTCGAATGGAATCGAATGGAATGGAATCAAAAGGGATGGACTGGAATGGAATGTATTCGAATGGACTGGAATCAAATGGAATGCAATCGAATGGAATGGACTTGGATAGCATGGATTGGAATGGAATGGTCTCAAATGGAGTGGAATTGGATGGATCAGAAAGGAATGAAATGGAATGGAATGGAATATAACGGAATGGAATTGAATGGAATAGAATCTAATGCAATGGAAAGAATTCATTCAAATGTAATGGACTGGAATGGAATGGAATCGAGCAAATTGGAATGGAATGGAATGGAATGGAATGGAATGGAATGGAATGGAATGGAATGGAAAGAATTCGGATGGAATGCAGTGGAATTGTGTGCAGTCGTTTGGAATGGAATGGAATGGAATGGAATGCTCTCGATTGGAATGAAATTAAATGGAATGGAATCTAAAGGAATGGAATCGAATCGAATGGACTTGGATAGAATGGATTGGAATGGAATGGTCTCAAAAGGAGTGGAATTGGATGGATCAGAAAGGAATGACATGGAATGGAATGGCATGGAGTGGAATAGAACGGAATGGAATTGAATAGAATAGAATCTAATGGAATGGAAAGAATTCATTCAAATGTAATGCACTGGAATGGAATGGAATCGAACAAAATGGAATGGAATGGAACGGAAAGAAACGGAATGGAACGGAACGGAACAGAATGGAATCGTGTTTAATAGAATCCAATGCAATACAATGGAATGGAATGGAATTGATTCGAGTGGAATAGGCTCGAATGGAATGGAATCGAATGGAGTAGAATGGAATGGAATGGAATGAAATGGAGTCAAATGTAATGGGCTGTAATGCTATGGACTCGAATGGAGTGGATTCGAATGTAATGGATTCGAATGGAACGAAATTGATGGCAATGGAACCAAATGGAATGGAATGGAATGGATTTGAATGTAACGGACTGGAATGTAGTTGACTGGAATGCAATGGACTTGAAAGGAATGTATTCGAATGTAATGTAATGTAATGTAAAACAATGGAAAGTAATGGAGTGGAATGGAATACAGTGGAATGTAATGGATTCGAATATAGAGGACTCCATTGGAATGGAATGCAATGGAAGGAAATCGAATGGAATGCAATCAAAAGGAATGGAATTCAATGGAATGGACTGGAATGGAATGATATCGAACTGGACAGAACGGAAAAGAATGGAGTTGAATGGATTGGAAAGGAATGGAATGGAAACGAATCAAATGGAATGAAATGGAAGAGTTTGGAAACAAATGCAATGGAATGGATTGGATTGCAAAGGATTCGAAAGGAATAGAACACAATGAAATGTCACGGAATGGAATAGAATGGAATGGGGTGGAATGGACTCGAATGGAATGGAATGGAGTGGACTCGAATGGAACGGAACGGAATGGAATGGAATCAAAGAAAATAGAATGGAATGTAATGGAATGGAGTGGACTCAAAAGGATTAGAATGGATTGGACTGGAATTGAGTGGAATCTTGTTAAATGGAATGGAGTGGAATGGACTCGAATGGAATGGAATCTAACGGAAGGGAAAAGAAAAGAATGGACTTGAATTGAATGTATCCAAATGGAACTCCCTCGAATGGAATGGAATGGAATGGAATGGAATGGAATGGAATGGAATGGAATGCAGTGGAAAGACTCGAATGGAATGAAATGGAATGGAAAGGAATGGAATTGAATGAAATGGAATCGAGTGTAATGGACTGGAATAGAAAAGACTCCAATGGAATGCAATTGAGTGCAATGGAATCGAATGGAATGTAATCAAAAGGAATGAAATCCAATGGAATGGAATCGAATGGAATGGAATGGAATGGAATAACTTGAATGGAATGGACTTGAATGGAATGGAATGGATTCGAATGGAATGGAATCAAATCACATTGAATGGGATGGAATGGAATGGAATGGAATGCAATGGAATGGAATGGAATGGAATGGACTCGAATGGAATCGACTCAAAGGGAATGGAATAGAACGGAATAAAAGGGAAATGAATGGAATGGACTCGAATGTCATAGAATGCAGTGGAATAGAATGGAATGGAAGAGAATACGCTCGAATGGAATGGAAAGGAATGAAATGGAATGGATTTTAATGGAAATATATGGAGTGGAAGGGCATGTAACGGAATCTAATGGAATGGAAATGAATGGAAAGTAATCTAAACGAATTGGGAGGAATGGAATGGACATGAATGGAATGCAGTGGAATAGAATACAATGGAACGGACGGGAAAGGAATTGGATCAAAAGGAATGAAATTGAAAGGAATAGACTGGAATGGAATTGACTCAAATGGACTGGACTGGAATGGAATGGTTTCGAGTGGAATGGAATGCAACGGAATGGAATGGAATCGAATCGAATCAAATGAAAACAAATGGAATGGAAACGAATGGTATTGAATCGAATGGAGTGGTCTGCAATTGAATGGAATTGAATGGATTGGACTCCAATGGAACGAACTCGAAAGGAATAGAGTCAAATGGGATTGAATCGAATGGAATGGAATGTTATGAAATTTAATCATATGGAGTCAAATGGAATGGACTGAAAAGGAATGAAATGGAATGGAATAGAATCAAATGGAATGGAATCAAATGGAATGCACTGGAACGGCATGGAATGGACTTGAAACGAATGGACTCGAAAGGAATGACCTCGAATGGAATGGACGTCATAGCTCTGGACTGGAATGAACTCGAATGGAATTGTCTCCAATGGAATGGACTGGAAGGGAATGCAATCGAATGGAATGGAATGGAATCGAATGGAATGAACTCTAATGGAATGGAATAGAATCACATGGACATGAATGGAATGAACTGGAATGGAACTGCATTGAATGGAATGGAATCGAATGGAATGATATCGAATAGAAGGGAATAGAGTGGAATGGAATGGAATGGAAAAGATTGGAGTGGAATCGAATGAAATTAGGCTAATTGGAGAGGGATGGAATGGAATGGAAAGTACTAGAAGGTAATGGATTGCAATGTAATCGATACAAATGCAATGGATTCGAATGGAAAGTAATAGTATGGAATGAAATCCAATGGAATTGAACCACAAGGATGGAAATGAATGGAATGGACTCGAATGGAAGGGAATTGAATGGAATGTAATGGACTGGACTGGAATGGAACGGACTCGAAAGGAATGGACGGCAATAGAACCATCTCGAATGAAATGGTCCCGAATGGATTGGAAATGAAAGGAAAGGAATCGCATGGAATGGAATAGAATGGAATGGAACGGTCTGGAATGGAATGGAATTGAAAGGAATGGATTGCAATGGAACCCTCTCGAATGAAATGGACCCGAATGGATTGGAAATGAAAAAAATGGAGTCGAATGGAATGGAATCAATTAGAATTGAATGGATTGGAATGGAATGGAATGGACTGAATGGAATGGACTCAACTCGAATGGAATCGAATGGAATGGAATCAAAAGGGATGGACTGGAATGGAATGTATTCGAATGGACTGGAATCAAATGGAATGCAATCGAATGGAATGGACTTGGATAGAATGGATTGGAATGGAATGGTCTCAAATGGAGTGGAATTGGATGGATCAGAAAGGAATGAAATGGAATGTAATGCAATAGAACGGAATGGAATTGAATTGAATAGAATCTAATGCAATGGAAAGAATTCATTCAAATGTAATGGACTGGAATGGTATGGAATCGAACAAATTGGAATGGAATGGAATGGAATGGAATGGAATGGAATGGAATGGAATGGAATGGAATGGAAAGAATTCGGATGGAATGCAGTGGAATTGTGTGCAGTCGTTTGGAATGGAATGGAATGGAATGGAATGCTCTCGATTGGAATGAAATTAAATGGAATGGAATCTGAAGGAATGGAATCGAATGGAATGGACTTGGATAGAATGGATTGGAATGGAATGGTCTCAAAAGGAGTGGAATTGGATGGATCAGAAAGGAATGACATGGAATGGAATGGCATGGAGTGGAATAGAACGGAATGGAATTGAATAGAATAGAATCTAATTTAATGGAAAGAATTCATTCAAATGTAATGCACTGGAATGGAATGGAATCGAACAAAATGGAATGGAATGGAACGGAACTAAATGGAACGGAACGGAAGGGAACGGAATGGAATCGTGTTTAATAGAATCCAATGCAATACAATGGAATGGAATGGAATTGATTCGAGAGGAATAGACTCGAATGGAATGGAATCGAATGGAGTAGAATGGAATGGAATGGAATGAAATGGACTCAAATGTAATGGGCTGTAATGCTATGGACTCGAATGGAATGGATTCGAATGTAATGGATTCGAATGGAACGAAATTGATGGCAATGGAACCAAATGGAATGGAATGGAATGGATTTGAATGTAACGGACTGGAATGTAGTTGACTGGAATGCAATGGACTTGAAAGGAATGAATTCGAATGTAATGTAATGTAACGCAAAACAATGGAAAGTAATGGAGTGGAATGGAATACAGTGGAATGTAACGGACTCGAATATAGAGGACTCCATTGGAATGGAATGCAATGGAAGGCAATCGAATGGAATGCAATCAAAAGGAATGGAATTCAATGGAATGGACTGGAATGGAATGCTATCGAACTGGACAGAACGGAAAAGAATGGAGTCGAATGGATTGGAAAGGAATGGAATGGAAACGAATCAAATGGAATGAAATGGAAGAGTTTGGAAACAAATGCAAAGGAATGGATTGGAACGCAAAGGATTCGAAAGGAATAGAACACAATGAAAAGTCATGGAATGGAATAGAATGGAATGGGATGGAATGGACTCGAATGGAATGGAATGGAGTGGACTCGAATGGAATGGAACGGAATGGAATGGAATCAAAGACAATAGAATGGAATGTAATCGAATGGACTGGACTCAAAAGGATTAGAATGGATTGGACTGGAATTGAGTGGAATCTTGTAAAATGGAATGGAGTGGAATGGACTCGAATGGAATGGAATCTAACGGAATGGAGTAGAAAAGAATGGACTTGAATTGAATGTATCCAAATGGAACTCCCTCGAACGGAATGGAATGGAATGGAATGGAATTGAATGTAGTGGAAAGACTCGAATGGAATGAAATGGAATGGAAAGGAATGGAATTGAATGAAATGGAATCGAGTGTAATGGACTGGAATAGAAAAGACTCCAATGGAATGCAATTGAGTGCAATGGAATCGAATGGAATGTAATCGAAAGGAATGAAATCCAATGGAATGGAATCGAATGGAATGGACTGGAATGTAATAACTTGAATGCAATGGACTTGAATGGAATGGAATGGATTCGAGTGGAATGGAATCAAATCACATCGAATGGGATGGAATGGAATGGAACGGAATGGAATGGAATAGAATGGAATGGAATGGAATGGACTCGAATGGAATCGACTCAGAGGGAATGGAATAGAACGGAATAAAAGGGAAATGAATGGAATGGACTCGAATGTCATAGAATGCAGTGGAATAGAATCGAATGGAAGAGAATACGCTCGAATGGAATGGAAAGGAATGAAATGGAATGGATTTTAATGGAATTGTATGGAATGGAAGGGCATGTAATGGAACCTAATGGAATGGAATTGAATGGAAAAGAATCTAAAGGAATTGGAAGGAATGGAAAGGAATGGACATGAATGAAATGCAGTGGGATAGAATACAATGGAACGGACAGGAAACGAGTTGAATCGAAAGGAATGAAATCAAATGGAATAGCCTGGAATGGAATTGACTCAAATGGAATGGACTGGAATGAAACGGTTTCGAGTGGAACAGAATGCAATGGAATGTAATGGAGTCGAATAGAATGAAATGAAAACGAATGTAATGGAATGGAATGGAAAGGAATGGAATGGAAATGAATGGAATTGAATCGAATGGAATGGTCTGGAATTGAATGGAACTGAATGGATTGGACTCAAATGGAATGAACTCAAATGGAATAGAGTCAAATGAGATTAAATCTAATAGAATGGAAGGTTATGAAATTTAATAATATGGAGTCAAATGGAACGGATTGAAATGACATGAAAAGGAATGGAGTAGAATCGAATGGAATCAAATGGAACGGACTGGAATGGCACGGACTGTAATGGAATGGACTTGAATGGAAAGGAAGGGAATAGGCTCGAATGGAATGGAAAGGAATGTAATGGAATGGATTTTAATGGAAATGTATGGAGTGGAAGGGCATGTAACGGAATCTAATGGAATGGAAATGAAAGGAAAATAATCTAAACGAATTGGGAGGAATGGAATGGAATGGACATGAATGGAATGCAGTGGAATAGAAAACAATGGAACGGACGGGAAAGGAATTGGATCAAAAGGAATGAAATTGAAAGGAATAGACTGGAATGGAATTGACTCAAATGGACTGGACTGGAATGGAATGGTTTCGATTGGAATGGAATGCAACGGAATGGAATGGAATCGAATCGAATCAAATGAAAACAAATGGAATGGAAACGAATGGTATTGAATCGAATGGAGTGGTCTGCAATTGAATGGAATTGAATGGATTGGACTCCAATGGAACGAACTCGAAAGGAATAGAGTCAAATGGGATTGAATCGAATGGAATGGAATGTTATGAAATTTAATCATATGGAGTCAAATGGAATGGACTGAAATGGAATGAAATGGAATGGAATAGAATCAAATGGAATGGAATCAAATGGAATGCACTGGAACGGCATGGAATGGACTTGAAACGAATGGACTCGAAAGGAATTACCTCGAATGGAATGGACGTCATAGCTCTGGACTGGAATGAACTCGAATGGAATTGTCTCCAATGGAATGGACTGGAAGGGAATGCAATCGAATGGAATGGAAAGGAATCGAATGGAATGAACTCTAATGGAATGGAATAGAATCACATGGACATGAATGGAATGAACTGGAATGGAACTGCCTTGAATGGAATGGAATCGAATGGAATGATATCGAATAGAAGGGAATAGAGTGGAATGGAATGGAATGGAAAAGATTGGAGTGGAATCGAATGAAATTAGGCTAATTGGAGAGGGATGGAACGGAATGGAAAGTACTAGAAGGTAATGGATTGCAATGTAGTCGATACAAATGCAATGGATTCGAACGGAAAGAAATAGTATGGAATGAAATCCAATGGAATTGAACCACAAGGATAGAAATGAATGGAATGGACTCGAATGGAAGGGAATTGAATGGAATGTAATGGACTGGACTGGAATGGAACGGACTCGAAAGGAATGGACGGCAATAGAACCATCTCGAATGAAATGGTCCCGAATGGATTGGAAATGAAAGGAAAGGAATCACATGGAATGGAATAGAATGGAATGGAATGGTCTGGAATGGAATGGAATCGAAAGGAATGGATTGCAATGGAACCGTCTCGAATGAAATGGACCCGAATGGATTGGAAATGAAAAAAATGGAGTCGAATGGAATGGAATCAATTAGAATTGAATGGACTGGAATGGAATGGAATGGACTGAATGGAATGGACTCAACTCGAATGGAATCGAATGGAATGGAATCAAAAGGGATGGACTGGAATGGAATGTATTCGAATGGACTGGAATCAAATGGAATGCAATCGAATGGAATGGACTTGGATAGAATGGATTGGAACGGAATGGTCTCAAATGGAGTGGAATTGGATGGATCAGAAAGGAATGAAATGGAATGTAATGCAATAGAACGGAATGGAATTGAATGGAATAGAATCTAATGCAATGGAAAGAATTCATTCAAATGTAATGGACTGGAATGGTATGGAATCGAACAAATTGGAATGGAATGGAATGGAATGGAATGGAATGGAATGGAATGGAAAGAATTCGGATGGAATGCAGTGGAATTGTGTGCAGTCGTTTGGAATGGAATGGAATGGAATGGAATGCTCTCGATTGGAATGAAATTAAATGGAATGGAATCTGAAGGAATGGAATCGAATGGAATGGACTTGGATAGAATGGATTGGAATGGAATGGTCTCAAAAGGAGTGGAATTGGATGGATCAGAAAGGAATGACATGGAATGGAATGGCATGGAGTGGAATAGAACGGAATGGAATTGAATAGAATAGAATCTAATTTAATGGAAAGAATTCATTCAAATGTAATGCACTGGAATGGAATGGAATCGAACAAAATGGAATGGAATGGAACGGAAAGAAATGGAACGGAACGGAACGGAACAGAATGGAATCGTGTTTAATAGAATCCAATGCAATACAATGGAATGGAATGGAATTGATTCGAGTGGAATAGGCTCGAATGGAATGGAATCGAATGGAGTAGAATGGAATGGAATGGAATGAAATGGACTCAAATGTAATGGGCTGTAATGCTATGGACTCGAATGGAATGGATTCGAATGTAATGGATTCGAATGGAACGAAATTGATGGCAATGGAACCAAATGGAATGGAATGGAATGGATTTGAATGTAACGGACTGGAATGTAGTTGACTGGAATGCAATGGACTTGAAAGGAATGAATTCGAATGTAATGTAATGTAATGTAAAACAATGGAAAGTAATGGAGTGGAATGGAATACAGTGGAATGTAATGGACTCGAATATAGAGGACTCCATTGGAATGGAATGCAATGGAAGGCAATCGAATGGAATGCAATCAAAAGGAATGGAATTCAATGGAATGGACTGGAATGGAATGATATCGAACTGGACAGAACGGAAAAGAATGGAGTCGAATGGATTGGAAAGGAATGGAATGGAAACGAATCAAATGGAATGAAATGGAAGAGTTTGGAAACAAATGCAATGGAATGGATTGGAACGCAAAGGATTCGAAAGGAATAGAACACAATGAAATGTCATGGAAAGGAATAGAATGGAATGGGGTGGAATGGACTCGAATGGAATGGAATGGAGTGGACTCGAATGGAATGGAACGGAATGGAATGGAATCAAAGAAAATAGAATGGAATGTAATGGAATGGAGTGGACTCAAAAGCATTAGAATGGATTGGACTCGAATTGAGTGGAATCTTGTTAAATGGAATGGAGTGGAATGGACTCGAATGGAATGGAATCTAACGGAATGGAATAGAAAAGAATGGACTTGAATTGAATGTATCCAAATGGAACTCCCTCGAATGGAATGGAATGGAATGGAATGGAATGGAATGGAATGGAATGGAATGCAGTTGAAAGACTCGAATGGAATGAAATAGAATGGAAAGAAATGGAATTGAATGAAATGGAATCGAGTGTAATGGACTGGAATAGAAAAGTCTCCAATGGAATGCAATTGAGTGCAATGGAATCGAATGGAATGTAATCAAAAGGAATGAAATCCAATGGAATGGAATCGAATGGAATGGACTGGAATGTAATAACTTGAATGGAATGGACTTGAATGGAATGGAATGGATTCGAATGGAATGGAATCAAATCACATCGAATGGGATGGAATGGAATGGAATGGAATGCAATGGAATGGAATGGAATGGAATGGAATGGACTTGAATGGAATCGACTCAAAGGGAATGGAATAGAACGGAATAAAAGGGAAATGAATGGAATGGACTCGAATGTCATAGAATGCAGTGGAATAGAATTGAATGGAAGAGAATACGCTCGAATGGAATGGAAAGGAATGAAATGAATGGATTTTAATGGAATTGTATGGAATGGAAGGGCATGTAATGGAAACTAATGGAATGGAATTGAATGGAAAAGAATCTAAAGGAATTGGAAGGAATGGAAAGGAATGGACATGAATGAAATGCAGTGGAATAGAATACAATGGAACGGACAGGAAACGAGTTGAATCGAAAGGAATGAAATCAAATGGAATAGCCTGGAATGGAATTGACTCAAATGGAATGGACTGGAATGAAACGGTTTCGAGTGGAACGGAATGCAATGGAATGTAATGGAGTCGAATAGAATGAAATGAAAACGAATGGAATGGAATGGAATGGAAAGGAATGGAATGGAAATGAATGGAATTGAATCGAATGGAATGGTCTGGAATTGAATGGAACTGAATGGGTTGGACTCAAATGGAATGAACTCAAATGGAATAGAGTCAAATGAGATTGAATCTAATAGAATGGAAGGTTATGAAATTTAATCATATGGAGTCAAATGGAACGGATTGAAATGACATGAAAAGGAATGGAGTAGAATCGAATGGAATCAAATGGAACGGACTGGAATGGCACGGACTGTAATGGAATGGACTTGAATGGAAAGGAAGGGAATAGGCTCGAATGGAATGGAAAGGAATGAAATGGAATGGATTTTAATGGAAATGTATGGAGTGGAAGGGCATGTAACGGAATCTAATGGAATGGAAATGAATGGAAAATAATCTAAACGAATTGGGAGGAATGGAATGGACATGAATGGAATGCAGTGGAATAGAATGCAATGGAACGGACGGGAAAGGAATTGGATCAAAAGGAATGAAATTGAAAGGAATAGACTGGAATGGAATTGACTCAAATGGACTGGACTGGAATGGAATGGTTTCGAGTGGAATGGAATGCAACGGAATGGAATGGAATCGAATCGAATCAAATGAAAACAAATGGAATGGAAACGAATGGTATTGAATCGAATGGAGTGGTCTGCAATTGAATGGAATTGAATGGATAGGACTCCAATGGAACGAACTCGAAAGGAATAGAGTCAAATGGGATTGAATCGAATGGTATGGAATGTTATGAAATTTAATCATATGGAGTCAAATGGAATGGACTGAAATGGAATGAAATGGAATGGAATAGAATCAAATGGAATGGAATCAAATGGAATGCACTGGAACGGCATGGAATGGACTTGAAACGAATGGACTCGAAAGGAATGAACTCGAATGGAATGGACGTCATAGCTCTGGACTGGAATGAACTCGAATGGAATTGTCTCCAATGGAATGGACTGGAAGGGAATGCAATCGAATGGAATGGAATCGAATCGAATGGAATGAACTCTAATGGAATGGAATAGAATCACATGGACATGAATGGAATGCACTGGAATGGAACTGCATTGAATGGAATGGAATCGAATGGAATGATATCGAATAGAAGGGAATAGAGTGGAATGGAATGGAATGGAAAAGATTGAAGTGGAATCGAATGAAATTAGGCTAATTGGAGAGGGATGGAATGGAATGGAAAGTACTAGAAGGTAATGGATTGCAATGTAATCGATACAAATGCAATGGATTCGAATGGAAAGTAATAGTATGGAATGAAATCCAATGGAATTGAACCACAAGGATGGAAATGAATGGAATGGACTCGAATGGAAGGGAATTGAATGGAATGTAATGGACTGCACTGGAATGGAACGGACTCGAAAGGAATGGACGGCAATAGAACCATCTCGAATGAAATGGTCCCGAATGGATTGGAAATGAAAGGAAAGGAATCGCATGGAATGGAATAGAATGGAATGGAACGGTCTGGAATGGAATGGAATCGAAAGGAATGGATTGCAATGGAACCGTCTCGAATGAAATGGACCCGAATGGATTGGAAATGAAAAAAATTTAGTCGAATGGAATGGAATCAATTAGAATTGAATGGACTGGAATGGAATGGAATGGACTGAATGGAATGGACTCAACTCGAATGGAATCGAATGGAATTAAATCAAAAGGGATGGACTGGAATGGAATGTATTCGAATGGACTGGAATCAAATGGAATGCAATCGAATGGAATGGACATGTATAGCATGGATTGGAATGGAATGGTCTCAAATGGAGTGGAATTGGATGGATCAGAAAGGAATGAAATGGAATGGAATGGAATAGAACGGAATGGAATTGAATGGAATAGAATCTAATGCAATGGAAAGAATTCATTCAAATGTAATGGACTGGAATGGAATGGAATCGAGCAAACTGGAATGGAATGGAATGGAATGGAATGGAATGGAATGGAATGGAATGGAATGGAATGGAATGGAATGGAATGGAAAGAATTCGGATGGAATGCAGTGGAATTGTGTGCAGTCGTTTGGAATGGAATGGAATGGAATGGAATGCTCTCGATTGGAATGAAATTAAATGGAATGGAATCTAAAGGAATGGAATCGAATGGAATGGACTTGGATAGAATGGATTGGAATGGAATGGTCTCAAAAGGAGTGGAATTGGATGGATCAGAAAGGAATGACATGGAATGGAATGGCATGGAGTGGAATAGAACGGAATGGAATTGAATAGAATAGAATCTAATGGAATGGAAAGAATTCATTCAAATGTAATGCACTGGAATGGAATGGAATCGAACAAAATGGAATGGAATGGAACGGAAAGAAACGGAACGGAACGGAACGGAACAGAATGGAATCGTGTTTAATAGAATCCAATGCAATACAATGGAATTGAATGGAATTGATTCGAGTGGAATAGGCTCGAATGGAATGGAATCGAATGGAGTAGAATGGAATGGAATGGAATGAAATGGACTCAAATGTAATCGGCTGTAATGCTATGGACTCGAATGGAATGGATTCGAATGTAATGGATTCGAATGAACGAAATTGATGGCAATGGAACCAAATGGAATGGAATGGAATGGATTTGAATGTAACGGACTGGAATGTAGTTGACTGGAATGCAATGGACTTGAAAGGAATGAATTCGAATGTAATGTAATGTAATGTAAAACAATGGAAAGTAATGGAGTGGAATGGAATACAGTGGAATGTAATGGACTCGAATATAGAGGACTCCATTGGAATGGAATGCAATGGAAGGCAATCGAATGGAATGCAATCAAAAGGAGTGGAATTCAATGGAATGGACTGGAATGGAATGATATCGAACTGGACAGAACGGAAAAGAATGGAGTCGAATGGATTGGAAAGGAATGGAATGGAAACGAATCAAATGGAATGAAATGGAAGAGTTTGGAAACAAATGCAAAGGAATGGATTGGAACGCAAAGGATTCGAAAGGAATAGAACACAATGAAATGTCATGGAATGGAATAGAATGGAATGGGGTGGAATGGACTCGAATGGATTGGAATGGAGTGGACTCGAATGGAATAAAATGGAATGGAATGGAATGGAATGGAATGTAGTGGAAATACTCGAATGGAATGAAATGGAATGGAAAGGACTGGAATTGAATGAAATGGAATCGAGTGTAATGGACTGGAATAGAAAAGACTCCAATGGAATGCAATTGAGTGCAATGGAGTCGAATGGAATGTAATCAAAAGGAATGAAATCCAATGGAATGGAATCGAATGGAATGGACTGGAATGTAATAACTTGAATGCAATGGACTTGAATGGAATGGAATGGATTTGAGTGGAATGGAATCAAATCACATCGAATGGGATGGAATGGAATGGAATGGAGTGGAATGGAATACAATGGAATGGAATGGAATGGACTCGAAAGGAATCGACTCAAAGGCAATGGAATAGATCGGAATAAAAGGGAAATGAATGGAATGGACTCGAATGTCATAGAATGCAGTGGAATATAATCGAATGGAAGAGAATACGCTCGAATGGAATGGAAAGGAATGAAATGGAATGGATTTTAATGGAATTGTATGGAATGTAAGGGCATGTAATGGAAACTAATGGAATGGAATTGAATGGAAAATAACCTAAAGGAATTGGAAGGAATGGAAAGAATGGACATGAATGAAATGCAGTGGTATAGAATACAATGGAACGGACAGGAAACGAGTTGAATCGAAAGGAATGAAATCAAATGGAATAGCCTGGAATGGAATTGACTCAAATGGAATGGACTGGAATGAAACGGTTTCGAGTGGAACGGAATGCAATGAAATGTAATGGAGTCGAATAGAATGAAATGAAAACGAATGTAATGGAATGGAATGGAAAGGAATGGAATGGAAATGAATGGAATTGAATCGAATGGAATGGTCTGGAATTGAATGGAACTGAATGGATTGGACTCAAATGGAATGAACTCAAATGGAATAGAGTCAAATGAGATTGAATCTAATAGAATGGAAGGTTATGAAATTTAATCATATGGAGTCAAATGGAACGGATTGAAATGACATGAAAAGGAATGGAGTAGAATCGAATGGAAACAAATGGAACGGACTGGAATGGCACGGACTGTAATGGAATGGACTTGAATGGAAAGGAAGGGAATAGGCTAGAATGGAATGGAACGGAATGGAATGTAATCAAAGAAAATAGAATGGAATGTAATGGAATGGAGTGGACTCAAAAGGATTAGAATGGATTGTTCTGGAATTGAGTGGAATCTTGTTAAATGGAATGGAGTGGAATGGACTCGAATGGAATGGAATCTAACGGAATGGAATAGAAAAGAATGGACTTGAATTGAATGTATCCAAATGGAACTCCCTCGAATGGAATGGAATGGAATGGAATGGAATGGAATGGAATGGAATTGAATGTAGTGGAAAGACTCGAATGGAATGAAATGGAATGGAAAGGAATGGAATTGAATGAAATAGAATCGAGTGTAATGGACTGGAATAGAAGAGACTCCAATGGAATGCAATTGAGTGCAATGGAATCGAATGGAATGTAATCGAAAGGAATGAAATCCAATGGAATGGAACCGAATGGAATGGACTGGAATGTAATAACTTGAACGGAATGGACTTGAATGGAATGGATTCGAATGGAATGGAGTCAAATCACATCGAATGGGATGGAATGGAATGGAATGGAATGGAATGGAATGGAATGGAATGGAATGGAATGGAATGGAATGGAATCGAATGGAATGAACTCTAATGGAATGGAATAGAATCACATGGACATGAATGGAATGAACTGGAATGGAACTGCATTGAATGGAATGGAATCGAATGGAATGATATCGAATAGAAGGGAATAGAGTGGAATGGAATGGAATGGAAAAGATTGGAGTGGAATCGAATGAAATTAGGCTAATTGGAGAGGGATGGAATGGAATGGAAAGTACTAGAAGGTAATGGATTGCAATGTAATCGATACAAATGCAATGGATTCGAATGGAAAGTAATAGTATGGAATGAAATCCAATGGAATTGAACCACAAGGATGGAAATGAATGAAATGGACTCGAATGGAAGGGAATTGAATGGAATGTAGTGGACTGGACTGGAATGGAACGGACTCGAAAGGAATCGACGGCAATAGAACCATCTCGAATGAAATGGTCCCGAATGGATTGGAAATGAAAGGAAAGGAATCGCATGGAATGGAATAGAATGGAATGGAACGGTCTGGAATGGAATGGAATCGAAAGGAATGGATTGCAATGGAACCGTCTCGAATGAAATGGACCCGAATGGATTGGAAATGAAAAAAATGGAGTCGCATGAAATGGAATCAATTAGAATTGAATGGACTGGAATGGAATGGAATGGACTGAATGGAATGGACTCCACTCGAATGGAATCGAATGGAATGGAATCAAAAGGGATGGACTGGAATGGAATGTATTCGAATGGAATGGAATCAAACGGAATGCAATCGAATGGAATGGACTTGGATAGAATGGATTGGAATGGAATGGTCTCAAATGGAGTGGAATTGGATGGATCAGAAAGGAATGAAATGGAATGTAATGGAATAGAACGGAATGGAATTGAATGGAATAGAATCTAATGCAATGGAAAGAATTCATTCAAATGTAATGGACTGGAATGGAATGGATTCGAACAAATTGGAATGGAATGGAATGGAATGGAATGGAATGGAATGGAATGGAATGGAATGGAATGGAAAGAACTCGGATGGAATGCAGTGTGATTGTGTGCAGTCGTTTGGAATGGAATGGAATGCAATGGAATGCTCTCGTTTTTAAATGAAATTAAATGGAATGGAATCTAAAGGAATGGAATCCAATGGAATGGACTTGGATAGAATGGATTGGAATGGAATGGTCTCAAAAAGAGTGGAATTGGATGGATCAGAAAGGAATGACATGGAAGGGAATGGCATGGAGTGGAATAGAACGGAATGGAATTGAATAGAATAGAATCTAATGGAATGGAAAGAATTCATTCAAATGTAATGCACTGGAATGGAATGAAATTGAACAAAATGGAATGGAATGGAACGGAAAGAAACGGAACAGAATGGAACGGAATGGAATGGAATCGAGTTTAATAGAATCCAATGCAATACAATGGAATGGAATGGAATTGATTCGAATGGAATAGACTCGAATGGAATGGAATCGAATGGAGTAGAATGGAATGGAATGGAATGAAATGGACTCAAATGAAATGGGCTGGAATGCTATGGACTCGAATGGAATGTATTCGAATGTAATGGATTCGAATGGAACGAAATTGATGGCAATGGAACCAAATGGAATGGAATGGAATGGATTTGAATGTAACGGACTGGAATGTAGTTGACTGGAATGCAATGGACTTGAAAGGAATGAATTCGAATGTAATGTAATGTAATGTAAAACAATGGAAAGTAATGGAGTGGAATGGAATACAGTGGAATGTAATGGACTCGAATATAGAGGACTCCATTGGAATGGAATGCAACGGAAGGCAATCGAATGGAATGCAATCAAAAGGAATGGAATTCAATGGAATGGACTGGAATGGAATGATATCGAAATGGACAGAACGGAAAAGAATGGAGTCGAATGGATTGGAAAGGAATGGAATGGAAACGAATCAAATGGAATGAAACGGAAGAGTTTGGAAACAAATGCAATGGAATGGATTGGAACGCAAAGGATTCGAAAGGAATAGAACACAATGAAATGTCATGGAATGGAATTGAATGGAATGGGATGGAATGGACTCGAATGGAATGGAATGGAGTGGACTCGAATGGAATGGAACGGAATGGAATGGAATCAAAGAAAATAGAATATTATGTAATGGAATGGAGTGGACTCAAAAGGATTAGAATGGATTGGACTGGAATTGAGTGGAATCTTGTTAAATGGAATGGAGTGGAATGGACTCGAATGGAATGGAATCTAACGGAATGGAGTAGAAAAGAATGGACTTGAATTGAATGTATCCAAATGGAACACCCTCGAATGGGATGGAATGGAATGGAATAAAATGGAATGGAATGGAATGGAATGGAATGTAGTGGAAATACTCGAATGGAATCAAATGGAATGGAAAGGAATGGAATTGAATGAAATGGAATCGAGTGTAATGGACTGGAATAGAAAAGACTCCAATGGAATGCAATTGAGTGCAATGGAATCGAATGGAATGTAATTGAAAGGAATGAAATCCAATGGAATGGAATCGAATGGAATGGACTGGAATGTAATAACTTGAATGGAATGGACTTGAATGGAATGGAACGGATTCGAATGGAATGGAATCAAATCACATCGAATGGGATGGAATGGAATGGCATGCAATGGAATGGAATGGAATGGAATGGACTCGAATGGAATCGACTCAAAGGGAATGGAATAGAACGGAATAAAAGGGAAATGAATGGAATGGACTGGAGTGTCATAGAATGCAGTGGAATAGAATTGAATGGAAGAGAATACGCTCGAATGGAATGGAAAGGAATGAAATGGAATGGATTTTAATGGAATTGTATGGAATGGAAGGGCATGTAATGGAAACTAATGGAATGGAATTGAATGGAAAAGAATCTAAAGGAATTGGAAAGAATGGAAATGAATGGAAATGAATGAAATGCAGTGGAATAGAATACAATGGAACGGACAGGAAACGAGTTGAATCGAAAGGAATGAAATCAAATGAAATAGCCTGGAATGCAATTGACTCAAATGGAATGGACTGGAATGAAACGGTTTCGAGTGGAACGGAATGCAATGGAATGTAATGGAGTCGAATAGAATGAAATGAAAACGAATGGAATGGAATGGAATGGAAAGGAATGGAATGGAAATGAATGGAATTGAATCGAATGGAATGGTCTGGAATTGAATGGAACTGAATGGGTTGGACTCAAATGGAATGAACTCAAATGGAATAGAGTCAAATGAGATTGAATCTAATAGAATGGAAGGTTATGAAATTTAATCATATGGAGTCAAATGGAACGGATTGAAATGACATGAAAAGGAATGGAGTAGAATCGAATGGAATCAAATGGAACGGACTGGAATGGCACGGACTGTAATGGAATGGACTTGAATGGAAAGGAAGTGAATAGGCTCGAATGGAATGGAAAGGAATGAAATGGAATGGATTTTAATGGAAATATATGGAGTGGAAGGGCATGTAGCGGAATCTAATGGAATGGAAATGAATGGAAAATAATCTATACGAATTGGGAGGAATGGAATGGACATGAATGGAATGCAGTGGAATAGAATACAATGGAACGGACGGGAAAGGAATTGGATCAAAAGGAAAGAAATTGAAAGGAATAGTCTGGAATGGAATTGACTCAAATGGACTGGACTGGAATGGAATGGTTTCGAGTGGAATGGAATGCAACGGAATGGAATGGAATCGAATCGAATCAAATGAAAACAAATGGAATGGAAACGAATGGTATTGAATCGAATGGAGTGGTCTGCAATTGAATGGAATTGAAAGGATAGGACTCCAATGGAACGAACTCGAAAGGAATTGAGTCAAATGGGATTGAATCGAATGGAATGGAATGTTATGAAATTTAATCATATGGAGTCAAATGGAATGGACTGAAATGGAATGAAATGGAATGGAATAGAATCAAATGGAATGGAATCAAATGGAATGCACTGGAACGGCATGGAATGGACCTGAAACGAATGGACTCGAAAGGAATGAACTCGAATGGAATGGACGTCATAGCTCTGGACTGGAAGGAACTCGAATGGAATTGTCTCCAATGGAATGGACTGGAAGGGAATGCAATGGAATGGAATGGAATGGAATCGAATGGAATGAACTCTAATGGAATGGAATAGAATCACATGGACATGAATGGAATGAACTGGAATGGAACTGCATTGAATGGAATGGAATCGAATGGAATGATATCGAATAGAAGGGAATAGAGTGGAATGGAATGGAATGGAAAAGATTGGAGTGGAATCGAATGAAATTAGGCTAATTGGAGAGGGATGGAATGGAATGGAAAGTACTAGAAGGTAATGGATTGCAATGTAATCGATACAAATGCAATGGATTCGAATGGAAAGTAATAGTATGGAATGAAATCCAATGGAATTGAACCACAAGGATGGAAATGAATGGAATGGACTCGAATGGAAGGGAATTTAATGGAATGTAATGGACTGGACTGGAATGGAACGGACTCGAAAGGAATGGACGGCAATAGAACCATCTCGAATGAAATGGTCCCGAAAGGATTGGAAATGAAAGGAAAGGAATCGCATGGAATGGAATAGAATGGAATGGAACTGTCTGGAATGGAATGGAATCGAAAGGAATGGATTGCAATGGAACCGTCTCGAATGAAATGGACCCGAATGGATTGGAAATGAAAAAAATGGAGTCGAATGGAATGGAATCAATTAGAATTGAATGGACTGCAATGGAATGGAATGGACTGAATGGAATGGACTCAACTCGAATGGAATCGAATGGAATGGAATAAAAAGGGATGGACTGGAATGGAATGTATTCGAATGGACTGGAATCAAAAGGAATGCAATCGAATGGAATGGACGTGGATAGAATGGATTGGAAGGGAATGGTCTCAAATGGAGTGGAATTGGATGGATCAGAAAGGAAAGAAATGGAATGGAATGGAATAGAACGGAATGGAATTGAATGGAATAGAATCTAATGCAATGGAAAGAATTCATTCAAATGCAATGGAAAGAGTTCATTCAAATGTAATGGACTGGAATGGAATGGAATCGAGCAAATTGGAATGGAATGGAATGGAATGGAATGGAATGGAATGGAATGGAATGGAATGGAATGGAATGGAATGGAATGGAAAGAATTCGGATGGAATGCAGTGGAATTGTGTGCAGTCGTTTGGAATGGAATGGAATGGAATGGAATGCTCTCGATTGGAATGAAATTAAATGGAATGGAATCTAAAGGAATGGAATCGAATGGAATGGACTTGGATAGAATGGATTGGAATGGAATGGTCTCAAAAGGAGTGGAATTGGATGGATCAGAAAGGAATGACATGGAATGGAATGGCATGGAGTGGAATAGAACGGAATGGAATTGAATAGAATAGAATCTAATGGAATGGAAAGAATTCATTCAAATGTAATGCACTGGAATGGAATGGAATCGAACAAAATGGAATGGAATAGAACGGAAAGAAACGGAACGGAACGGAACGGAACAGAATGGAATCGTGTTTAATAGAATCCAATGCAATACAATGGAATGGAATGGAATTGATTCGAGTGGAATAGGCTCGAAAGGAATGGAATCGAATGGAGTAGAATGGAATGGAATGGAATGAAATGGACTCAAATGTAATGGGCTGTAATGCTATGGACTCGAATGGAATGGATTCGAATGTAATGGATTCGAATGGAACGAAATTGATGGCAATGGAACCAAATGGAATGGAATGGAATGGATTTGAATGTAACGGACTGGAATGTAGTTGACTGGAATGCAATGGACTTGAAAGGAATGAATTCGAATGTAATGTAATGTAATGTAAAACAATGGAAAGTAATGGAGTGGAATGGAATACAGTGGAATGTAATGGACTCGAATATAGAGGACTCCATTGGAATGGAATGCAATGGAAGGCAATCGAATGGAATGCAATCAAAAGGAATGGAATTCAATGGAATGGACTGGAATGGAATGATATCGAACTGGACAGAACGGAAAAGAATGGAGTCGAATGGATTGGAAAGGAATGGAATGGAAACGAATCAAATGGAATGAAATGGAAGAGTTTGGAAACAAATGCAATGGAATGGATTGGAACGCAAAGGATTCGAAAGGAATAGAACACAATGAAATGTCATGGAAAGGAATAGAATGGAATGGGGTGGAATGGACTCGAATGGAATGGAATGGAGTGGACTCGAATGGAATGGAACGGAATGGAATGGAATCAAAGAAAATAGAATGGAATGTAAAGGAATGGAGTGGACTCAAAAGGATTAGAATGGATTGGACTGGAATTGAGTGGAATCTTGTTAAATGGAATGGAGTGGAATGGACTCGAATGGAATGGAATCTAACGGAATGGAATAGAAAAGAATGGACTTGAATTGAATGTATCCAAATGGAACTCCCTCGAATGCAATGGAATGGAATGGAATGGAATGGAATGGAATGCCGTGGAAAGACTCGAATGGAATGAAATGGAATGGAAAGGAATGGAATTGAATGAAATGGAATGGAGTGTAATGGAGTGGAATAGAAAAGACTCCAATGGAATGCAATTGAGTGCAATGGAATCGAATGGAATGTAATCGAAAGGAATGAAATCCAATGGAATGGAATCGAATGGAATGGACTGGAATGTAATAACTTGAATGGAATGGACTTGAATGGAATGGAATGGATTCGAATGGAATGGAATCAAATCACATCGAATTGGATGGAATGGAATTGAATGGAATGCAATGGAATGGAATGGAATGGAATGGAATGGACTTGAATGGAATCGACTCAAAGGGAATGGAATAGAACGGAATAAAAGGGAAATGAATGGAATGGACTCGAATGTCATAGAATGCAGTGGAATAGAATTGAATGGAAGAGAATACGCTCGAATGGAATGGAAAGGAATGAAATGAATGGATTTTAATGGAATTGTATGGAATGGAAGGGCATGTAATGGAAACTAATGGAATGGAATTGAATGGAAAAGAATCTAAAGGAATTGGAAGGAATGGAAAGGAATGGACATGAATGAAATGCAGTGGAATAGAATACAATGGAACGGACAGGAAACGAGTTGAATCGAAAGGAATGAAATCAAATGGAATAGCCTGGAATGGAATTGACTCAAATGGAATGGACTGGAATGAAACGGTTTCGAGTGGAACGGAATGCAATGGAATGTAATGGAGTCGAATAGAATGAAATGAAAACGAATGGAATGGAATGGAATGGAAAGGAATGGAATGGAAATGAATGGAATTGAATCGAATGGAATGGTCTGGAATTGAATGGAACTGAATGGATTGGACTCAAATGGAATGAACTCAAATGGAATAGAGTCAAATGAGATTGAATCTAATAGAATGGAAGGTTATGAAATTTAATCATATGGAGTCAAATGGAACGGATTGAAATGACATGAAAAGGAATGGAGTAGAATCGAATGGAAACAAATGGAACGGACTGGAATGGCAAGGACTGTAATGGAATGGACTTGAATGGAAAGGAAGGGAATAGGCTCGAATGGAATGGAAAGGAATGAAATGGAATGGATTTTAATGGAAATGTATGGAGTGGAAGGGCATGTAACGGAATCTAATGGAATGGAAATGAATGGAAAGTAATCTAAACGAATTGGGAGGAACGGAATGGAATGGACATGAATGGAATGCAGTGGAATAGAATACAATGGAACGGACGGGAAAGGAATTGGATCAAAAGGAATGAAATTGAAAGGAATAGACTGGAATGGAATTGACTCAAATGGACTGGACTGGAATGGAATGGTTTCGAGTGGAATGGAATGCAACGGAATGGAATGGAATCGAATCGAATCAAATGAAAACAAATGGAATGGAAACGAATGGTATTGAATCAAATGGAGTGGTCTGCAATTGAATGGAATTGAATGGATTGGACTCCAATGGAACGAACTCGAAAGGAATAGAGTCAAATGGGATTGAATCGAATGGAATGGAATGTTATGAAATTTCATCATATGGAGTCAAATGGAACGGACTGAAATGGAATGAAGTGGAATGGAATAGAATCAAATGGAATGGAATCAAATGGAATGCACTGGAACGGCATGGAATGGACTTGAAAGGAATGGACTCGAATGGAATGAACTCGAATGGAATGGACGTCATAGCTCTGGACTGGAATGAACTCGAATGGAATTGTCTCCCATGGAATGGAATGGAAGGGAATGCAATCGAATGGAATGGAATGGAATCGAATGGAATGAACTCTAATGGAATGGAATAGAATCACATGGACATGAATGGAATGAACTGGAATGGAACTGCCTTGAATGGAATGGAATCGAATGGAATGATATCGAATAGAAGGGAATAGATTGGAATGGAATGCAATGGAAAAGGTTGGAGTGGAATCGAATGAAATTAGGCTAATTGGAGAGGGATGGAATGGAATGGAAAGTACTAGAAGGTAATGGATTGCAATGTAATCGATACAAATGCAATGGATTCGAATGGAAAGTAATAGTATGGAATGAAATCCAATGGAATTGAACCACAAGGAATGGAAATGAATGGAATGGAGTCGAATGGAATGGAATTGAATGGAATGTAATGGACTGGACTGGAATGGAACGGACTCGAAAGGAATGGACGGCAATAGATCCATCTCGAATGAAATGGTCCCGAATGGATTGGAAATGAAAGGAAAGGAATCGAATGGAATGGAATAGAATGGAATGGAACGGTGTGGAATGGAATGGAATCGAAAGGAATGGATTGCAATGGAACCGTCTCGAATGAAATGGACCCGAATGGATTGGAAATGAAAAAAATGGAGTCGCATGGAATGGAATCAATTAGAATTGAATGGACTGGAATGGAATGGAATGGACTGAATGGAATGGACTCAACTCGAATGGAATCGAATGGAATGGAATCAAAAGGGATGGACTGGAATGGAATGTATTCGAATGGAATGGAATCAAATGGAATGCAATCGAATGGAATGGACTTGGATAGAATGGATTGGAATGGAATGGTCTCAAATGGAGTGGAATTGGATGGATCAGAAAGGAATGAAATGGAATGGAATGGAATAGAACGGAATGGAATTGAATGGAATAGAATCTAATGCAATGGAAAGAATTCATTCAAATGTAATGGACTGGAATGGAATGGAATCGAATAAATTGGAATGGAATGGAATGGAATGGAATGGAATGGAAAGAATTCGGATGGAATGCAGTGGAATTGTGTGCAGTCGTTTGGAATGGAATGGAATGGAAAGGAATGCTCTCGATTGGAATGAAATTAAATGGAATGGAATCAAAGGAATGGAATCGAATGGAATGGACTTGGATAGAATGGATTGGAATGGAATGGTCTCAAAAGGAGTGGAATTGGATGGATCAGAAAGGAATGACATGGAATGGAATGGCATGGAGTGGAATAGAACGGAATGGAATTGAATAGAATAGAATCTATTGGAACGGAAAGAATTCATTCAAATGTAATGCACTGGAATGGAATGGAATCGAACAAAATGGAATGGAATGGAACGGAACGGAACGGAACGGAATGGAATCAAGTGGAATAGAATCCAATGCAATACAATGGAATGGAATGGAATTGATTCGAATGGAATAGACTCAACTGGAATGGAATCGAATGGAGTAGAATGGAATGGAATGGAATGAAATGGACTCATATGAAATGGTCTGTAATGCTATGGACTCGAATGGAATGGATTCGAATGTAATGGATTTGAATGGAACGAAATTGATGGCAATGGAACCAAATGGAATGGAATGGAATGGATTTGAATGTAACGGACTGGAATGTAGTTGATTGGAATGCAATGGACTTGAAAGGAATGAATTCGAATGTAATGTAATGTAATGTAAAACAATGGAAAGTAATGGAGTGGAATGGAATACAGTGGAATGTAATAGACTCGAATATAGAGGACTCCATTGGAATGGAATGCAATGGAAGGCAATCGAATGGAATGCAATCAAAAGGAATGGAATTCAATGGAATGGACTGGAATGGAATGATATCGAACTGGAGAGAACGGTAAAGAATGGAATCGAATGGATTGGAAAGGATTGGAATGGAAACGAATCAAATGGAATGAAATGGAAGATTTTGGAAACAAATGCAATGGAATGGATTGGAACGCAAAGGATTCGAAAGGAATAGAACACAATGAAATGTCACAGAATGGAATAGAATGGAATGGGATGGAATGGACTCGAATGGAATGGAACGGAATGGAATGGAATCAAAGAAAATAGAATGGAATGTAAAGGAATGGAGTGGACTCAAAAGGATTAGAATGGATTGTTCTGGAATGGAGTGGAATCTTGTTAAATGGAATGGAGTGGAATGGACACGAATGGAATGGAATCTAACGGAATGGAATAGAAAAGAATGGACCTGAATTGAATGTATCCAAATGGAACTCCCTCGAATGGAATGGAATGGAATGGAATGGAATTGAATGAAGTGGAAAGACTCGAATGGAATGAAATGGAATGGAAAGGAATGGAATTGAATAAAATGGAATCGAGTGTAATGGACTGGAATAGAAAAGACTCCAATGGAATGCAATTGAGTGCAATGGAATCGAATGGAATGTAATCGAAAGGAATGAAATCCAATGGAATGGAACCGAATGGAATGGACTGGAATGTAATAACTTGAACGGAATGGACTTGAATTGAATGGATTCGAATGGAATGGAATCAAATCACATCGATTGGGATGGAATGGAATGGAATGGAATGGAATGGAATGGAATGGACTCGAATGGAATCGACTCAAAGGGAATGGAATAGAACGGAATAAAAGGGAAATGAATGGAATGGACTCGAATGTTGTAGAATGCAGTGGAATAGAATTGAATGGAAGAGAATACGCTCGAATGGAATGGAAAGGAATGAAATGGAATGGATTTTAATGGAAATGTATGGAGTGGAAGGGCATGTAACGGAATCTAATGGAATCGAAATGAATGGAAAATAATCTAAACGAATTGGGAGGAATGGAATGGAATGGACATGAGTGGAATGCAGTGGAATAGAATACAATGGAACGGACGGGAAGGAATTGGATCAAAAGGAATGAAATTGAAAGGAATAGACTGGAATGGAATTGACTCAAATGGACTGGACTGGAATGCAATGATTTCGAGTGGAATGGAATGCAACGGAATGGAATGGAATCGAATCGAATCAAATGAAAACAAATGGAATGGAAACGAATGGTATTGAATCGAATGGAGTGGTCTGCAATAGAATGGAATTGAATGGATTGGACTCCAAAGGAACGAACTCGAAAGGAATAGAGTCAAATGGGATTGAATCGAATGGAATGGAATGTTATGAAATTTAATCATATGGAGTCAAATGGAATGGACTGAAATGGAATGAAATGGATTGGAATAGAATCAAATGGAATGGAATCAAATGGAATGCACTGGAACGGCATGGAATGGACTTGAAAGGAATGGACTCGAAAAGAATGAACTCGAATGGAATGGACGTCATAGCTCTGGACTGGAATGAACTCGAATGGAATTGTCTCCAATGGAATGGACTGGAAGGGAATGCAATCGAATGGAATAGAATGGAATCGAATGGAATGAACTCTAATGGAATGGAATAGAATCACATGGACATGAATGGAATGAACTGGAATGGAACTGCATTGAATGGAATGGAATCGAATGGAATGATATCGAATAGAAAGGAATAGAGTGGAATGGAATGGAATGGAAAAGATTGGAGTGGAATCGAATGAAATTAGGCTAATTGGAGAGGGATGGAATGGAATGGAAAGTAGTAGAATGTAATGGATAGCAATGTAATCGATACAAATGCAATGGATTCGAATGGAAAGTAATAGTATGGAATGAAATCCAATGGAATTGAACCACAAGGATGGAAATGAATGGAATGGACTCAAAAGGAAGGGAATTGAATGGAATGTAATGGACTGGACTGGAATGGAACGGACTCGAAAGGAATCGATGGCAATAGAACCATCTCGAATGAAATGGTCCCGAATGGATTGGAAATGAAAGGAAAGGAATCGCATGGAATGGAATAGAATGGAATGGAACGGTCTGGAATGGAATGGAATCGAAAGGAATGGATTGCAATGGAACCGTCTCGAATGAAATGGACCCGAATGGATTGGAAATGAAAAAAATGGAGTCGCATGGAATGGAATCAATTAGAATTGAATGGACTGGAATGGAATGGAATGGACTGAATGGAATGGACTCCACTCGAATGGAATCGAATGGAATGGAATCAAAAGGGATGGACTGGAATGGAATGTATTCGAATGGAATGGAATCAAACGGAATGCAATCGAATGGAATGGACTTGGATAGAATGGATTGGAATGGAATGGTCTCAAATGGAGTGGAATTGGATGGATCAGAAAGGAATGAAATGGAATGGAATGGAATAGAACGGAATGGAATGGAATGGAATAGAATCTAATGCAATGGAAAGAATTCATTCAAATGTAATGGACTGGAATGGAATGGAATCGAACAAATTGGAATGGAATGGAATGGAATGGAATGGAATGGAATGGAATGGAATGGAATGGAATGGAATGGAAAGAATTCGGAAGGAATGCAGTGGAATTGTGTGCAGTCGTTTGGAATGGAATGGAATGCAATGGAACGCTCTCGTTTTTAAATGAAATTAAATGGAATGGAATCTAAAGGAATGGAATCCAATGGAATGGACTTGGATAGAATGGATTGGAATGGAATGGTCTCAAAAGGAGTGGAATTGGATGGATCAGAAAGGAAAGAAATGGAATGGAATGGAATAGAACGGAATGGAATTGAATGGAATAGAATCTAATGCAATGGAAAGAATTCATTCAAATGCAATGGAAAGAGTTCATTCAAATGTAATGGACTGGAATGGAATGGAATCGAGCAAATTGGAATGGAATGGAATGGAATGGAATGGAATGGAATGGAATGGAATGGAATGGAATGGAATGGAATGGAAAGAATTCGGATGGAATGCAGTGGAATTATGTGCAGTCGTTTGGAATGGAATGGAATGGAATGCAATGCTCTCGATTGGAATGAAATTAAATGGAATGGAATCTAAATGAATGGAATCGAATGGAATGGACTTGGATAGAATGGATTGGAATGGAATGGTCTCAAAAGGAGTGGAATTGGATGGATCAGAAAGGAATGACATGGAATGGAATGGCATGGAGTGGAATAGAACGGAATGGAATTGAATAGAATAGAATCTAATGGAATGGAAAGAATTCATTCAAATGTAATGCACTGGAATGGAATGGAATCGAACAAAATGGAATGGAATGGAACGGAAAGAAATGGAACGGAAGGGAACGGAACAGAATGGAATCGTGTTTAATAGAATCCAATGCAATACAATGGAATGGAATGGAATTGATTCGAGTGGAATAGGCTCGAATGGAATGGAATCGAATGGAGTAGAATGGAATGGAATGGAATCAAATGGACTCAAATGTAATGGGCTGTAATGCTATGGACTCGAATGGAATGGATTCGAATGTAATGGATTCGAATGGAACGAAATTGATGGCAATGGAACCAAATGGAATGGAATGGAATGGATTTGAATGTAACGGACTGGAATGTAGTTGACTGGAATGCAATGGACTTGAAAGGAATGAATTCGAATATAATGTAATGTAATGTAAAACAATGGAAAGTAATGGAGTGGAATGGAATACAGTGGAATGTAATAGACTCGAATATAGAGGACTCCATTGGAATGGAATGCAATGGAAGGCAATCGAATGGAATGAAATCAAAAGGAATGGAATTCAATGGAATGGACTGGAATGGAATGATATCGAACTGGACAGAACGGAAAAGAGTGGATTCGAATGGATTGGAAAGGAATGGAATGGAAATGAATCAAATGGAATGAAATGGAAGAGTTTGGAAACAAATGCAATGGAATGGATTGGAACGCAAAGGACTCGAAAGGAATAGAACACAATGAAATGTAATGGAAAGGAATAGAATGGAATGGGGTGGAATGGACTCGAATGGAATGGAATGGAGTGGACTCGAATGGAATGGAACGGAATGGAATGGAATCAAAGAAAATAGAATGGAATGTAATGGAATGGAGTGGACTCAAAAGGATTAGAATGGATTGGACTGGAATTGAGTGGAATCTTGTTAAATGGAATGGAGTGGAATGGACTCGAATGGAATGGAATCTAACGGAATGGAATAGAAAAGAATGGACTTGAATTGAATGTATCCAAATGGAACTCCCTCGAATGGAATGGAATGGAATGGAATGGAATGGAATGGAATGGAATGGAATGGAATGGAATGCAGTTGAAAGACTCGTATGGAATGAAATAGAATGGAAAGGAATGGAATTGAATGAAATGGAATCGAGTGTAATGGACTGGAATAGAAAAGACTCCAATGGAATGCAATTGAGTGCAATGGAATCGAATGGAATGTAATCAAAAGGAATGAAATCCAATGGAATGGAATCGAATGGAATGGACTGGAATGTAATAACTTGAATGGAATGGACTTGAATGGAATGGAATGGATTCGAATGGAATGGAATCAAATCACATCGAATGGGATGGAATGGAATGGAATGGAATGCAATGGAATGGAATGGAATGGAATGGAATGGACTTGAATGGAATCGACTCAAAGGGAATGGAATAGAATGGAATAAAAGGGAAATGAATGGAATGGACTGGAATGTCATAGAATGCAGTGGAATAGAATTGAATGGAAGAGAATACGCTCGAATGGAATGGAAAGGAATGAAATGAATGGATTTTAATGGAATTGTATGGAATGGAAGGGCATGTAATGGAAACTAATGGAATGGAATTGAATGGAAAAGAATCTAAAGGAATTGGAAGGAATGGAAAGGAATGGACATGAATGAAATGCAGTGGAATAGAATACAATGGAACGGACAGGAAACGAGTTGAATCGAAAGGAATGAAATCAAATGGAATAGCCTGGAATGGAATTGACTCAAATGGAATGGACTGGAATGAAACGGTTTCGAGTGGAACGGAATGCAATGGAATGTAATGGAGTCGAATAGAATGAAATGAAAACGAATGTAATGGAATGGAATGGAAAGGAATGGAATGGAAATGAATGGAATTGAATCGAAAGGAATGGTCTGGAATTGAATGGAACTGAATGGGTTGGACTCAAATGGAATGAACTCAAATGGAATAGAGTCAAATGAGATTGAATCTAATAGAATGGAAGGTTTTAAAATTTAATCATATGGAGTCAAATGGAACGGATTGAAATGACATGAAAAGGAATGGAGTAGAATCGAATGGAATCAAATGGAACGGACTGGAATGTCACGGACTGTAATGGAATGGACTTGAATGGAAAGGAAGGGAATAGGCTCGAATGGAATGGAAAGGAATGAAATGGAATGGATTTTAATGGAAATGTATGGAGTGGAAGGGCATGTAACGGAATCTAATGGAATGGAAATGAATGGAAAATAATCTAAACGAATTGGGAGGAATGGAATGGAAATGAATGGAATGCAGTGGAATAGAATACAATGGAACGGACGGGAAAGGAATTGGATCAAAAGGAATGAAATTGAAAGGAATAGACTGGAATGGAATTGACTCAAATGGACTGGACTGGAATGGAATGGTTTCGAGTGGAATGGAATGCAACGGAATGGAATGGAATCGAATCGAATCAAATGAAAACAAATGGAATGGAAACGAATGGTATTGAATGGAATGCAGTGGTCTGCAATTGAATGGAATTGAATGGATTGGACTCCAATGGAATGAAATCGAAAGGAATAGAGTCAAGTGGGATTGAATCAAATGGAATGGAATGTTATGAAATTTAATCATATGGAGTCAAATGGAATGGACTGAAATGGAATGAAATGGATTGGAATAGAATCAAATGGAATGGAATCAAATGGAATGCACTGGAACGGCATGGAATGGACTTGAAAGGAATGGACTCGAATGGAATGAACTCGAATGGAATTGACGTCACAGCTCTGGACTGGAATGAACTCGAATGGAATTGTCTCCAATGGAATGGACTGGAAGGGAATGCAATCGAATGGAATGGAATGGAATCGAATGGAATGAACTCTAATGGAATGGAATAGAATCACATGGACATGAATGGAATGAACTGGAATGGAATTGCCTTGAATGGAATGGAATCGAATGGAATGATATGGAATAGAAGGGAATAGAGTGCAATGGAATGGAATGGAAAAGATTGGAGTGGAATCGAATGAAATTAGGCTAATTGGAGAGGGATGGAATGGAATGGAAAGTACTAGAAGATAATGGATTGCAACGTAATCGATACAAATGCAATGGATTCGAATGGAAAGTAATAGTATGGAATGAAATCCAATGGAATTGAACCACAAGGATGGAAATGAATGGAATGGACTCGAATGGAAGGGGATTGAATGGAATGTAATGGACTGGACTGGAATGGAATGGACTCGAAAGGAATGGACGGCAATAGAACCATCTCGAATGAAATGGTCCCGAATGGATTGGAAATGAAAGCAAAGGAATCGCATGGAATGGAATAGAATGGAATGGAACGGTCTGGAATGGAATGGAATCGAAAGTAATGGATTGCAATGGAAACGTCTCGAATGAAATGGACCCGAAAGGATTGGAAATGAAAAAAATGGAGTCGAATGGAATGGAATCAATTAGAATTGAATGGACTGGAATGGAATGGAATGGACTAAATTGAATGGACTCAACTCGAATGGAATCGAATGGAATGGAATCAAAAGGGATGGACAGGAATGGAATGTATTCGAATTGAATGGAATCAAATGGAATGCAATCGTACGGAATGGACGTGGATAGAATGGATTGGAATGGAATGGTCTCAAATGGAGTGGAATTGGATGGATCAGAAAGGAATGAAATGGAATGGAATGGAATAGAACGGAATGGAATTGAATGGAATAGAATCTGATGCAATGGAAAGAATTCATTCAAATGTAATGGACTGGAATGGAATGGAATCGAACAAATTGGAATGGAAAGGAATGGAATGGAATTGAATGGAATGGAATGGAATGGAATGGAATGGAATGGAATGGAATGGAATGGAATGGAATGGAATTTAATGGAAAGAATTCGGATGGAATGCAGTGGAATTGTGTGCAGTCGTTTGGAATGGAATGGAATGCAATGGAATGCTCTCGATTGGAATGAAATTAAATGGAATGGAATCTAAAGGAATGGAATCGAATGGAATGGACTTGGATAGAATGGATTGGAATGGAATGGTCTCAAAAGGAGTGGAATTGGATGGATCAGAAAGGAATGACATGGAATGGAATGGCATGGAGTGGAATAGAACGGAATGGAATTGAATAGAATAGAATCTAATGGAATGGAAAGAATTCATTCAAATGTAATGCACTGGAATGGAATGGAATCGAACAAAATGGAATGGAATGGAACGGAAAGAAATGGAACGGAAGGGAACGGAACAGAATGGAATCGTGTTTAATAGAATCCAATGCAATACAATGGAATGGAATGGAATTGATTCGAGTGGAATAGGCTCGAATGGAATGGAATCGAATGGAGTAGAATGGAATGGAATGGAATCAAATGGACTCAAATGTAATGGGCTGTAATGCTATGGACTCGAATGGAATGGATTCGAATGTAATGGATTCGAATGGAACGAAATTGATGGCAATGGAACCAAATGGAATGGAATGGAATGGATTTGAATGTAACGGACTGGAATGTAGTTGACTGGAATGCAATGGACTTGAAAGGAATGAATTCGAATATAATGTAATGTAATGTAAAACAATGGAAAGTAATGGAGTGGAATGGAATACAGTGGAATGTAATAGACTCGAATATAGAGGACTCCATTGGAATGGAATGCAATGGAAGGCAATCGAATGGAATGAAATCAAAAGGAATGGAATTCAATGGAATGGACTGGAATGGAATGATATCGAACTGGACAGAACGGAAAAGAGTGGATTCGAATGGATTGGAAAGGAATGGAATGGAAATGAATCAAATGGAATGAAATGGAAGAGTTTGGAAACAAATGCAATGGAATGGATTGGAACGCAAAGGACTCGAAAGGAATAGAACACAATGAAATGTAATGGAAAGGAATAGAATGGAATGGGGTGGAATGGACTCGAATGGAATGGAATGGAGTGGACTCGAATGGAATGGAACGGAATGGAATGGAATCAAAGAAAATAGAATGGAATGTAATGGAATGGAGTGGACTCAAAAGGATTAGAATGGATTGGACTGGAATTGAGTGGAATCTTGTTAAATGGAATGGAGTGGAATGGACTCGAATGGAATGGAATCTAACGGAATGGAATAGAAAAGAATGGACTTGAATTGAATGTATCCAAATGGAACTCCCTCGAATGGAATGGAATGGAATGGAATGGAATGGAATGGAATGGAATGGAATGGAATGGAATGCAGTTGAAAGACTCGTATGGAATGAAATAGAATGGAAAGGAATGGAATTGAATGAAATGGAATCGAGTGTAATGGACTGGAATAGAAAAGACTCCAATGGAATGCAATTGAGTGCAATGGAATCGAATGGAATGTAATCAAAAGGAATGAAATCCAATGGAATGGAATCGAATGGAATGGACTGGAATGTAATAACTTGAATGGAATGGACTTGAATGGAATGGAATGGATTCGAATGGAATGGAATCAAATCACATCGAATGGGATGGAATGGAATGGAATGGAATGCAATGGAATGGAATGGAATGGAATGGAATGGACTTGAATGGAATCGACTCAAAGGGAATGGAATAGAATGGAATAAAAGGGAAATGAATGGAATGGACTGGAATGTCATAGAATGCAGTGGAATAGAATTGAATGGAAGAGAATACGCTCGAATGGAATGGAAAGGAATGAAATGAATGGATTTTAATGGAATTGTATGGAATGGAAGGGCATGTAATGGAAACTAATGGAATGGAATTGAATGGAAAAGAATCTAAAGGAATTGGAAGGAATGGAAAGGAATGGACATGAATGAAATGCAGTGGAATAGAATACAATGGAACGGACAGGAAACGAGTTGAATCGAAAGGAATGAAATCAAATGGAATAGCCTGGAATGGAATTGACTCAAATGGAATGGACTGGAATGAAACGGTTTCGAGTGGAACGGAATGCAATGGAATGTAATGGAGTCGAATAGAATGAAATGAAAACGAATGTAATGGAATGGAATGGAAAGGAATGGAATGGAAATGAATGGAATTGAATCGAAAGGAATGGTCTGGAATTGAATGGAACTGAATGGGTTGGACTCAAATGGAATGAACTCAAATGGAATAGAGTCAAATGAGATTGAATCTAATAGAATGGAAGGTTTTAAAATTTAATCATATGGAGTCAAATGGAACGGATTGAAATGACATGAAAAGGAATGGAGTAGAATCGAATGGAATCAAATGGAACGGACTGGAATGTCACGGACTGTAATGGAATGGACTTGAATGGAAAGGAAGGGAATAGGCTCGAATGGAATGGAAAGGAATGAAATGGAATGGATTTTAATGGAAATGTATGGAGTGGAAGGGCATGTAACGGAATCTAATGGAATGGAAATGAATGGAAAATAATCTAAACGAATTGGGAGGAATGGAATGGAAATGAATGGAATGCAGTGGAATAGAATACAATGGAACGGACGGGAAAGGAATTGGATCAAAAGGAATGAAATTGAAAGGAATAGACTGGAATGGAATTGACTCAAATGGACTGGACTGGAATGGAATGGTTTCGAGTGGAATGGAATGCAACGGAATGGAATGGAATCGAATCGAATCAAATGAAAACAAATGGAATGGAAACGAATGGTATTGAATGGAATGCAGTGGTCTGCAATTGAATGGAATTGAATGGATTGGACTCCAATGGAATGAAATCGAAAGGAATAGAGTCAAGTGGGATTGAATCAAATGGAATGGAATGTTATGAAATTTAATCATATGGAGTCAAATGGAATGGACTGAAATGGAATGAAATGGATTGGAATAGAATCAAATGGAATGGAATCAAATGGAATGCACTGGAACGGCATGGAATGGACTTGAAAGGAATGGACTCGAATGGAATGAACTCGAATGGAATTGACGTCACAGCTCTGGACTGGAATGAACTCGAATGGAATTGTCTCCAATGGAATGGACTGGAAGGGAATGCAATCGAATGGAATGGAATGGAATCGAATGGAATGAACTCTAATGGAATGGAATAGAATCACATGGACATGAATGGAATGAACTGGAATGGAATTGCCTTGAATGGAATGGAATCGAATGGAATGATATGGAATAGAAGGGAATAGAGTGCAATGGAATGGAATGGAAAAGATTGGAGTGGAATCGAATGAAATTAGGCTAATTGGAGAGGGATGGAATGGAATGGAAAGTACTAGAAGATAATGGATTGCAACGTAATCGATACAAATGCAATGGATTCGAATGGAAAGTAATAGTATGGAATGAAATCCAATGGAATTGAACCACAAGGATGGAAATGAATGGAATGGACTCGAATGGAAGGGGATTGAATGGAATGTAATGGACTGGACTGGAATGGAATGGACTCGAAAGGAATGGACGGCAATAGAACCATCTCGAATGAAATGGTCCCGAATGGATTGGAAATGAAAGCAAAGGAATCGCATGGAATGGAATAGAATGGAATGGAACGGTCTGGAATGGAATGGAATCGAAAGTAATGGATTGCAATGGAAACGTCTCGAATGAAATGGACCCGAAAGGATTGGAAATGAAAAAAATGGAGTCGAATGGAATGGAATCAATTAGAATTGAATGGACTGGAATGGAATGGAATGGACTAAATTGAATGGACTCAACTCGAATGGAATCGAATGGAATGGAATCAAAAGGGATGGACAGGAATGGAATGTATTCGAATTGAATGGAATCAAATGGAATGCAATCGTACGGAATGGACGTGGATAGAATGGATTGGAATGGAATGGTCTCAAATGGAGTGGAATTGGATGGATCAGAAAGGAATGAAATGGAATGGAATGGAATAGAACGGAATGGAATTGAATGGAATAGAATCTGATGCAATGGAAAGAATTCATTCAAATGTAATGGACTGGAATGGAATGGAATCGAACAAATTGGAATGGAAAGGAATGGAATGGAATTGAATGGAATGGAATGGAATGGAATGGAATGGAATGGAATGGAATGGAATGGAATGGAATGGAATGGAATTTAATGGAAAGAATTCGGATGGAATGCAGTGGAATTGTGTGCAGTCGTTTGGAATGGAATGGAATGCAATGGAATGCTCTCGATTGGAATGAAATTAAATGGAATGGAATCTAAAGGAATGGAATCGAATGGAATGGACTTGGATAGAATGGATTGGAATGGAATGGTCTCAAAAGGAGTGGAATTGGATGGATCAGAAAGGAATGACATGGAATGGAATGGCATGGAGTGGAATAGAACGGAATGGAATTGAATAGAATAGAATCTAATGGAATGGAAAGAATTCATTCAAATGTAATGCACTGGAATGGAATGGAATCGAACAAAATGGAATGGAATGGAACGGAAAGAAATGGAACGGAACGGAACGGAACGGAATGGAATCGAGTTTAATAGAATCCAATGCAATACAATGGAATGGAATGGAATTGATTCGAATGGAATAGACTCGAATGGAATGGAATCGAATGGAGTAGAATGGAATGGAATGGAATGAAATGGACTCAAATGTAGTGGGCTGTAATGCTATGGACTCGAATGGAATGGATTCTAATGTAATGGATTTGAATGGAACGAAATTGATGGCAATGGAACCAAATGGAATGGAATGGAATGGATTTGAATGTAACGGACTGGAATGTAGTTGATTGGAATGCAATGGACTTGAAAGGAATGAATTCGAATGTAATGTAATGTAATGTAAAACAATGGAAAGTAATGGAGTGGAATGGAATACAGTGGAATGTAATGGACTCGAATATAGAGGACTCCATTGGAATGGAATGCAATGGAAGGCAATCGAATGGAATGCAATCAAAAGGAATGGAATTCAATGGAATGGACTGGAATGGAATGATATCGAACTGGACAGAACGGAAAAGAATAGAGTCGAATGGATTGGAAAGGAATGGAATGGAAACGAATCAAATGGAATGAAATGGCAGAGTTTGGAAACAAATGCAATGGAATGGATTGGAACGCAATGGATTCGAAAGGAATAGAACACAATGAAATGTCATGGAATGGAATAGAATGGAATGGGATGGAATGGACTCGAATGGAATGGAATGGTGTGGACTCGAATGGAATGGAAAGGAATGGAATGGAATCAAAGAAAATAGAATGGAATGTAATTTAATGGAGTGCACTCAAAAGGATTAGAATGGATTGGACTGGAATTGAGTGGAATCTTGTTAAATGGAATGGAGTGGAATGGACTCGAATGGAATGGAATCTAACGGAATGGAATAGAAAAGAATGGACTTGAATTGAATGTATCCAAATGGAACTCCCTCGAATGGAATGGAATGGAATGGAATGGAATGGAATTGAATGTAGTGGAAAGACTCGAATGGAATGAAATGGAATGGAAAGGAATGGAATTGAATGAAATGGAATCGAGTGTAATGGACTGAAATAGAAAAGACTCCAATGGAATGCAATTGAGTGCAATGGAATCGAATGGAATGTAATCGAAAGGAATGAAATCCAATGGAATGGAATCGAATGGAATGGACTGGAATGTAATAACTTGAATGGAATGGACTTGAATGGAATGGAACGGATTCGAATGGAATGGAATCAAATCACATCGAATGGGATGGAATGGAATGGCATGCAATGGAATGGAATGGAATGGAATGGACTCGAATGGAATCGACTCAAAGGAAATGGAATAGAACGGAATAAAAGGGAAATGAATGGAATGGACTCGAATGTTGTAGAATGCAGTGGAATAGAATTGAATGGAAGAGAATACACTCGAATGGAATGGAAAGGAATGAAATGGAATGGATTTTTGGAAATGTATGGAGTGGAAGGGCATGTAAGGGAATCTAATGGAATGGAAATGAATGGAAAATAATCTAAACGAATTGGGAGGAATGGAATGGAAAGGACATGAATGGAATGCAGTGGAATAGAATACAATGGAACGGACGGGAAAGGAATTGGATCAAAAGGAATGAAATTGAAAGGAATAGACTGGAATAGAATTGACTCAAATGGACTGGATTGGAATGGAATGGTTTCGAGTGGAATGGAATGCAACGGAATGGAATGGAATCGAATCGAATCAAATGAAAACAAATGGAATGGAAACGAATGGTATTGAATCGAATGGAGTGGTCTGCAAATGAATGGAATTGAATGGATTGGACTCCAAAGGAACGAACTCGAAAGGAATAGAGTCAAATGGGATTGAATCGAATGGAATGGAATGTTATGAAATTTAATCATATGGAGTCAAATGGAATGGACTGAAATGGAATGAAATGGATTGGAATAGAATCAAATGGAATGGAATCAAATGGAATGCACTGGAACGGCATGGAATGGACTTGAAAAGAATGGACTCGAAAAGAATGAACTCGAATGGAATGGACGTCATAGCTCTGGACTGGAATGAACTCGAATGGAATTGTCCCCAATGGAATGGACTGGAAGGGAATGCAATCGAATGGAATAGAATGGAATCGAATGGAATGAACTCTAATGGAATGGAATAGAATCACATGGACATGAATGGAATGAACTGGAATGGAACTGCCTTGGATGGAATGGAATCGAATGGAATGATGTCGAATAGAAGGGAATAGAGTGGAATGGAATGGAATGGAAAAGATTGGAGTGGAATCGAATGAAATTAGGCTAATTGGAGAGGGATGGGATGGAATGGAAAGTACTAGAAGGTAATCGATTGCAATGTAATCGATACAAATGTAATGGATTCGAATGGAAAGTAATAGTATGGAATGAAATCCAATGGAATTGAACCACAAGGAATGGAAATGACTGGAATGGACTCGAATGGAAGGGAATTGAATGGAATGTAATGGAATGGACTGGAATGGAACGGACTCGAAAGGAATGGACGGCAATAGAACCATCTCGAATGAAATGGTCCCGAATGGATTGGAAATGAAAGGAAAGGAATCGCATGGAATGGAATAGAATGGAATGGAACGGTCTGGAATGGAATGGAATCGAAAGGAATGGATTGCAATGGAACCGTCTCGAATGAAATGGACCCGAATGGATTGGAAATGAAAAAAATGGAGTCGCATGGAATGGAATCAATTAGAATTGAATGGACTGGAATGGAATAGAATGGACTGAATGCAATGGACTCAACTCGAATGGAATCGAATGGAATGGAATCAAAAGGGATGGACTGGAATGGAATGTATTCGAATGGAATGGAACCAAACGGAATGCAATCGAATGGAATGGACTTGGATAGAATGGATTGGAATGGAATGGTCTCAAATGGAGTGGAATTGGATGGATCAGAAAGGAATGAAATGGAATGGAATGGAATAGAACGGAATGGAATTGAATGGAATAGAATCTAATGCAATGGAAAGAATTCATTCAAATGTAATAGACTGGAATGGAATGGAATCGAACAAATTGGAATGGAATGGAATGGAATGAAATGGAATGGAATGGAATGGAATGGAATGGAAAGAACTCGGATGGAATGCAGTGGAATTGTGTGCAGTCGTTTGGAATGGAATGGAATGCAATGGAATGCTCTCGATTGGAATGAAATTAAATGGAATGGAATCTAAAGGAATGGAATCGAATGGAATGGACTTGGATAGAATGGATTGGAATCGAATGGTCTCAAAAGGAGTGGAATTGGATGGATCAGAAAGGAGTGACATGGAATGGAATGGCATGGAGTGGAATAGAACGGAATGGAATTGAATAGAATAGAATCTAATGGAATGGAAAGAATTCATTCAAATGTAATGCACTGGAATTTAATGAAACTGAACAAAATGGAATGGAATGGAACGGAAAGAAACGGAACGGAACGGAACGGAATTGAATGGAATCGAGTTTAATATAATCCAATGCAATACAATGGAATGGAATGGAATTGATTCGAATGGAATAGACTCGAATGGAATGGAATCGAATGGAGTAGAATGGAATGGAATGGAATGAAATGGACTCAAATGTAATGGTCTGTAATGCTATGGACTCGAATGGAATGGATTCGAATGGAATGGATTCGAATGGAACGAAATTGATGGCAATGGAACCAAATGGAATGGAATGGAATGGATTTGAATGTAGCGGACTGGAATGTAGTTGACCGGAATGCAATGGACTTGAAAGGAATGAATTCGAATGTAATGTAATGTAATGTAAAACAATGGAAAGTAATGGAGTGGAATGGAATACAGTGGAATGTAATGGACTCGAATATAGAGGACTCCATTGGAATGGAATGCAATGGAAGGCAATCGAATGGAATGCAATCAAAAGGAATGGAATTCAATGGAATGGACTGGAATGGAATGATATCGAACTGGACAGAACGGAAAAGAATGGAGTCGAATGGATTGGAAAGGAATGGAATGGAAACGAATCAAATGGAATGAAACCGAAGAGTTTGGAAACAAATGCAATGGAATGGATTGGAACGCAAATGATTCGAAAGAAATAGAACACAATGAAATGTCATGGAATGGAATTGAATGGAATGGGATGGAATGGACTCGAATGGAATGGAATGGAGTGGACTCGAATGGAATGGAACGGAATGGAATGGAATCAAAGAAAATAGAATGGTAAGTAATGAAATGGAGTGGACTCAAAAGGATTAGAATGGATTGGACTGGAATTGAGTGGAATCTTGTTAAATGGAATGGAGAGGAATGGACTCGAATGGAATGGAATCTAGCGGAATGGAATAGAAAAGAATGGACTTGAATTGAATGTATCCAAATGGAACTCCCTCGAATGGAATGGAATGGAATGGAATGGAATGGAATGGAATTGAATGTAGTGAAAAGACTCGAATGGAATGAAATGGAATGGAAAGGAATGGAATTGAATGAAATGGAATCAAGTGTAATGGACTTGAATAGAAAAGACTCCAATGGAATGCAATTGAGTGCAATGGAATCGAATGGAATGTAATCGAAAGGAATGAAATCCAATGGAATGGAATCGAATGGAATGGACTGGAATGTAATAACTTGAATGGAATGGACTTGAATGGAATGGGCTTGAGTGGAATTTAATGGATTCGAATGGAATGGAATCAAATCACATCGAATGGGATGGAATGGAACGGAATAGAATGGAATGGAATGGAATGGAATGGAATGGAATGGACTCGAATGGAATCGACTCAAAGGGAATGGAATAGAACGGAATTAAAGGGAAATGAATGGAATGGACTCGAATGTTGTAGAATGCAGTGGAATAGAATTGAATGGAAGAGAATACGCTCGAATGGAATGGAAAGGAATGAAATGGAATGGATTTTAATGGAATTTTATGGAATGGAAGGGCATGTAATGGAAACTAATGGAATGGAATTGAATGGAAAAGAATCTAATGCAATGGAAAGAACTCATTCAAATGTAATGGACTGCATTGGAATGGAATCGAACAAATTGGAATAGAATGGAATGGAATGGAATGGAATGGAATGGAATGGAATGGAATGGAATGGAATGGAATGGAAAGAATTCGGATGGAATGCAGTGGAATTGTGTGCAGTCGTTTGGAATGGAATGGAATGGAATGGAATGCTCTCCATTGGAATGAAATTAAATGGAATGGAATCTAAAGGAATGGAATCGAATGGAATGGACTTGGATAGAATGGATTGGAATGGAATGGTCTCAAAAGGAGTGGAATTGGATGGATCAGAAAGGAATGACATGGAATGGAATGGCATGGATTGGAATAGAACGGAATAGAATTGAATAGTATAGAATCTAATGGAATGGAAAGAATTCATTCAAATGTAATGCACTGGAATGGAATGGAATCGAACAAAATGGAATGGAATGGAACGGAAAGAAACGGAACGGAACGGAACGGAATGGAATGGAATCGAGTTTAATAGAATCCAATGCAATACAATGGAATGGAATGGAATGTAATTGATTCGAATGGAATAGACTCGAATGGAATGGAATCGAATGGAGTAGAATGGAATGGAATGGAATGAAATGGACTCAAATGTAATGGGCTGTAATGCTATGGACTCGAATGGAATGGATTCGAATGTAATGGATTCGAATGGAACGAAATTGATGGCAATGGAACCAAATGGAATGGAATGGAATGGATTTGAATGTAACGGACTGGAATGTAGTTGACTGGAATGCAATGGACTTGAAAGGAATGAATTCGAATGTAATGTAATGTAATGTAAAACAATGGAAAGCAATGGAGTGGAATGGAATACAGTGGAATGTAATGGACTCGATTATAGAGGACTCCATTGGAATGGAATGCAATGGAAGGCAATCGAATGGAGTGGAATTCAATGGAATGGACTGGAATGGAATGATATCGAACTGGACAGAACGGAAAAGAATGGAGTCGAATGGATTGGAAAGGAATGGAATGGAAACGAATCAAATGGAATGAAATGGAAGAGTTTGGAAACAAATGCAATGGAATGGATTGGAACACAAAGGATTCGAAAGGAATAGAACACAATGAAATGTCATGGAATGGAATAGAATGGAATGGGAAGGAATGGACCCGAATGGAATGGAATGGAGTGGACTCGAATGGAATGGAACGGAATGGAATGGAATCAAAGAAAAAAGAATGGAATGCAATGGAATGGAGTGGACTCAAAAGGATTAGAATGGATTGGACTGGAATTGAGTGGAATCTTGTTAAATGGAATGGAGTGGAATGGACTCGAATGGAATGGAATCTAACGGAATGGAATAGAAAAGAATGGACTTGAATTGAATGTATCCAAATGGAACTCCTTCGAATGGAATGGAATGGAATGGAATGGAATGTAGTGGAAAGACTCGAATGGAACGAAATGGAATGGAAAGGAATGGAATTGAATGAAATGGAATCGAGTGTAATGGACTGGAATAGAAAAGACTCCAATGGAATGCAATTGAGTGCAATGGAATCGAATGGAATGTAATCGAATGGAATGAAATCCAATGGAATGGAATCGAATGGAATGGACTGGAATGTAATAACTTGAATGGAATGGACTTGAATGGAATGGAATGTATTCGAATGGAATGGAATCAAATCACATCGAATGGGATGGAATGGAATGGAATGGAATGGAATGGAATGGAATGGAATGGACTCGAATGGAATCGACTCAAAGGGAATGGAATAGAACGGAATAAAAGGGAAATGAATGGAATGGACTCGAATGTCATAGAATGCAGTGGAATAGAATTGAATGGAAGAGAATACGCTCGAATGGAATGGAAAGGAATGAAATGGAATGGATTTTAATGGAATTGTATGGAATGGAAGGGCATGTAATGGAAACTAATGGAATGGAATTGAATGGAAAAGAATCTAAAGGAATTGGAATGAATGGAAAGGAATGGACATGAATGAAATGCAGTGGAATAGAATACAATGGAACGGACAGGAAACGAGTTGAATTGAAAGGAATGAAATCAAATGGAATAGCCTGGAATGGAATTGATTCAAATGGAATGGACTGGAATGAAACGGTTTCGAGTGGAACGGAATGCAATGGAATGTAATGGAGTCGAATAGAATCAAATGAAAACGAATGTAATGGAATGGAATGGAAAGGAATGGAATGGAAATGAATGGAATTGAATCGAATGGAATGGTCTGGAATTGAATGGAACTGAATGGATTGGACTCAAATGGAATGAATTCAAATGGAATAGAGTCAAATGAGATTGAATCTAATAGAATGGAAGGTTAGGAAATTTAATCATATGGAGTCAAATGGAACGGATTGAAATGACATGAAAAGGAATGGAGTAGAATCGAATGGAATCAAATGGAACGGACTGGAATGTCACGGACTGTAATGGAATACACTTGAATGGAAAGGAAGGGAATAGGCTCGAATGGAATGGAAAGGAATGAAATGGAATGGATTTTAATGGAAATGTATGGAGTGGAAGGGCATGTAACGGAATCTAATGGAATGGAAATGAATGGAAAATAATCTAAACGAATTGGGAGGAATGGAATGGAATGGACATGAATGGAATGCAGTGGAATAGAATACAATGGAACGGACGGGAAAGGAATTGGATCAAAAGGAATGAAATTGAAAAGAATAGACTGGAATGGAATTGACTCAAATGGACTGGACTGGAATGGAATGGTTTCGAGTGGAATGGAATGCAACGGAATGGAATGGAATCGAATCGAATCAAATGAAAACAAATGGAATGGAAACGAATGGTATTGAATCGAATGGAGTGGTCTGCAATTGAATGGAATTGAATGGATTGGACTCCAATGGAATGAACTCGAAAGGAATAGAGTCAAATGGGATTGAATCGAATGGAATGGAATGTTATGAAATTTAATCATATGGAGTCAAATGGAATGGACTGAAATAGAATGAAATGGAATGGAATAGAATCAAATGGAGTGGAATCAAATGGAATGCACTGGAACGGCATGGAATGGACTTGAAAGGAATGGACTCGAATGGAATGAACTCGAATGGAATGGACGTCATAGCTCTGGACTGGAATGAACTCGAATGTAATTGTCTCCAATGCAATGGACTGGAAGGGAATGCAATCGAATGGAATGGAATGGAATCGAATGGAATGAACTCTAATGGAATGGAATAGAATCACATGGACATGAATGGAATGAACTGGAATGGAACTGCCTTGAATGGAATGGAATCGAATGGAATGATATCGAATAGAAGGGAATAGAGTGGAATGGAATGGAATGGAAAAGATTGGAGTGGAATCGAATGAAATTAGGCTAATTGGAGAGGGATGGAATGGAATGGAAAGTACTAGAAGGTAATGGATTGCAATGTAATCAATACAAATGCAATGGATTCGAATGGAAAGTAATAGTATGGAATGAAATCCAATGGAATTGAACCACAAGGATGGAAATGAATGGAATGGACTCGAATGGAAGGGAATTGAATGGAATGTAATGGACTGGACTGGAATGGAACGGACTTGAAAGGAATGGACGGCAATAGAACCATCTCGAATGAAATGGTCCCGAATGGATTGGAAATGAAAGGAAAGGAATCACATGGAATGGAATAGAATGGAATGCAACGGTCTGCAATGGAATGGAATCGAAAGGAATGGATTGCAATGGAACCGTCTCGAATGAAATGGACCCGAATGGATTGGAAATGAAAAAAATGGAGTCGAATGGAATGGAATCAATTAGAATTGAATGGACTGGAATGGAATGGAATGGACTGAATGGAATGGACTCAACTCGAATGGAATCGAATGGAATGGAATCAAAAGCGATGGACTAGAATGCAATGTATTCGAATGGACTGGAATCAAATGGAATGCAATCGAATGGAGTGGACTTGTATTGAATGGATTGGAATGGAATGGTCTCAAATGGAGTGGAATTGGATGGATCAGAAAGGAATGAAATGGAATGGAATGAAATAGAACGGAATGGAATTGAATGGAATAGCATCTAATGCAATGGAAAGAATTCATTCAAATGTAATGGACTGGAATGGAATGGAATCGAACAAATTGGAATGGAATGGAATGGAATGGAATGGAATGGAATGGAATTGAATGGAATGGAATGGAAAGAATTCGGATGGAATGCAGAGGAATTGTGTGCAGTCGTTTGGAATGGAATGGAATGGAATGGAATGCTCTCCATTGGAATGAAATTAAATGGAATGGAATCTAAAGGAATGGAATCGAATGGAATGGACATGGATAGAATGGATTGGAATGGGATGGTCTCAAAAGGAGTGGAATTGGATGGATCAGAAAGGAATGACATGGAATGGAATGGCATGGATTGGAATAGAACGGAATAGAATTGAATAGTATAGAATCTAATGGAATGGAAAGAATTCATTCAAATGTAATGCACTGGAATGGAATGGAATCGAACAAAATGGAATGGAATGGAACGGAAAGAAACGGAACGGAACGGAACGGAATGGAATGGAATCGAGTTTAATAGAATCCAATGCAATACAATGGAATGGAATGGAATTGATTCGAATGGAATAGACTCGAATGGAATGGAATCGAATGGAGTAGAATGGAATGGAATGGAATGAAATGGACTCAAATGTAGTGGGCTGTAATGCTATGGACTCGAATGGAATGGATTCGAATGTAATGGATTCGAATGGAACGAAATTGTTGGCAATGGAACCAAATGGAATGGAATGGAATGGATTTGAATGTAACGGACTGGAATGTAGTTGACTGGAATGCAATGGACTTGAAAGGAATGAATTCGAATATAATGTAATGTAATGTAAAACAATGGAAAGTAATGGAGTGGAATGGAATACAGTGGAATGTAATGGACTCGATTATAGAGGACTCCATTGGAATGGAATGCAATGGAAGGCAATCGAATGGAGTGGAATTCAATGGAATGGACTGGAATGGAATGATATCGAACTGGACAGAACGGAAAAGAATGGAGTCGAATGGATTGGAAAGGAATGGAATGGAAACGAATCAAATGGAATGAAATGGAAGAGTTTGGAAACAAATGCAATGGAATGGATTGGAACGCAAAGGATTTGAAAGGAACAGAACACAATGAAATGTCATGGAATGGAATAGAATGGAATGGGATGGAATAGACTCGAATGGAATGGAATGGAGTGGGCTCGAATGGAATGGAATGGAATGGAATGGAATCAAAGAAAATAGAATGGAATGTAATGGAATGGAGTGGACTCAAAAGGATTAGAATGGATTGGACTGGAATTGAGTGGAATCTTGTTAAATGGAATGGAGTGGAATGGACTCGAATGGAATGGAATCTAACGGAATGGAATAGAAAAGAATGGACTTGAATTGAATGTATCCAAATGGAACTCCCTCGAATGGAATGGAATGGAATGGAATGGAATGGAATGGAATGGAATGGAATGGAATGGAATGGAATTGAATGGAATTGAATGTAGTGGAAATACTCGAATGGAATGAAATGGAATGGAAAGGAATGGAATTGAATGAAATGGAATCGAGTGTAATGGACTGGAATAGAAAAGACTCCAATGGAATGCAATTGAGTGCAATGGAATCGAATGGAATGTAATCGAAAGGAATGAAATCCAATGGAATGGCATCGAATGGAATGGACTGGAATGTAATAACTTGAATGGAATGGACTAGAATGGAATGGGATTGAATGGAATGGATTCGAATGGAATGGAATCAAATCACATCGAATGGGATGGAATGGAATGGAATGGAATGGAATGGGATGGAATGGACTCGAATGGAATCGACTCAAAGGGAATGGAATAGAACGGAGTAAAAGGGAAATGAATGGAATGGACTCGAATGTCATAGAATGCAGTGGAATAGAATTGAATGGAAGAGAATACGCTCGAATGGAATGGAAAGGAATGAAATGGAATGGATTTTAATGGAATTGTATGGAATGGAAGGGCATGTAATGGAAACTAATGGAATGGAATTGAATGGAAAAGAATCTAAAGGAATTGGAAGGAATGGAAAGGAATGGACATGAATGAAATGCAGTGGAATAGAATACAATGGAACGGAAAGGAAACGAGTTGAATCGAAAGGAATGAAATCAAATGGAATAGCCTGGAATGGAATTGACTCAAATTGAATGGACTGGAATGAAATGGTTTCGAGTGGAACGGAATGCAATGGAATGTAATGGAGTCGAATAGAATCAAATGAAAACCAATGTAATGGAATGGAATGGAAAGGAATGGAATGGAAATGAATGGAATTGAATCGAATGGAATGGTCTGGAATTGAATGGAACTGAATGGGTTGGACTCAAATGGAATGAACTCAAATGCAATAGAGTCAAATGAGATTGAATCTAATAGAATGGAAGGTTATGAAATTTAATCATATGGAGTCAAATGGAACGGATTGAAAAGACATGAAAAGGAATGGAGTAGAATCGAGTGGAATCAAATGGAATGGACTGGAATGGCACGGACTGTAATGGAATGGACTTGAATGGAAAGGAAGGGAATAGGCTCGAATGGAATGGAAAGGAATGAAATGGAATGGATTTTAATGGAAATGTATGGAGTGGAAGGGCATGCAACGGAATCTAATGGAATGGAAATGAATGGAAAATAATCTAAACGAATTGGGAGGAATGAAAAGGAATGGACATGAATGGAATGCAGTGGAATAGAATACAATGGAACGGACGGGAAAGGAATTGGATCAAAAGGAATGAAATTGAAAGGAATAGACTGGAATGGAATTGACTCAAATGGACTGGACTGGAATGGAATGGTTTCGAGTGGAATGGAATGCAACGGAATGGAATGGAATCGAATCGAATCAAATGAAAACAAATGGAATGGAAACGAATGGTATTGAATCGAATGCAGTGGTCTGCAATTGAATGGAATTGAATGGATTGGACTCCAATGGAATGAAATCGAAAGGAATAGAGTCAAGTGGGATTGAATCAAATGGAATGGAATGTTATGAAATTTAATCATATGGAGTCAAATGGAATGGACTGAAATGGAATGAAATGGATTGGAATAGAATCAAATGGAATGGAATCAAATGGAATGCACTGGAACGGCATGGAATGGACTTGAAAGGAATGGACTCGAATGGAATGAACTCGAATGGAATGGACGTCACAGCTCTGGACTGGAATGAACTCGAATGGAATTGTCTCCAATGGAATGGACTGGAAGGGAATGCAATCGAATGGAATGGAATGGAATCGAATGGAATGAACTCTAATGGAATGGAATAGAATCACATGGACATGAATGGAATGAACTGGAATGGAATTGCCTTGAATGGAATGGAATCGAATGGAAATATATGGAATAGAAGGGAATAGAGTGCAATGGAATGGAATGGAAAAGATTGGAGTGGAATCGAATGAAATTAGGCTAATTGGAGAGGGATGGAATGGAATGGAAAGTACTAGAAGATAATGGATTGCAATGTAATCGATACAAATGCAATGGATTCGAATGGAAAGTAATAGTATGGAATGAAATCCAATGGAATTGAACCACAAGGATGGAAATGAATGGAATGGACTCGAATGGAAGGGGATTGAATGGAATGTAATGGACTGGACTGCAATGGAATGGACTCGAAAGGAATGGACGGCAATAGAACCATCTCGAATGAAATGGTCCCGAATGGATTGGAAATGAAAGGAAAGGAATCGCATGGAATGGAATACAATGGAATGGAACGGTCTGGAATGGAATGGAATCGAAAGTAATGGATTGTAATGGAACCGTCTCGAATGAAATGGACCCGAAAGGATTGGAAATGAAAAAAATGGAGTCGAATGGAATGGAATCAATTAGAATTGAATGGACTGGAATGGAATGGAATGGACTAAATTGAATGGACTCAACTCGAATGGAATCGAATGGAATGGAATCAAAAGGGATGGACAGGAATGGAATGTATTCGAATTGAATGGAATCAAATGGAATGCAATCGTACGGAATGGACGTGGATAGAATGGATTGGAATGGAATGGTCTCAAATGGAGTGGAATTGAACGGATCAGAAAGGAATGAAATGGAATGGAATGGAATAGAACGGAATGGAATTGAATGGAATAGAATCTGATGCAATGGAAAGAATTCATTCAAATGTAATGGACTGGAATGGAATGGAATCGAACAAATTGGAATGGAAAGGAATGGAATGGAATGGAATGGAATGGAATGGAATGGAATGGAATGGAATGGAATGGAATGGAATGGAAAGAATTCGGATGGAATGCAGTGGAATTGTGTGCAGTCGTTTGGAATGGAATGGAATGCAATGGAATGCTCTCGATTGGAATGAAATTAAATGGAATGGAATCTAAAGGAATGGAATCGAATGGAATGGACTTGGATAGAATGGATTGGAATGGAATGGTCTCAAAAGGAGTGGAATTGGATGGATCAGAAAGGAATGACATGGAATGGAATGGCATGGAGTGGAATAGAACGGAATGGAATTGAATAGAATAGAATCTAATGGAATGGAAAGAATTCATTCAAATGTAATGCACTGGAATGGAATGGAATCGGACAAAATGGAATGGAATGGAACGGAAAGAAATGGAACGGAACGGAACGGAACGGAATGGAATCGAGTTTAATAGAATCCAATGCAATACAATGGAATGGAATGGAATTGATTCGAATGGAATAGACTCGAATGGAATGGAATCGAATGGAGTAGAATGGAATGGAATGGAATGAAATGGACTCAAATGTAGTGGGCTGTAATGCTATGGACTCGAATGGAATGGATTCTAATGTAATGGATTTGAATGGAACGAAATTGATGGCAATGGAACCAAATGGAATGGAATGGAATGGATTTGAATGTAACGGACTGGAATGTAGTTGATTGGAATGCAATGGACTTGAAAGGAATGAATTCGAATGTAATGTAATGTAATGTAAAACAATGGAAAGTAATGGAGTGGAATGGAATACAGTGGAATGTAATGGACTCGAATATAGAGGACTCCATTGGAATGGAATGCAATGGAAGGCAATCTAATGGAATGCAATCAAAAGGAATGGAATTCAATGGAATGGACTGGAATGGAATGATATCGAACTGGACAGAACGGAAAAGAATGGAGTCGAATGGATTGGAAAGGAATGGAATGGAAACGAATCAAATGGAATGAAATGGAAGAGTTTGGAAACAAATGCAATGGAATGGATTGGAACGCAAAGGATTCGAAAGGAATAGAACACAATGAAATGTCATGGAATGGAATAGAATGGAATGGGATGGAATGGACTCGAATGGAATGGAATGGAGTGAACTCGAATGGAATGGAAAGGAATGGAATGGAATCAAAGAAAATAGAATGGAATGTAATGGAATGGAGTGGACTCAAAAGGATTAGAATGGATTGGACTGGAATTGAGTGGAATCTTGTTAAATGGAATGGAGTGGAATGGACTCGAATGGAATGGAATCTAACGGAATGGAATAGAAAAGAATGGACTTGAATTGAATGTATCCAAATGGAACTCCCTCGAATGGAATGGAATGGAATGGAATGGAATGGAATTGAATGTAGTGTAAAGACTCGAATGGAATGAAATGGAATGGAAAGGAATGGAATTGAATGAAATGGAATCGAGTGTAATGGACTGAAATATGAAAGACTCCAATGGAATGCAATTGAGTGCAATGGAATCGAATGGAATGTAATCGAAAGGAATGAAATCCAATGGAATGGAATCGAATGGAATGGACTGGAATGTAATAACTTGAATGGAATGGACTTGAATGGAATGGAACGGATTCGAATGGAATGGAATCAAATCACATCGAATGGGATGGAATGGAATGGCATGCAATGGAATGGAATGGAATGGAATGGACTCGAATGGAATCGACTCAAAGGAAATGGAATAGAACGGAATAAAAGGGAAATGAATGGAATGGACTCGAATGTTGTAGAATGCAGTGGAATAGAATTGAATGGAAGAGAATACACTCGAATGGAATGGAAAGGAATGAAATGGAATGGATTTTTGGAAATGTATGGAGTGGAAGGGCATGTAAGGGAATCTAATGGAATGGAAATGAATGGAAAATAATCTAAACGAATTGGGAGGAATGGAATGGAAAGGACATGAATGGAATGCAGTGGAATAGAATACAATGGAACGGACGGGAAAGGAATTGGATCAAAAGGAATGAAATTGAAAGGAATAGACTGGAATGGAATTGACTCAAATGGACTGGATTGGAATGGAATGGTTTCGAGTGGAATGGAATGCAACGGAATGGAATGGAATCGAATCGAATCAAATGAAAACAAATGGAATGGAAACGAATGGTATTGAATCGAATGGAGTGGTCTGCAAATGAATGGAATTGAATGGATTGGACTCCAAAGGAACGAACTCGAAAGGAATAGAGTCAAATGGGATTGAATCGAATGGAATGGAATGTTATGAAATTTAATCATATGGAGTCAAATGGAATGGACTGAAATGGAATGAAATGGATTGGAATAGAATCAAATGGAATGGAATCAAATGGAATGCACTGGAACGGCATGGAATGGACTTGAAAAGAATGGACTCGAAAAGAATGAACTCGAATGGAATGGACGTCATAGCTCTGGACTGGAATGAACTCGAATGGAATTGTCCCCAATGGAATGGACTGGAAGGGAATGCAATCGAATGGAATAGAATGGAATCAAATGGAATGAACTCTAATGGAATGGAATAGAATCACATGGACATGAATGGAATGAACTGGAATGGAACTGCCGTGGATGGAATGGAATCGAATGGAATGATGTCGAATAGAAGGGAATAGAGTGGAATGGAATGGAATGGAAAAGATTGGAGTGGAATCGAATGAAATTAGGCTAATTGGAGAGGGATGGGATGGAATGGAAAGTACTAGAAGGTAATCGATTGCAATGTAATCGATACAAATGTAATGGATTCGAATGGAAAGTAATAGTATGGAATGAAATCCAATGGAATTGAACCACAAGGAATGGAAATGACTGGAATGGACTCGAATGGAAGGGAATTGAATGGAATGTAATGGAATGGACTGGAATGGAACGGACTCGAAAGGAATGGACGGCAATAGAACCATCTCGAATGAAATGGTCCCGAATGGATTGGAAATGAAAGGAAAGGAATCGCATGGAATGGAATAGAATGGAATGGAACAGTCTGGAATGGAATGGAATCGAAAGGAATGGATTGCAATGGAACCGTCTCGAATGAAATGGACCCGAATGGATTGGAAATGAAAAAAATGGAGTCGCATGGAATGGAATCAATTAGAATTGAATGGACTGGAATGGAATAGAATGGACTGAATGGAATGGACTCAACTCGAATGGAATCGAATGGAATGGAATCAAAAGGGATGGACTGGAATGGAATGTATTCGAATGGAATGGAACCAAACGGAATGCAATCGAATGGAATGGACTTGGATAGAATGGATTGGAATGGAATGGTCTCAAATGGAGTGGAATTGGATGGATCAGAAAGGAATGAAATGGAATGGAATGGAATAGAACGGAATGGAATTGAATGGAATAGAATCTAATGCAATGGAAAGAATTCATTCAAATGTAATAGACTGGAATGGAATGGAATCGAACAAATTGGAATGGAATGGAATGGAATGGAATGGAATGGAATGGAATGGAATGGAATGGAATGGAATGGAATGGAAAGAACTCGGATGGAATGCAGTGGAATTGTGTGCAGTCGTTTGGAATGGAATGGAATGCAATGGAATGCTCTCGATTGGAATGAAATTAAATGGAATGGAATCTAAAGGAATGGAATCGAATGGAATGGACTTGGATAGAATGGATTGGAATCGAATGGTCTCAAAAGGAGTGGAATTGGATGGATCAGAAAGGAGTGACTTGGAATGGAATGGCATGGAGTGGAATAGAACGGAATGGAATTGAATAGAATAGAATCTAATGGAATGGAAAGAATTCATTCAAATGTTATGCACTGGAATTTAATGAAACTGAACAAAATGGAATGGAATGGAACGGAAAGAAACGGAACGGAACGGAACGGAATTGAATGGAATCGAGTTTAATATAATCCAATGCAATACAATGGAATGGAATGGAATTGATTCGAATGGAATAGACTCGAATGGAATGGAATCGAATGGAGTAGAATGGAATGGAATGGAATGAAATGGACTCAAATGTAATGGTCTGTAATGCTATGGACTCGAATGGAATGGATTCGAATGGAATGGATTCGAATGGAACGAAATTGATGGCAATGGAACCAAATGGAATGGAATGGAATGGATTTGAATGTAACGGACTGGAATGTAGTTGACCGGAATGCAATGGACTTGAAAGGAATGAATTCGAATGTAATGTAATGTAATGTAAAACAATGGAAAGTAATGGAGTGGAATGGAATACAGTGGAATGTAATGGACTCGAATATAGAGGACTCCATTGGAATGGAATGCAATGGAAGGCAATCGAATGGAATGCAATCAAAAGGAATGGAATTCAATGGAATGGACTGGAATGGAATGATATCGAACTGGACAGAACGGAAAAGAATGGAGTCGAATGGATTGGAAAGGAATGGAATGGAAACGAATCAAATGGAATGAAACCGAAGAGTTTGGAAAGAAATGCAATGGAATGGATTGGAACGCAAATGATTCGAAAGAAATAGAACACAATGAAATGTCATGGAATGGAATTGAATGGAATGGGATGGAATGGACTCGAATGGAATGGAATGGAGTGGACTCGAATGGAATGGAACGGAATGGAATGGAATCAAAGAAAATAGAATGGTAAGTAATGAAATGGAGTGGACTCAAAAGGATTAGAATGGATTGGACTGGAATTGAGTGGAATCTTGTTAAATGGAATGGAGTGGAATGGACTCGAATGGAATGGAATCTAGCGGAATGGAATAGAAAAGAATGGACTTGAATTGAATGTATCCAAATGGAACTCCCTCAAATGGAATGGAATGGAATGGAATGGAATGGAATGGAATTGAATGTAGTGAAAAGACTCGAATGGAATGAAATGGAATGGAAAGGAATGGAATTGAATGAAATGGAATCAAGTGTAATGGACTTGAATAGAAAAGACTCCAATGGAATGCAATTGAGTGCAATGGAATCGAATGGAATGTAATCGAAAGGAATGAAATCCAATGGAATGGAATCGAATGGAATGGACTGGAATGTAATAACTTGAATGGAATGGACTTGAATGGAATGGGCTTGAGTGGAATTTAATGGATTCGAATGGAATGGAATCAAATCACATCGAATGGGATGGAATGGAACGGAATAGAATGGAATGGAATGGAATGGAATGGAATGGAATGGAATGGACTCGAATGGAATCGACTCAAAGGGAATGGAATAGAACGGAATTAAAGGGAAATGAATGGAATGGACTCGAATGTTGTAGAATGCAGTGGAATAGAATTGAATGGAAGAGAATACGCACGAATGGAATGGAAAGGAATGAAATGGAATGGATTTTAATGGAATTTTATGGAATGGAAGGGCATGTAATGGAAACTAATGGAATGGAATTGAATGGAAAAGAATCTAATGCAATGGAAAGAACTCATTCAAATGTAATGGACTGCATTGGAATGGAATCGAACAAATTAGAATAGAATGGAATGGAATGGAATGGAATGGAATGGAATGGAATGGAATGGAATGGAATGGAATGGAATGGAATGGAATGGAATGGAAAGAATTCGGATGGAATGCAGTGGAATTGTGTGCAGTCGTTTGGAATGGAATGGAATGGAATGGAATGCTCTCCATTGGAATGAAATTAAATGGAATGGAATCTAAAGGAATGGAATCGAATGGAATGGACTTGGATAGAATGGATTGGAATGGAATGGTCTCAAAAGGAGTGGAATTGGATGGATCAGAAAGGAATGACATGGAATGGAATGGCATGGATTGGAATAGAACGGAATAGAATTGAATAGTATAGAATCTAATGGAATGGAAAGAATTCATTCAAATGTAATGCACTGGAATGGAATGGAATCGAACAAAATGGAATGGAATGGAACGGAAAGAAACGGAACGGAACGGAACGGAATGGAATGGAATCGAGTTTAATAGAATCCAATGCAATACAATGGAATGGAATGGAATTGATTCGAATGGAATAGACTCGAATGGAATGGAATCGAATGGAGTAGAATGGAATGGAATGGAATGAAATGGACTCAAATGTAATGGGCTGTAATGCTATGGACTCGAATGGAATGGATTCGAATGTAATGGATTCGAATGGAACGAAATTGATGGCAATGGAACCAAATGGAATGGAATGGAATGGATTTGAATGTAACGGACTGGAATGTAGTTGACTGGAATGCAATGGACTTGAAAGGAATGAATTCGAATGTAATGTAATGTAATGTAAAACAATGGAAAGCAATGGAGTGGAATGGAATACAGTGGAATGTAATGGACTCGATTATAGAGGACTCCATTGGAATGGAATGCAATGGAAGGCAATCGAATGGAGTGGAATTCAATGGAATGGACTGGAATGGAATGATATCGAACTGGACAGAACGGAAAAGAATGGAGTCGAACGGATTGGAAAGGAATGGAATGGAAACGAATCAAATGGAATGAAATGGAAGAGTTTGGAAACAAATGCAATGGAATGGATTGGAACGCAAAGGATTCGAAAGGAATAGAACACAATGAAATGTCATGGAATGGAATAGAATGGAATGGGAAGGAATGGACCCGAATGGAATGGAATGGAGTGGACTCGAATGGAATGGAACGGAATGGAATGGAATCAAAGAAAAAAGAATGGAATGCAATGGAATGGAGTGGACTCAAAAGGATTAGAATGGATTGGACTGGAATTGAGTGGAATCTTGTTAAATGGAATGGAGTGGAATGGACTCGAATGGAATGGAATCTAACGGAATGGAATAGAAAAGAATGGACTTGAATTGAATGTATCCAAATGGAACTCCTTCGAATGGAATGGAATGGAATGGAATGGAATGTAGTGGAAAGACTCGAATGGAACGAAATGGAATGGAAAGGAATGGAATTGAATGAAATGGAATCGAGTGTAATGGACTGGAATAGAAAAGACTCCAATGGAATGCAATTGAGTGCAATGGAATCGAATGGAATGTAATCGAATGGAATGAAATCCAATGGAATGGAATCGAATGGAATGGACTGGAATGTAATAACTTGAATGGAATGGACTTGAATGGAATGGAATGTATTCGAATGGAATGGAATCAAATCACATCGAATGGGATGGAATGGAATGGAATGGAATGGAATGGAATGGAATGGAATGGAATGGAATGGACTCGAATGGAATCGACTCAAAGGGAATGGAATAGAACGGAATAAAAGGGAAATGAATGGAATGGACTCGAATGTCATAGAATGCAGTGGAATAGAATTGAATGGAAGAGAATACGCTCGAATGGAATGGAAAGGAATGAAATGGAATGGATTTTAATGGAATTGTATGGAATGGAAGGGCATGTAATGGAAACTAATGGAATGGAATTGAATGGAAAAGAATCTAAAGGAATTGGAATGAATGGAAAGGAATGGACATGAATGAAATGCAGTGGAATAGAATACAATGGAACGGACAGGAAACGAGTTGAATTGAAAGGAATGAAATCAAATGGAATAGCCTGGAATGGAATTGATTCAAATGGAATGGACTGGAATGAAACGGTTTCGAGTGGAACGGAATGCAATGGAATGTAATGGAGTCGAATAGAATCAAATGAAAACGAATGTAATGGAATGGAATGGAAAGGAATGGAATGGAAATGAATGGAATTGAATCGAATGGAATGGTCTGGAATTGAATGGAACTGAATGGATTGGACTCAAATGGAATGAATTCAAATGGAATAGAGTCAAATGAGATTGAATCTAATAGAATGGAAGGTTAGGAAATTTAATCATATGGAGTCAAATGGAACGGATTGAAATGACATGAAAAGGAATGGAGTAGAATCGAATGGAATCAAATGGAACGGACTGGAATGTCACGGACTGTAATGGAATACACTTGAATGGAAAGGAAGGGAATAGGCTCGAATGGAATGGAAAGGAATGAAATGGAATGGATTTTAATGGAAATGTATGGAGTGGAAGGGCATGTAACGGAATCTAATGGAATGGAAATGAATGGAAAACAATCTAAACGAATTGGGAGAAATGGAATGGAATGGACATGAATGGAATGCAGTGGAATAGAATACAATGGAACGGACGGGAAAGGAATTGGATCAAAAGGAATGAAATTGAAAAGAATAGACTGGAATGGAATTGACTCAAATGGACTGGACTGGAATGGAATGGTTTCGAGTGGAATGGAATGCAACGGAATGGAATGGAATCGAATCGAATCAAATGAAAACAAATGGAATGGAAACGAATGGTATTGAATCGAATGGAGTGGTCTGCAATTGAATGGAATTGAATGGATTGGACTCCAATGGAATGAACTCGAAAGGAATAGAGTCAAATGGGATTGAATCGAATGGAATGGAATGTTATGAAATTTAATCATATGGAGTCAAATGGAATGGACTGAAATAGAATGAAATGGAATGGAATAGAATCAAATGGAGTGGAATCAAATGGAATGCACTGGAACGGCATGGAATGGACTTGAAAGGAATGGACTCGAAAGGAATGAACTCGAATGGAATGGACGTCATAGCTCTGGACTGGAATGAACTCGAATGTAATTGTCTCCAATGCAATGGACTGGAAGGGAATGCAATCGAATGGAATGGAATGGAATCGAATGGAATGAACTCTAATGGAATGGAATAGAATCACATGGACATGAATGGAATGAACTGGAATGGAACTGCCTTGAATGGAATGGAATCGAATGGAATGATATCGAATAGAAGGGAATAGAGTGGAATGGAATGGAATGGAAAAGATTGGAGTGGAATCGAATGAAATTAGGCTAATTGGAGAGGGATGGAATGGAATGGAAAGTACTAGAAGGTAATGGATTGCAATGTAATCGATACAAATGCAATGGATACGAATGGAAAGTAATAATATGGAATGAAATCCAATGGAATTGAACCACAAGGATGGAAATGAATGGAATGGACTCGAATGGAAGGGAATTGAATGGAATGTAATGGACTGGACTGGAATGGAACGGACTTGAAAGGAATGGACGGCAATAGAACCATCTCGAATGAAATGGTCCCGAATGGATTGGAAATGAAAGGAAAGGAATCACATGGAATGGAATAGAATGGAATGGAACGGTCTGGAATGGAATGGAATCGAAAGGAATGGATTGCAATGGAACCGTCTCGAATGAAATGGACCCGAATGGATTGGAAATGAAAAAAATTGAGTCGAATGGAATGGAATCAATTAGAATTGAATGGACTGGAATGGAATGGAATGGACTGAATGGAAGGGACTCAACTCGAATGGAATCGAATGGAATGGAATCAAAAGCGATGGACTGGAATGCAATGTATTCGAAAGGACTGGAATCAAATGGAATGCAATCGAATGGAGTGGACTTGTATTGAATGGATTGGAATGGAATGGTCTCAAATGGAGTGGAATTGGATGGATCAGAAAGGAATGAAATGGAATGGAATGAAATAGAACGGAATGGAATTGAATGGAATAGCATCTAATGCAATGGAAAGAATTCATTCAAATGTAATGGACTGGAATGGAATGGAATCGAACAAATTGGAATGGAATGGAATGGAATGGAATGGAATGGAATGGAATGGAATGGAATGGAATGGAATGGAATGGAATGGAATGGAAAGAATTCGGATGGAATGCAGTGGAATTGTGTGCAGTCGTTTGGAATGGAATGGAATGGAATGGAATGCTCTCCATTGGAATGAAATTAAATGGAATGGAATCTAAAGGAATGGAATCGAATGGAATGGACTTGGATAGAATGGATTGGAATGGAATGGTCTCAAAAGGAGTGGAATTGGATGGATCAGAAAGGAATGACATGGAATGGAATGGCATGGATTGGAATAGAACGGAATAGAATTGAATAGTATAGAATCTAATGGAATGGAAAGAATTCATTCAAATGTAATGCACTGGAATGGAATGGAATCGAACAAAATGGAATGGAATGGAACGGAAAGAAACGGAACGGAACGGAACGGAATGGAATGGAATCGAGTTTAATAGAATCCAATGCAATACAATGGAATGGAATGGAATTGATTCGAATGGAATAGACTCGAATGGAATGGAATCGAATGGAGTAGAATGGAATGGAATGGAATGAAATGGACTCAAATGTAGTGGGCTTTAATGCTATGGACTCGAATGGAATGGATTCGAATGTAATGGATTCGAATGGAACGAAATTGTTGGCAATGGAACCAAATGGAATGGAATGGAATGGATTTGAATGTAACGGACTGGAATGTAGTTGATTGGAATGCAATGGACTTGAAAGGAATGAATTCGAATGTAATGTAATGTAATGTAAAACAATGGAAAGTAATGGAGTGGAATGGAATACAGTGGAATGTAATGGACTCGATTATAGAGGACTCCATTGGAATGGAATGCAATGGAAGGCAATCGAATGGAGTGGAATTCAATGGAATGGACTGGAATGGAATGATATCGAACTGGACAGAACGGAAAAGAATGGAGTCGAATGGATTGGAAAGGAATGGAATGGAAACGAATCAAATGGAATGAAATGGAAGAGTTTGGAAACAAATGCAATGGAATGGATTGGAACGCAAAGGATTTGAAAGGAACAGAACACAATGAAATGTCATGGAATGGAATAGAATGGAATGGGATGGAATAGACTCGAATGGAATGGAATGGAGTGGGCTCGAATGGAATGGAACGGAATGGAATGGAATCAAAGAAAATAGAATGGAATGTAATGGAATGGAGTGGACTCAAAAGGATTGGAATGGATTGGACTGGAATTGAGTGGAATCTTGTTAAATGGAATGGAGTGGAATGGACTCGAATGGAATGGAATCTAACGGAATGGAATAGAAAAGAATGGACTTGAATTGAATGTATCCAAATGGAACTCCCTCGAATGGAATGGAATGGAATGGAATGGAATGGAATTGAATGTAGTGGAAAGACTCGAATGGAATGAAATGGAATGGAAAGGAATGGAATTGAATGAAATGGAATCGAGTGTAATGGACTGAAATAGAAAAGACTCCAATGGAATGCAATTGAGTGCAATGGAATCGAATGGAATGTAATCGAAAGAATGAAATCCAATGGAATGGAATCGAATGGAATGGACTGGAATGTAATAACTTGAATGGAATGGACTTGAATGGAATGGAACGGATTCGAATGGAATGGAATCAAATCACATCGAATGGGATGGAATGGAATGGCATGCAATGGAATGGAATGGAATGGAATGGACTCGAGTGGAATCGACTCAAAGGAAATGGAATAGAACGGAATAAAAGGGAAATGAATGGAATGGACTCGAATGTTGTAGAATGCAGTGGAATAGAATTGAATGGAAGAGAATACACTCGAATGGAATGGAAAGGAATGAAATGGAATGGATTTTAATGGAAATGTATGGAATGGAAGGGCATGTAATGGAAACTAATGGAATGGAATTGAATGGAAAAGAATCTAAAGGAATTGGAAGGAATGGAAAGGAATGGACATGAATGAAATGCAGTGGAATAGAATACAATGGAACTGACAGGAAACGAGTTGAATCGAAAGGAATGAAATCAAATGGAATAGCCTGGAATGGAATTGACTCAAATGGAATGGACTGGAATGAAACGGTTTCGAGTGGAACGGAATGCAATGGAATGTAATGGAGTCGGATAGAATCAAATGAAAACGAATGTAATGGAATGGAATGGAAAGGAATGGAATGGAAATGGATGGAATTGAATCGAATGGAATGGTCTGGAATTGAATGGAACTGAATGGATTGGACTCAAATTAAATGAACTCAAATGGAATAGAGTCAACTGAGATTGAATCTATTAGAACGGAAGGTTATGAAATATAATCATATGGAGTCAAATGGAACGGATTGAAATGAAATGAAAAGGAATGGAGTAGAATCGAATGGAATCAAATGGAACGGACTGGAATGGCACAGACTGTAATGGAATGGACTTGAATTGAAAGGAAGGGAATAGGCTCGAATGGAATGGAAAGGAATGAAATGGAATGGATTTTAATGGAAATGTATGGAGTGGAAGGGCATGTAACGGAATCTAATGGAATGGAAATGAATGGAAAATAATCTAAACGAATTGGGAGGAATGGAATGGAATGGACATGAATGGAATGCAGTGGAATAGAATACAATGGAACGGACGGGAAAGGAATTGGATCAAAAGGAATGAAATTGAAAGGAATAGACTGGAATGGAATTGACTGAAATGGACTGGACTGGAATGGAATGGTTTCGAGTGGAATGGAATGCAACGGAATGGAATGGAATCGAATCGAATCAAATGAAAACAAATGGAATGGAAACGAATGGTATTGAATCGAATGGAGTGGTCTCCAATTGAATGGAATTGAATGGATTGGACTCCAATGGAATGAACTCGAAAGGAATAAAGTCAAATGGGATTGAATCGAATGGAATGGAATGTTATGAAATTTAATCATATGGAGTCAAATGGAATGGACTGAAATGGAATGAAATGGATTGGAATAGAATCAAATGGAATGGAATCAAATGGAATGCACTGGAATGGCATGGAATGGACTTGAAACGAATGGACTCGAATGGAATGAACTCGAATGGAATGGACGTCATAGCTCTGGACTGGAATGAACTCGAATGGAATTGTCTCCCATGGAATGGACTGGAAGGGAATGCAATCGAATGGAATGGAATGGTATCGAATGGAATGAACTCTAATGGAATGGAATAGAATCACATGGACATGAATGGAATGAACTGGAATGGAACTGCCTTGAATGGAATGGAATCGAATGGAATGATATCGAATAGAAGGGAATAGAGTGGAATGGAATGGAATGGAAAAGATTGGAGTGGAATCGAATGAAATTAGGCTAATTGGAGAGGGATGGAATGGAATGGAAAGTACTAGAAGGTAATGGATTGCAATGTAATCGATACAAATGCAATGGATTCGAATGGAAAGTAATAGTATGGAATGAAATCCAACGGAATTGAACCACAAGGATGGAAATGACTGGAAAGGACTCGAATGGAAGGGAATTGAATGGAATGTAATGGACTGGACTGGAATGGAACGGACTCGAAAGGAATGGACGGCAATAGAACCATCTCAAATGAAATGGTCCCGAATGGATTGGAAATGAAAGGAAAGGAATCGCATGGAATGGAATAGTATGGAATGGAACGTTCTGGAATGGAATGGAATCGAAAGGAATGGATTGCAATGGAACCGTCTCGAATGAAATGGACCCGAATGTATTGGTAATGAAAAAAATGGAGTCACATGGAATGGAATCAATTAGAATTGAATGGACTGGAATGGAATGCAATGGACTGAATGGAGTGGACTCAACTCGAATGAAATCGAATGGAATGGAATCAAAAGGGATGGACTGGAATGGAATATATTCGAATGGAAAGGAATCAAATGGAATGCAATCAAATGGAATGGACTTGGATAGAATGCATTGGAAAGGAATGGTCTCAAATGGAGCGGAATTGGATGGATCAGAAAGGAATGAAATGGAATGGAAAGGAATAGAACGGAATGGAATTGAATGGAATAGAATCTAATGCAATGGAAAGAATTCATTCAAATGTAATGGACTGGAATGGAATGGAATCGAACAAATTGGAATGGAATGGAATGGAATTGATTGGAATGGAATGGAATGGAATGGAATGGAATGGAATGGAATGCTCTCGATTGGAATGAAATTAAATGGAATGGAATCTAAAGGAATGGAATCGAATGGAATGGACTTGGATAGAATTGATTGGAATGGAATGGTCTCAAAAGGAGTGGAATTGGATGGATCAGAAAGGAATGACATGGAATGGAATGGCATGGAGTGGAATAGAACGGAATGGAATTGAATAGAATAGAATCTAATGGAATGGAAAGAATTCATTCAAATGTAATGCACTGGAATGGAATGGAATCGAACAAAATGGAATGGAATGGAACGGAACGGAACGGAATCGAGTGGAATAGAATCCAATGCAATACAATGGAGTGGAATGGATTTGATTCGAATGGAATAGACTCGAATGGAATGGAATCGAATGGAGTAGAATGGAATGGAATGGAATGAAATGGACTCAAATGTAATGGGCTGTAATGCTATGGACTCGAATGGAATGGATTCGAATGTAATGGATTCGAATGGAACGAAATTGATGGCAATGGAACCAAATGGAATGGTATGGAATGGATTTGAATGTAACGGACTGGAATGTAGTTGATTGGAATGCAATGGACTTGGAAGGAATGAATTCGAATGTAATGTAATGTAAGGTAAAACAATGGAAAGTAATGGAGTGGAATGGAATACAGTGGAATGTAATGGACTCGAATATAGAGGACTCCATTGGAATGGAATGCAATGGAAGGCAATCGAATGGAATGCAATCGAAAGGAATGGAATTCAATGGAATGGACTGGAATGGAATGATATCGAACTGGACAGAACTGTAAAGAATGGAATCGAATGGATTGGAAAGGAATGGAATGGAAACGAATCAAATGGAATGAAATGGAAGAGTTTGGAAACAAATGCAATGGAATGGATTGGAACGCAAAGGATTCGAAAGGAATAGAACACAATGAAATGCCATGGAATGGAACAGAATGGAATGGGATGGAATGGACTCGAATGGAATGGAATGGAATGGAATGGAATGGGATGGAATGGACTCGAATGGAATGGAACGGAATGGAATGGAATCAAAGAAAATAGAATGGAATGTAACGGAATGGAGTGGACTCAAAAGAATTAGAATGGATTGGACTGGAATTGAGTGGAATCTTGTTAAATGGAATGGAGTGGAATGGACTCGAATGGAATGGAATCTAACGGAATGGAATAGAAAAGATTGGACTTGAATTGAATGTATCCATATGGAACTCCCTCGAATGGAATGGAATGGATTGGAATGGAATGGAAAGGAATTGAATGTAGTGGAAAGACTCAAATGGAATGAAATGGAATGGAAAGGAATGGAATTGAATGAAATGGAATCGAGTGTAATGGACTGGAATAGAAAAGACTCCCATGGAATGCAATTGAGTGCAATGGAATCGAATGGAATGTAATCGAAAGGAATGAAATCGAATGGCATGGAATCGAATGGAATGGACTGGAATGTAATAACTTGAATGGAATGGACTTGAATGGAATGGAATTGAATGGAATGGATTCGAATGGAATGGAATCAAATCACATCGAATGGGATGGAATGGAATGGAATGGGATGGGATGGACTCGAATGGAATCGACTCAAAGGGAATGGAATAGAACGGAATAAAAGGGAAATGAATGGAATGGACTCGAATGTCATAGAATGCAGTGGAATAGAATTGAATGGAAGAGAATACGCTCGAATGGAATGGAAAGGAATGAAATGGAATGGATTTTAATGGAATTGTATGGAATGGAAAGGCATGTAATGGAAACTAACGGAATGGAATTGAATGGAAAACAATCTAAAGGAATTGGAAGGAATGGAAAGGAATTGACATGAATGAAATGCAGTGGAATAGAATACAATAGAACGGACAGGGAACGAGTTGAATCGAAAGGAATGAAATCAAATGGAATAGCCTGGAATGGAATTGACTCAAATGAAATGGACTGGAATGAAATGGTTTCGAGTGGAACGGAATGCAATGGAATGTAATGGAGTTGAATACAATCAAATGAAAACGAATGTAATGGAATGGAACGGAAAGGAATGGAATGGAAATGAATGGAATTGAATCGAATGGAATGGACTGGAATGTAATAACTTGAATGGAATGGACTTGAATGGAATGGAATTGAATGGAATGGATTCGAATGGAATGGAATCAAATCACATCGAATGGGATGGAATTGAATGGAATGGAATGCAATGGAATGGAATCGAATGGAATAGACTCAAAGGGAATGGAATAGAACGGAATAAAAGGAAATGAATGGAATGGACTCGAATGTTGTAGAATGCAGTGGAATTGAATTGAATGGAAGAGAATACGTTCGAAAGGAATGGAAAGGAATGAAATGGAATGGAATTTAATGGAAATGTATGGAGTGGAAGGGCATGTAACGGAATCTAATGGAATGGAAATGAATGGAAAATAATCTAAACGAATTGGGAGCAATGGAATGGAATGGACATGAATGGAATGCAGTGGAGTAGAATACAATGGAACGGACGGGAAAGGAATTGGATCAAAAGGAAGGAAATTGAAAGGAATAGACTGGAATGGAATTGACTCAAATGGACTGCACTGGAATGGAATGGTTTCGAGTGGAATGGAATGCAACGGAATGGAATGGAATCGAATCGAATCAAATGAAAACAAATGGAATGGAAACGAATGGTATTGAATCGAATGGAGTGGTCTGCAGTTGAATAGAATTGAATGGATTGGACTCCAATGGAACGAACTCGAAAGGAATACAGTCAAATGGGATTGAATCGAATGGAATGGAGTGTTATGAAATTTAATCATATGGAGTCAAATGGAATGGACTGAAATGGAATGGAATAGAATCAAATGGAATGGAATCAAATGGAATGCACTGGAACGGCATGGAATGGACTTGAAACGAATGGACTCGAATGGAATGGACGTCATAGCTCTGGACTGGAATGAACTCGAATGGAATTGTCTCCAATGGAATGGACTGGAAGGGAATGCAATCGAATGGAATGGAATGGAATCGAATGGAATGAACTCTAATGGAATGGAATAGAATCACATGGACATGAATGGAATGAACTGGAATGGAACTGCCTTGAATGGAATGGAATCGAATGGAATGATATCGAATAGAAGGGAATAGAGTGGAATGGAATGGAAAAGATTGGAGTGGAATCGAATGAAATTAGGCTAATTGGAGAGGGATGGAATGGAATAGAATGTACTAGAAGGTAATGGATTGCAATGTAATCGATACAAATGCAATGGATTCGAATGGAAAGTAATAGTATGGAATGAAATCCAATGGAATTGAACCTCAAGGAATGGAAATGAATGGAATGGACTCGAATGGAAGGGAATTGAATGGAATGTAATGGACAGCACTGGAATGGAACGGACTCGAAAGGAATGGACGGCAATAGAGCCATCTCCAATGTAATGGTCCCGAATGGATTGGAAATGAAAGGAAAGGAATCGCATGGAATGGAATAGAATGGAATGGAATGGTCTGGAATGGAATGGAATCGAAAGGAATGGATTGCAATGGAACCGTCTCGAATGAAATGGACCCGAATGGATTCGAAATGAAAAAAATGGAGTCGAATGGAATGGAATCAATTAGAATTGAATGGACTGGAATGGAATGGAATGGACTGAATGGAATGGACTCAACTCGAATGGAATCGAATGCAATGGAATCAAAAGGGATGGACTGGAATGGAATGTATTCGAATGGAATGGAATCAAATGGAATGCAATCGAATGGAATGGACTTGGATAGAATGGATTGGAATGGAATGTTCTCAAATGGAGTGGAATTGGATGGATCAGAAAGGAATGAAATGGAATGGAATGGAATAGAACGGAATGGAATTGAATGGAATAGAATCTAATGCAATGGAAAGAATTCATTCAAATGTAATGGACTGGAATGGAATGGAATCGAACAAATTGGAATGGAATGGAATGGAATGGAATGGAATGGAATGGAATGGAATGGAATGGAATGGAATGGAATGGAATGGAATGGAATGGAAAGAATTCGGATGGAATGCTGTGGATTTGTGTGCAGTCGTTTGGAATGGAATGGAATGGAATGGAATGGAATGCTCTCGATTGGAATGAAATTAAATGGAATGGAATCTAAAGGAATGGAATCGAATGGAATGGACTTGGATAGAATGGATTGGAATGGAATGGTCTCCAAAGGAGTGGAATTGGATGGATCAGAAAGGAATGACATGGAATGGAATGGCATGGAGTGGAATAGAACGGAATGGAATTGAATAGAATAGAATCTAATGGAATGGAAAGAATTCATTCAAATGTAATGCACTGGAATGGAATGGAATCGAACAAAATGGAATGGAATGGAACGGAACGGAACGGAACGAAACAGAATCGTGTGGAATAGAATCCAATGGAATACAATGGAATGGAATGGAATTGATTCGAATGGAATAGACTCGAATGGAATGGAATCGAATGGAGTAGAATGGAATGGAATGGAATGAAATGGACTCAAATGTAATGGGCTGTAATGCTATGGACTCGAATGGAATGGATTCGAATGTAATGGATTAGAATGGAACGAAATTGATGGCAATGGAACCAAATGGAATGTAATGGAATGGTTTTGAATGTAACGGACTGGAATGTAGTTGACTGGAATGCAATGGACTTGAAAGGAATGAATTCGAATGTAATGTAATGTAATGTAAAACAATGGAAAGTAATGGAGTGGAATGGAATACAGTGGAATGAAATGGACTCGAATATAGAGGACTCCATTGGAATGGAATGCAATGGAAGGCAATCGAATGGAATGCAATCAAAAGGAATGGAATTCAATGGAATGGACTGGAATGGAATGATACCGAACTGGACAGAATGGTAAAGAATGGAATCGAATGGATTGGAAAGGAATGGAATGGAAACGAATCAAATGGAATGAAATGGAAGAGTTTGGAAACAAATGCAATGGAATGGATTGGAACGCAAAGGATTCGAAAGGTATAGAACACAATGAAATGTCATGGAATGGAATAGAAAGAATGGGGTGGAATGGACTCGAATGGAATGGAATGGAATGGAATGGAATCAAAGAAAATAGAACAGATTGTAATGGAATGGAGGGGACTCAAACGGATTAGAATGGATTGGACTAGAATTGAGTGGAATCTTGTTAAATGGAATGGAGTGGAATGGACTCGAATGGAATGGAATCTGACGGAATGGAATAGAAAAGATTGGAATTGAATTGAATGTATCCAAATGGAACTCCCTCGAATGGAATGGAATGGAATGGAATGGAATTGAATGGAATGGAATGGAATGGAATGTAGTGGAAAGACTCGAATGGAATGAAATGGAATGGAAAGGAATGGAATTGAACGAAATGGAATCGAGTGTAATGGACTGGAATAGAAAAGACTCCAATGGAATGCAAATGAGTGCAATGGAATCGAATGGAATGTAATCGAAAGGAATGAAATCCAATGGAATGGAATCGAATGGAATGGACTGGAATGTAATAACTTGAATGGAATGGACTTGAATGGAATGGAATTGAATGGAATGGATTTGAATGGAATGGAATCAAATGAAATCGAATGGGATGGAATGGAGTGGAATGGGATGGGATGGAATGGACTCGAATGGAATCGACTCAAAGGGAATGGAATAGAACGGAATAAAAGGGAAATGAATGGAATGGACTCGAATGTCATAGAATGCAGTGGAATAGAATTGAATGGAGAGAATACGCTCGAATGTAATGGAAAGGAATGAAATGGAATGGATTTTAATGGAATTGTATGGAATGGAAGGGCATGTAATGGAAACTAATGGAATGGAATTGAATGGAAAAGAATCTAAAGGAATTGGAAGGAATGGAAAGGAATGGACATGAATGAAATGCAGTGGAATAGAATACAATGGAACGGACAGGAAACGAGCTGAATCGAAAGGAATGAAATCAAATGGATTAGCCTGGAATGGAATTGACTCAAATGGAATGGACTGGAATGAAACGGTTTCGAGTGGAACGGAATGCAATGGAATGTAATGGAGTCGAATAGAATGAAATGGAAACGAATGGAATGGAATGGAATGGAAAGGAATGGAAAGGAAATGAATGGAATTGAATCGAATGGAATGGTCTGGAATTGAATGGAACTGAATGGATTGGACTCAAATGGAATGAACTCAAATGGAATAGAGTCAAATGAGATTGAATCTAATAGAATGGAAGGTTATGAAATTTAATCATATGGAGTCAAATGGAACGGATTGAAATGACATGAAAAGGAATGGAGTAGAATCGAATGGAAACAAATGGAACGGACTGGAATGGCAAGGACTGTAATGGAATGGACTTGAATGGAAAGGAAGGGAATAGGCTCGAATGGAATGGAAAGGAATGAAATGGAATGGATTTTAATGGAAATGTATGGAGTGGAAGGGCATGTAATGGAATCTAATGGAATGGAATTGAATGGAACATAATCTAAACGAATTGGGAGGAATGGAATGGACATGAATGGAATGCAGTGGAATAGAATACAATGGAACGGACGGGAAAGGAATTGGATCAAAAGGAATGAAATTGAAAGGAATAGACTGGAATGGAATTGACTCAAATGGACTGGACTGGAATGGAATGGTTTCGAGTGGAATGGAATGCAACGGAATGGAATGGAATCGAATCGAATCAAATGAAAACAAATGGAATGGAAACGAATGGTATTGAATCGAATGGAGTGGTCTGCAACTGAATGGAATTGAATGGATAGGACTCCAATGGAACGAACTCGAAAGGAATAGAGTCAAATGGGATTGAATCGAATGGAATGGAATGTTATGAAATTTAATCATATGGAGTCAAATGGAATGGACTGAAATCGAATGAAATGGAATGGAATAGAATCAAATGGATTGGAATCAAATGGAATGCACTGGAACGGCATGGAATGGACTTGAAACGAATGGACTCGAAAGGAATGAACTTGAATGGAATGGACGTCATAGCTCTGGACTGGAATGAACTCGAATGGAATTGTCTCCAATGGAATGGACTGGAAGGGAATGCAATCGAATGGAATGGAATGGAATCGAATGGAATGAACTCTAATGGAATGGAATAGAATCACATGGACATGAATGGAATGAACTGGAATGGAACTGCATTGAATGGAATGGAATCGAATGGAATGATATCGAATAGAAGGGAATAGAGTGGAATGGAATGGAATGGAAAAGATTGGAGTGGAATCAAATGAAATTAGGCTAATTGGAGTGGAATGGAATGGAATGGAAAGTACTAGAAGATAATGGATTGCAATGTAATCGATACAAATGCAATGGATTCGAATGGAAAGTAATAGTATGGAATGAAATCCAATGGAATTGAACCATAAGGATGGAAATTAATGGAATGGACTCGAATGGAAGGGAATTGAATGGAATGTAATGGACTGGACTGGAATGGAACGGACTCGAAAGGAATGGACGGCAATAGAACCATCTCGAATGAAATGGTCCCGAATGGATTGGAAATGAAAGGAAAGGAATCGCATGGAATGGAATAGAATGGAATGGAACTGTCTGGAATGGAATGGAATCGAAAGGAATGGATTGCAATGGAACCGTCTCGAATGAAATGGACCCGAATGGATTGGAAATGAAAAAAATGGAGTCGCATGGAATGGAATCAATTAGAATTGAATGGACTGGAATGGAATGGAATGGACTGAATGGAATGGACTCAACTCGAATGGAATCGAATGGAATGGAATCAAAAGGGATGGACTGGAACGGAATGTATTCGAATGGACTGGAATCAAAAGGAATGCAATCGAATGGAATGGACGTGGATAGAATGGATTGGAATGGAATGGTCTCAAATGGAGTGGAATTGGATGGATCAGAAAGGAATGAAATGGAATGGAATGGAATATAACAGAATGGAATTGAATGGAATAGAATCTAATGCAATGGAAAGAATTCATTCAAATATAATGGACTGGAATGGAATGGAATCGAGCAAATTGGAATGGAATGGAATGGAATGGAATGGAATGGAATGGAATGGAATGGAATGGAATGGAATGGAAAGAATTCGGATGGAATGCAGTGGAATTGTGTGCAGTCGTTTGGAATGGAATGGAATGGAATGGAATGCTCTCCATTGGATTGAAATTAAATGGAATGGAATCTAAAGGAATGGAATCGAATGGAATGGACTTGGATAGAATGGATTGGAATGGAATGGTCTCAAAAGGAGTGGAATTGGATGGATCAGAAAGGAATGACATGGAATGGAATGGCATGGAGTGGAATAGAACGGAATGGAATTGAATAGAATAGAATCTAATGGAATGGAAAGAATTCATTCAAAAGTAATGCACTGGAATGGAATGGAATCGAACAAAATGGAATGGAATGGAACGGAAAGAAACGGAACGGAACGGAACAGAACAGAATGGAATCTTGTTTAATAGAATCCAATGCAATACAATGGAATGGAGTGGAATTGATTCGAGTGGAATAGGCTCGAATGGAATGGAATCGAATGGAGTAGAATGGAATGGAATGGAATGAAATGGACTCAAATGTAATGGGCTGTAATGCTATGGACTCGAATGGAATGGATTCGAATGTAATGGATTCGAATGGAACGAAATTGATGGCAATGGAACCAAATGGAATGGAATGGAATGGATTTGAATGTAACGGACTGGAATGTAGTTGACTGGAATGCAATGGACTTGAAAGGAATGAATTCGAATGTAATGTAATGTAATGTAATGTAAAACAATGGAAAGTAATGGAGTGGAATGGAATACAGTGGAATGTAATGGACTCGAATATAGAGGACTCCATTGGAATGGAATGCAATGGAAGGCAATCGAATGGAATGCAATCAAAAGGAATGGAATTCAATGGAATGGACTGGAATGGAATGATATCGAACTGGACAGAACGGAAAAGAATGGAGTCGAATGGATTGGAAAGGAATGGAATGGAAACGAATCAAATGGAAAGAAATGGAAGAGTTTGGAAACAAATGCAATGGAATGGATAGGAACGCAAAGGATTCGAAAGGAATAGAACACAATGAAATGTCATGGAATGGAATAGAATGGAATGGGGTGGAATGGACTCGAATGGAATGGAATGGAGTGGACTCGAATGGAATGGAACGGAATGGAATGGAATCAAAGAAAATAGAATGGAATGTAATGGAATGGAGTGGACTCAAAAGGATTAGAATGGATTGGACTGGAATTGAGTGGAATCTTGTTAAATGGAATGGAGTGGAATGGACTCGAATGGAATGGAATCTAACGGAATGGAATAGAAAAGAATGGACTTGAATTGAATGTATCCAAATGGAACTCCCTCGAATGGAATGGAATGGAATGGAATGGAATGGAATTGAATGTAGTGGAAAGACTCGAATGGAATGAAATGGAATGGAAAGGAATGGAATAGAATGAAATGGAATCGAGTTTAATGGACTGGAATAGAAAAGACTCCAATGGAATGCAATTGAGTGCAATGGAATCGAATGGAATGTAATCGAAAGGAATGAAATCCAATGGAATGGAATCGAATGGAATGGACTGGAATGTAATAACTTGAATGGAATGGACTTGAATGGACTTGAATGGAATGGAATGGATTCGAATGGAATGGAATCAAATCACATGGAATGGGATGGAATGGAATGGAATGGAATGGAATGGGATGGAATGGACTCGAATGGAATCTACTCAAAGGGAATGGAATAGAACGGAATAAAAGGGAAATGAATGGAATGGACACGAACGTCATAGAATGCAGTGGAATAGAATTGAATGGAAGAGAATACGCTCGAATGGAATGGAAAGGAAAGAAATGGAATGGATTTTAATGGAATTGCATGGAATGGAAGGGCATGTAATGGAAACTAATGGAATGGAATTGAATGGAAAAGAATCTAAAGGAATTGGAAGGAATGGAAAGGAATGGACACGAATGAAATGCCGTGGAATAGAATACAATGGAACGGACAGGAAACGAGCTGAATCGAAAGGAATGAAATCAAATGGAATGGCCTGGAATGGAATTGACTCAAATGGAATGGACTGGAATGAAACGGTTTCGAGTGGAACGGAATGCAATGGAATGTAATGGAGTCGAATAGAATAAAATGAAAATGAATGTAATGGAATTGAATGGAAAGGAATGGAATGGAATTGGATGGAATTGAATCGAATGGAATGGTCTGGAATTGAATGGAACTGAATGGATTGGACTCAAATGGAATGAACTCAAATGGAATAGAGTCAAATGAGATTGAATCTAATAGAATGGAAGGTTATGAAATTTAATCATATGGAGTCAAATGGAACGGATTGAAATGAAATGAAAAGGAATGGAGTAGAATCGAATGGAATCAAATGGAATGGACTGGAATGGCACGGACTGTAATGGAATGGACTTGAATGGGAAGGAAGGGAATAGGCTCGAATGGAATGGAAAGGAATGAAATGGAATGGATTTTAATGGAAATGTATGGAGTGGAAGGGCATGTAACGGAATCTAATGGAATGGAAATGAATGGAAAATAATCTAAACGAATTGGGAGGAATGGAATGGAATGGACATGAATGGAATGCAGTGGAATAGAATACAATGGAACGGACGGGAAAGGAATTGGATCAAAAGGAATGAAATTGAAAGGAATAGACTGGAATGGAATTGACTCAAATGGACTGGACTGGAATGGAATGGTTTCGAGTGGAATGGAATGCAACGGAATGGAATGGAATCGAATCGAATCAAATGAAAACAAATGGAATGGAAACGAATGGTATTGAATCGAATGGAGTGGTCTGCAATTGAATGGAATTGAATGGATTGGACTCCAATGGAACAAACTCGAAAGGAATAGAGTCAAGTGGGATTGAATCGAATGGAATGGAATGTTATGAAATTTAATCATATGGAGTCAAATGGAATGGACTGAAATGGAATGAAATGGATTGGAATAGAATCAAATGGAATGGAATCAAATGGAATGAACTGGAACGGCATGGAATGGACTTGAAAGGAATGGACTCGAATGGAATGAACTCTTATGGAATGGACGTCATAGCTCTGGACTGGAATGAACTCGAATGGAATTGTCTCCAATGGAATGGACTGGAAGGGAATGCAATCGAATGGAATGGAATGGAATCGAATGGAATGAACTCTAATGGAATGGAATAGAATCACATGGACATGAATGGAAAGAACTGGAATGGAACTGCCTTGAATGGAATGGAATCGAATGGAATGATATCGAATAGAAGGGAATAGAGTGGAATGGAATGGAATGGAAAAGATTGGAGTGGAATCGAATGAAATTAGGCTAATTGGAGAGGGATGGAATGGAATGGAAAGTACTAGAAGGTAATGGATTGCAATGTAATCGATACAAATGCAATGGATTCGAATGGAAAGTAATAGTATGGAATGAAATCCAATGGAATTGAACCACAAGGATGGAAATGAATGGAATGGAGTCGAATGGAAGGGAATTGAATGGAATGTAATGGACTGGACTGGAATGGAACGGACTCGAAAGGAATGGACGGCAATAGAACCATCTCGAATGAAATGGTCCCGAATGGATTGGAAATGAAAGGAAAGGAATCACATGGAATGGAATAGAATGGAATGCAACGGTCTGCAATGGAATGGAATCAAAAGAAATGGATTACAATGGAACCGTCTGGAATGAAATGGACCCGAATGGATTGGAAATGAAAAAAATGGAGTCGAATGGAAAGGAATCAATTAGAATTGAATGGACTGGAATGGAATGGAATGGACTGAATGGAATGGACTCAACTCGAATGGAATCGAATGGAATGGAATCAAAAGGGATGGACTGGAATGGAATGAATTCGAATGGAATGGAATCAAATGGAATGCAATCGAATGGAATGGACTTGGATAGAATGGATTGGAACGGAATGGTCTCAAATGGAGTGGAATTGGATGGATCAGAAAGGAATGAAATGGAATGGAATGGAATAGAACGGAATGGAATTGAATGGAATAGAATCTAATGCAATGGAAAGAATTCATTCAAATGTAATGGACTGGAATGAAATTGAATCGAACAAATTGGAATGGAATGGAATGGAATGGAATGGAATGGAATGGAATGGAATGGAATGGAATGGAATGGAATGGAATGGATTGGGATGGAAAGAATTCGGATGGAATGCAGTGGAATTGTGTGCAATCGTTTGGAATGGAATGGAATGCAATGGAATGCTCTCGATTGGAATGAAACTATATTGAATGGAATCTAAAGGAATGGAATCGAATTGAATGGACTTGGATAGAATGGATTGGAATGGAATGGTCTCCAAAGGAGTGGAATTGGATGGATCAGAAAGGAATGACATGGAATGGAATGGCATGGAGTGGAATAGAACGGAATGGAATTGAATAGAATAGAATCTAATGGAATGGAAAGAATTCATTCAAATGTAATGCACTGGAATGGAATGGAATCGAACAAAATGGAATGGAATGGAACGGAACGGAACGGAACGGAATGGAACGGAATCGAGTGGAATAGAATCCAATGCAATATAAAGGAATGGAATGGAATTGATTCGAATGGAATGGACTCGAATGGAATGGAATCGAATGGAGTAGAATGGAATGGAATGGAATGAAATGCACTCAAATGTAATGGGCTGTAATGCTATGGACTCGAATGGAATGGATTCGAATGTAATGGTTTCGAATGGAACGAAATTGATGGCAATGGAACCAAATGGAATCGAATGGAATGGATTTGAATGTAACGGACTGGAATGTAGTTGACTGGAATGCAATGGACTTGAAAGGAATGAATTCGAATGCAATGTAATGTAATGTAAAACAATGGAAAGTAATGGAGTGGAATGGAATACAGTGGAATGTAATGGTCTCGAATAAAGAGGACTCCATTGGAATGGAATGCAATCGAAAGGAATGGAATTCAATGGAATGGACTGGAAAGGAATGATATCGAACTGGACAGAACGTAAAGAATGGAGTCGAATGGATTGGAAAGGAATGGAATGGAAACGAATCAAATGGAATGAAATGGAAGAGTTTGGAAACAAATGCAATGGAATGGATTGGAACGCAATGGATTCGAAAGGAATAGAACACAATGAAATGTCATGGAATGGAATAGAATGGAATGGGATGGAATGGACTCGAATGGAATGGAATGGAGTGGACTCGAATGGAATGGAAAGGAATGGAATGGAATCAAAGAAAATAGAATGGAATGTAATGGAATGGAGTGGACTCAAAAGGATTAGAATGGATTGGACTGGAATTGAGTGGAATCTTGTTAAATGGAATGGAGTGGAATGGACTCGAATGGAATGGAATCTAACGGAATGGAATAGAAAAGAATGGACTTGAATTGAATGTATCCAAATGGAACTCCCTCGAATGGAATGGAATGGAATGGAATGGAATGGAATTGAATGTAGTGTAAAGACTCGAATGGAATGAAATGGAATGGAAAGGAATGGAATTGAATGAAATGGAATCGAGTGTAATGGACTGAAATATGAAAGACTCCAATGGAATGCAATTGAGTGCAATGGAATCGAATGGAATGTAATCGAAAGGAATGAAATCCAATGGAATGGAATCGAATGGAATGGACTGGAATGTAATAACTTGAATGGAATGGACTTGAATGGAATGGAACGGATTCGAATGGAATGGAATCAAATCACATCGAATGGGATGGAATGGAATGGCATGCAATGGAATGGAATGGAATGGAATGGACTCGAATGGAATCGACTCAAAGGAAATGGAATAGAACGGAATAAAAGGGAAATGAATGGAATGGACTCGAATGTTGTAGAATGCAGTGGAATAGAATTGAATGGAAGAGAATACACTCGAATGGAATGGAAAGGAATGAAATGGAATGGATTTTTGGAAATGTATGGAGTGGAAGGGCATGTAAGGGAATCTAATGGAATGGAAATGAATGGAAAATAATCTAAACGAATTGGGAGGAATGGAATGGAAAGGACATGAATGGAATGCAGTGGAATAGAATACAATGGAACGGACGGGAAAGGAATTGGATCAAAAGGAATGAAATTGAAAGGAATAGACTGGAATGGAATTGACTCAAATGGACTGGATTGGAATGGAATGGTTTCGAGTGGAATGGAATGCAACGGAATGGAATGGAATCGAATCGAATCAAATGAAAACAAATGGAATGGAAACGAATGGTATTGAATCGAATGGAGTGGTCTGCAAATGAATGGAATTGAATGGATTGGACTCCAAAGGAACGAACTCGAAAGGAATAGAGTCAAATGGGATTGAATCGAATGGAATGGAATGTTATGAAATTTAATCATATGGAGTCAAATGGAATGGACTGAAATGGAATGAAATGGATTGGAATAGAATCAAATGGAATGGAATCAAATGGAATGCACTGGAACGGCATGGAATGGACTTGAAAAGAATGGACTCGAAAAGAATGAACTCGAATGGAATGGACGTCATAGCTCTGGACTGGAATGAACTCGAATGGAATTGTCCCCAATGGAATGGACTGGAAGGGAATGCAATCGAATGGAATAGAATGGAATCAAATGGAATGAACTCTAATGGAATGGAATAGAATCACATGGACATGAATGGAATGAACTGGAATGGAACTGCCTTGGATGGAATGGAATCGAATGGAATGATGTCGAATAGAAGGGAATAGAGTGGAATGGAATGGAATGGAAAAGATTGGAGTGGAATCGAATGAAATTAGGCTAATTGGAGAGGGATGGGATGGAATGGAAAGTACTAGAAGGTAATCGATTGCAATGTAATCGATACAAATGTAATGGATTCGAATGGAAAGTAATAGTATGGAATGAAATCCAATGGAATTGAACCACAAGGAATGGAAATGACTGGAATGGACTCGAATGGAAGGGAATTGAATGGAATGTAATGGAATGGACTGGAATGGAACGGACTCGAAAGGAATGGACGGCAATAGAACCATCTCGAATGAAATGGTCCCGAATGGATTGGAAATGAAAGGAAAGGAATCGCATGGAATGGAATAGAATGGAATGGAACAGTCTGGAATGGAATGGAATCGAAAGGAATGGATTGCAATGGAACCGTCTCGAATGAAATGGACCCGAATGGATTGGAAATGAAAAAAATGGAGTCGCATGGAATGGAATCAATTAGAATTGAATGGACTGGAATGGAATAGAATGGACTGAATGGAATGGACTCAACTCGAATGGAATCGAATGGAATGGAATCAAAAGGGATGGACTGGAATGGAATGTATTCGAATGGAATGGAACCAAACGGAATGCAATCGAATGGAATGGACTTGGATAGAATGGATTGGAATGGAATGGTCTCAAATGGAGTGGAATTGGATGGATCAGAAAGGAATGAAATGGAATGGAATGGAATAGAACGGAATGGAATTGAATGGAATAGAATCTAATGCAATGGAAAGAATTCATTCAAATGTAATAGACTGGAATGGAATGGAATCGAACAAATTGGAATGGAATGGAATGGAATGGAATGGAATGGAATGGAATGGAATGGAATGGAATGGAAAGAACTCGGATGGAATGCAGTGGAATTGTGTGCAGTCGTTTGGAATGGAATGGAATGCAATGGAATGCTCTCGATTGGAATGAAATTAAATGGAATGGAATCTAAAGGAATGGAATCGAATGGAATGGACTTGGATAGAATGGATTGGAATCGAATGGTCTCAAAAGGAGTGGAATTGGATGGATCAGAAAGGAGTGACTTGGAATGGAATGGCATGGAGTGGAATAGAACGGAATGGAATTGAATAGAATAGAATCTAATGGAATGGAAAGAATTCATTCAAATGTTATGCACTGGAATTTAATGAAACTGAACAAAATGGAATGGAATGGAACGGAAAGAAACGGAACGGAACGGAACGGAATTGAATGGAATCGAGTTTAATATAATCCAATGCAATACAATGGAATGGAATGGAATTGATTCGAATGGAATAGACTCGAATGGAATGGAATCGAATGGAGTAGAATGGAATGGAATGGAATGAAATGGACTCAAATGTAATGGTCTGTAATGCTATGGACTCGAATGGAATGGATTCGAATGGAATGGATTCGAATGGAACGAAATTGATGGCAATGGAACCAAATGGAATGGAATGGAATGGATTTGAATGTAACGGACTGGAATGTAGTTGACCGGAATGCAATGGACTTGAAAGGAATGAATTCGAATGTAATGTAATGTAATGTAAAACAATGGAAAGTAATGGAGTGGAATGGAATACAGTGGAATGTAATGGACTCGAATATAGAGGACTCCATTGGAATGGAATGCAATGGAAGGCAATCGAATGGAATGCAATCAAAAGGAATGGAATTCAATGGAATGGACTGGAATGGAATGATATCGAACTGGACAGAACGGAAAAGAATGGAGTCGAATGGATTGGAAAGGAATGGAATGGAAACGAATCAAATGGAATGAAACCGAAGAGTTTGGAAAGAAATGCAATGGAATGGATTGGAACGCAAATGATTCGAAAGAAATAGAACACAATGAAATGTCATGGAATGGAATTGAATGGAATGGGATGGAATGGACTCGAATGGAATGGAATGGAGTGGACTCGAATGGAATGGAACGGAATGGAATGGAATCAAAGAAAATAGAATGGTAAGTAATGAAATGGAGTGGACTCAAAAGGATTAGAATGGATTGGACTGGAATTGAGTGGAATCTTGTTAAATGGAATGGAGTGGAATGGACTCGAATGGAATGGAATCTAGCGGAATGGAATAGAAAAGAATGGACTTGAATTGAATGTATCCAAATGGAACTCCCTCAAATGGAATGGAATGGAATGGAATGGAATGGAATGGAATTGAATGTAGTGAAAAGACTCGAATGGAATGAAATGGAATGGAAAGGAATGGAATTGAATGAAATGGAATCAAGTGTAATGGACTTGAATAGAAAAGACTCCAATGGAATGCAATTGAGTGCAATGGAATCGAATGGAATGTAATCGAAAGGAATGAAATCCAATGGAATGGAATCGAATGGAATGGACTGGAATGTAATAACTTGAATGGAATGGACTTGAATGGAATGGGCTTGAGTGGAATTTAATGGATTCGAATGGAATGGAATCAAATCACATCGAATGGGATGGAATGGAACGGAATAGAATGGAATGGAATGGAATGGAATGGAATGGAATGGAATGGACTCGAATGGAATCGACTCAAAGGGAATGGAATAGAACGGAATTAAAGGGAAATGAATGGAATGGACTCGAATGTTGTAGAATGCAGTGGAATAGAATTGAATGGAAGAGAATACGCACGAATGGAATGGAAAGGAATGAAATGGAATGGATTTTAATGGAATTTTATGGAATGGAAGGGCATGTAATGGAAACTAATGGAATGGAATTGAATGGAAAAGAATCTAATGCAATGGAAAGAACTCATTCAAATGTAATGGACTGCATTGGAATGGAATCGAACAAATTAGAATAGAATGGAAGGGAATGGAATGGAATGGAATGGAATGGAATGGAATGGAATGGAATGGAATGGAATGGAATGGAATGGAATGGAATGGAATGGAATGGAAAGAATTCGGATGGAATGCAGTGGAATTGTGTGCAGTCGTTTGGAATGGAATGGAATGGAATGGAATGCTCTCCATTGGAATGAAATTAAATGGAATGGAATCTAAAGGAATGGAATCGAATGGAATGGACTTGGATAGAATGGATTGGAATGGAATGGTCTCAAAAGGAGTGGAATTGGATGGATCAGAAAGGAATGACATGGAATGGAATGGCATGGATTGGAATAGAACGGAATAGAATTGAATAGTATAGAATCTAATGGAATGGAAAGAATTCATTCAAATGTAATGCACTGGAATGGAATGGAATCGAACAAAATGGAATGGAATGGAACGGAAAGAAACGGAACGGAACGGAACGGAATGGAATGGAATCGAGTTTAATAGAATCCAATGCAATACAATGGAATGGAATGGAATTGATTCGAATGGAATAGACTCGAATGGAATGGAATCGAATGGAGTAGAATGGAATGGAATGGAATGAAATGGACTCAAATGTAATGGGCTGTAATGCTATGGACTCGAATGGAATGGATTCGAATGTAATGGATTCGAATGGAACGAAATTGATGGCAATGGAACCAAATGGAATGGAATGGAATGGATTTGAATGTAACGGACTGGAATGTAGTTGACTGGAATGCAATGGACTTGAAAGGAATGAATTCGAATGTAATGTAATGTAATGTAAAACAATGGAAAGCAATGGAGTGGAATGGAATACAGTGGAATGTAATGGACTCGATTATAGAGGACTCCATTGGAATGGAATGCAATGGAAGGCAATCGAATGGAGTGGAATTCAATGGAATGGACTGGAATGGAATGATATCGAACTGGACAGAACGGAAAAGAATGGAGTCGAACGGATTGGAAAGGAATGGAATGGAAACGAATCAAATGGAATGAAATGGAAGAGTTTGGAAACAAATGCAATGGAATGGATTGGAACGCAAAGGATTCGAAAGGAATAGAACACAATGAAATGTCATGGAATGGAATAGAATGGAATGGGAAGGAATGGACCCGAATGGAATGGAATGGAGTGGACTCGAATGGAATGGAACGGAATGGAATGGAATCAAAGAAAAAAGAATGGAATGCAATGGAATGGAGTGGACTCAAAAGGATTAGAATGGATTGGACTGGAATTGAGTGGAATCTTGTTAAATGGAATGGAGTGGAATGGACTCGAATGGAATGGAATCTAACGGAATGGAATAGAAAAGAATGGACTTGAATTGAATGTATCCAAATGGAACTCCTTCGAATGGAATGGAATGGAATGGAATGGAATGTAGTGGAAAGACTCGAATGGAACGAAATGGAATGGAAAGGAATGGAATTGAATGAAATGGAATCGAGTGTAATGGACTGGAATAGAAAAGACTCCAATGGAATGCAATTGAGTGCAATGGAATCGAATGGAATGTAATCGAATGGAATGAAATCCAATGGAATGGAATCGAATGGAATGGACTGGAATGTAATAACTTGAATGGAATGGACTTGAATGGAATGGAATGTATTCGAATGGAATGGAATCAAATCACATCGAATGGGATGGAATGGAATGGAATGGAATGGAATGGAATGGAATGGAATGGAATGGACTCGAATGGAATCGACTCAAAGGGAATGGAATAGAACGGAATAAAAGGGAAATGAATGGAATGGACTCGAATGTCATAGAATGCAGTGGAATAGAATTGAATGGAAGAGAATACGCTCGAATGGAATGGAAAGGAATGAAATGGAATGGATTTTAATGGAATTGTATGGAATGGAAGGGCATGTAATGGAAACTAATGGAATGGAATTGAATGGAAAAGAATCTAAAGGAATTGGAATGAATGGAAAGGAATGGACATGAATGAAATGCAGTGGAATAGAATACAATGGAACGGACAGGAAACGAGTTGAATTGAAAGGAATGAAATCAAATGGAATAGCCTGGAATGGAATTGATTCAAATGGAATGGACTGGAATGAAACGGTTTCGAGTGGAACGGAATGCAATGGAATGTAATGGAGTCGAATAGAATCAAATGAAAACGAATGTAATGGAATGGAATGGAAAGGAATGGAATGGAAATGAATGGAATTGAATCGAATGGAATGGTCTGGAATTGAATGGAACTGAATGGATTGGACTCAAATGGAATGAATTCAAATGGAATAGAGTCAAATGAGATTGAATCTAATAGAATGGAAGGTTAGGAAATTTAATCATATGGAGTCAAATGGAACGGATTGAAATGACATGAAAAGGAATGGAGTAGAATCGAATGGAATCAAATGGAACGGACTGGAATGTCACGGACTGTAATGGAATACACTTGAATGGAAAGGAAGGGAATAGGCTCGAATGGAATGGAAAGGAATGAAATGGAATGGATTTTAATGGAAATGTATGGAGTGGAAGGGCATGTAACGGAATCTAATGGAATGGAAATGAATGGAAAACAATCTAAACGAATTGGGAGGAATGGAATGGAATGGACATGAATGGAATGCAGTGGAATAGAATACAATGGAACGGACGGGAAAGGAATTGGATCAAAAGGAATGAAATTGAAAAGAATAGACTGGAATGGAATTGACTCAAATGGACTGGACTGGAATGGAATGGTTTCGAGTGGAATGGAATGCAACGGAATGGAATGGAATCGAATCGAATCAAATGAAAACAAATGGAATGGAAACGAATGGTATTGAATCGAATGGAGTGGTCTGCAATTGAATGGAATTGAATGGATTGGACTCCAATGGAATGAACTCGAAAGGAATAGAGTCAAATGGGATTGAATCGAATGGAATGGAATGTTATGAAATTTAATCATATGGAGTCAAATGGAATGGACTGAAATAGAATGAAATGGAATGGAATAGAATCAAATGGAGTGGAATCAAATGGAATGCACTGGAACGGCATGGAATGGACTTGAAAGGAATGGACTCGAAAGGAATGAACTCGAATGGAATGGACGTCATAGCTCTGGACTGGAATGAACTCGAATGTAATTGTCTCCAATGCAATGGACTGGAAGGGAATGCAATCGAATGGAATGGAATGGAATCGAATGGAATGAACTCTAATGGAATGGAATAGAATCACATGGACATGAATGGAATGAACTGGAATGGAACTGCCTTGAATGGAATGGAATCGAATGGAATGATATCGAATAGAAGGGAATAGAGTGGAATGGAATGGAATGGAAAAGATTGGAGTGGAATCGAATGAAATTAGGCTAATTGGAGAGGGATGGAATGGAATGGAAAGTACTAGAAGGTAATGGATTGCAATGTAATCGATACAAATGCAATGGATACGAATGGAAAGTAATAATATGGAATGAAATCCAATGGAATTGAACCACAAGGATGGAAATGAATGGAATGGACTCGAATGGAAGGGAATTGAATGGAATGTAATGGACTGGACTGGAATGGAACGGACTTGAAAGGAATGGACGGCAATAGAACCATCTCGAATGAAATGGTCCCGAATGGATTGGAAATGAAAGGAAAGGAATCACATGGAATGGAATAGAATGGAATGGAACGGTCTGGAATGGAATGGAATCGAAAGGAATGGATTGCAATGGAACCGTCTCGAATGAAATGGACCCGAATGGATTGGAAATGAAAAAAATTGAGTCGAATGGAATGGAATCAATTAGAATTGAATGGACTGGAATGGAATGGAATGGACTGAATGGAAGGGACTCAACTCGAATGGAATCGAATGGAATGGAATCAAAAGCGATGGACTGGAATGCAATGTATTCGAAAGGACTGGAATCAAATGGAATGCAATCGAATGGAGTGGACTTGTATTGAATGGATTGGAATGGAATGGTCTCAAATGGAGTGGAATTGGATGGATCAGAAAGGAATGAAATGGAATGGAATGAAATAGAACGGAATGGAATTGAATGGAATAGCATCTAATGCAATGGAAAGAATTCATTCAAATGTAATGGACTGGAATGGAATGGAATCGAACAAATTGGAATGGAATGGAATGGAATGGAATGGAATGGAATGGAATGGAATGGAATGGAATGGAATGGAATGGAATGGAATGGAATGGAAAGAATTCGGATGGAATGCAGTGGAATTGTGTGCAGTCGTTTGGAATGGAATGGAATGGAATGGAATGCTCTCCATTGGAATGAAATTAAATGGAATGGAATCTAAAGGAATGGAATCGAATGGAATGGACTTGGATAGAATGGATTGGAATGGAATGGTCTCAAAAGGAGTGGAATTGGATGGATCAGAAAGGAATGACATGGAATGGAATGGCATGGATTGGAATAGAACGGAATAGAATTGAATAGTATAGAATCTAATGGAATGGAAAGAATTCATTCAAATGTAATGCACTGGAATGGAATGGAATCGAACAAAATGGAATGGAATGGAACGGAAAGAAACGGAACGGAACGGAACGGAATGGAATGGAATCGAGTTTAATAGAATCCAATGCAATACAATGGAATGGAATGGAATTGATTCGAATGGAATAGACTCGAATGGAATGGAATCGAATGGAGTAGAATGGAATGGAATGGAATGAAATGGACTCAAATGTAGTGGGCTTTAATGCTATGGAATCGAATGGAATGGATTCGAATGTAATGGATTCGAATGGAACGAAATTGTTGGCAATGGAACCAAATGGAATGGAATGGAATGGATTTGAATGTAACGGACTGGAATGTAGTTGATTGGAATGCAATGGACTTGAAAGGAATGAATTCGAATGTAATGTAATGTAATGTAAAACAATGGAAAGTAATGGAGTGGAATGGAATACAGTGGAATGTAATGGACTCGATTATAGAGGACTCCATTGGAATGGAATGCAATGGAAGGCAATCGAATGGAGTGGAATTCAATGGAATGGACTGGAATGGAATGATATCGAACTGGACAGAACGGAAAAGAATGGAGTCGAATGGATTGGAAAGGAATGGAATGGAAACGAATCAAATGGAATGAAATGGAAGAGTTTGGAAACAAATGCAATGGAATGGATTGGAACGCAAAGGATTTGAAAGGAACAGAACACAATGAAATGTCATGGAATGGAATAGAATGGAATGGGATGGAATAGACTCGAATGGAATGGAATGGAGTGGGCTCGAATGGAATGGAACGGAATGGAATGGAATCAAAGAAAATAGAATGGAATGTAATGGAATGGAGTGGACTCAAAAGGATTGGAATGGATTGGACTGGAATTGAGTGGAATCTTGTTAAATGGAATGGAGTGGAATGGACTCGAATGGAATGGAATCTAACGGAATGGAATAGAAAAGAATGGACTTGAATTGAATGTATCCAAATGGAACTCCCTCGAATGGAATGGAATGGAATGGAATGGAATGGAATTGAATGTAGTGGAAAGACTCGAATGGAATGAAATGGAATGGAAAGGAATGGAATTGAATGAAATGGAATCGAGTGTAATGGACTGAAATAGAAAAGACTCCAATGGAATGCAATTGAGTGCAATGGAATCGAATGGAATGTAATCGAAAGAATGAAATCCAATGGAATGGAATCGAATGGAATGGACTGGAATGTAATAACTTGAATGGAATGGACTTGAATGGAATGGAACGGATTCGAATGGAATGGAATCAAATCACATCGAATGGGATGGAATGGAATGGCATGCAATGGAATGGAATGGAATGGAATGGACTTGAGTGGAATCGACTCAAAGGAAATGGAATAGAACGGAATAAAAGGGAAATGAATGGAATGGACTCGAATGTTGTAGAATGCAGTGGAATAGAATTGAATGGAAGAGAATACACTCGAATGGAATGGAAAGGAATGAAATGGAATGGATTTTAATGGAAATGTATGGAATGGAAGGGCATGTAATGGAAACTAATGGAATGGAATTGAATGGAAAAGAATCTAAAGGAATTGGAAGGAATGGAAAGGAATGGACATGAATGAAATGCAGTGGAATAGAATACAATGGAACTGACAGGAAACGAGTTGAATCGAAAGGAATGAAATCAAATGGAATAGCCTGGAATGGAATTGACTCAAATGGAATGGACTGGAATGAAACGGTTTCGAGTGGAACGGAATGCAATGGAATGTAATGGAGTCGGATAGAATCAAATGAAAACGAATGTAATGGAATGGAATGGAAAGGAATGGAATGGAAATGGATGGAATTGAATCGAATGGAATGGTCTGGAATTGAATGGAACTGAATGGATTGGACTCAAATTAAATGAACTCAAATGGAATAGAGTCAACTGAGATTGAATCTATTAGAACGGAAGGTTATGAAATATAATCATATGGAGTCAAACGGAACGGATTGAAATGAAATGAAAAGGAATGGAGTAGAATCGAATGGAATCAAATGGAACGGACTGGAATGGCACAGACTGTAATGGAATGGACTTGAATTGAAAGGAAGGGAATAGGCTCGAATGGAATGGAAAGGAATGAAATGGAATGGATTTTAATGGAAATGTATGGAGTGGAAGGGCATGTAACGGAATCTAATGGAATGGAAATGAATGGAAAATAATCTAAACGAATTGGGAGGAATGGAATGGAATGGACATGAATGGAATGCAGTGGAATAGAATACAATGGAACGGACGGGAAAGGAATTGGATCAAAAGGAATGAAATTGAAAGGAATAGACTGGAATGGAATTGACTGAAATGGACTGGACTGGAATGGAATGGTTTCGAGTGGAATGGAATGCAACGGAATGGAATGGAATCGAATCGAATCAAATGAAAACAAATGGAATGGAAACGAATGGTATTGAATCGAATGGAGTGGTCTCCAATTGAATGGAATTGAATGGATTGGACTCCAATGGAATGAACTCGAAAGGAATAAGGTCAAATGGGATTGAATCGAATGGAATGGAATGTTATGAAATTTAATCATATGGAGTCAAATGGAATGGACTGAAATGGAATGAAATGGATTGGAATAGAATCAAATGGAATGGAATCAAATGGAATGCACTGGAATGGCATGGAATGGACTTGAAACGAATGGACTCGAATGGAATGAACTCGAATGGAATGGACGTCATAGCTCTGGACTGGAATGAACTCGAATGGAATTGTCTCCCATGGAATGGACTGGAAGGGAATGCAATCGAATGGAATGGAATGGTATCGAATGGAATGAACTCTAATGGAATGGAATAGAATCACATGGACATGAATGGAATGAACTGGAATGGAACTGCCTTGAATGGAATGGAATCGAATGGAATGATATCGAATAGAAGGGAATAGAGTGGAATGGAATGGAATGGAAAAGATTGGAGTGGAATCGAATGAAATTAGGCTAATTGGAGAGGGATGGAATGGAATGGAAAGTACTAGAAGGTAATGGATTGCAATGTAATCGATACAAATGCAATGGATTCGAATGGAAAGTAATAGTATGGAATGAAATCCAACGGAATTGAACCACAAGGATGGAAATGACTGGAAAGGACTCGAATGGAAGGGAATTGAATGGAATGTAATGGACTGGACTGGAATGGAACGGACTCGAAAGGAATGGACGGCAATAGAACCATCTCAAATGAAATGGTCCCGAATGGATTGGAAATGAAAGGAAAGGAATCGCATGGAATGGAATAGTATGGAATGGAACGTTCTGGAATGGAATGGAATCGAAAGGAATGGATTGCAATGGAACCGTCTCGAATGAAATGGACCCGAATGTATTGGTAATGAAAAAAATGGAGTCACATGGAATGGAATCAATTAGAATTGAATGGACTGGAATGGAATGCAATGGACTGAATGGAGTGGACTCAACTCGAATGAAATCGAATGGAATGGAATCAAAAGGGATGGACTGGAATGGAATATATTCGAATGGAAAGGAATCAAATGGAATGCAATCAAATGGAATGGACTTGGATAGAATGCATTGGAAAGGAATGGTCTCAAATGGAGCGGAATTGGATGGATCAGAAAGGAATGAAATGGAATGGAAAGGAATAGAACGGAATGGAATTGAATGGAATAGAATCTAATGCAATGGAAAGAATTCATTCAAATGTAATGGACTGGAATGGAATGGAATCGAACAAATTGGAATGGAATGGAATGGAATTGATTGGAATGGAATGGAATGGAATGGAATGGAATGGAATGCTCTCGATTGGAATGAAATTAAATGGAATGGAATCTAAAGGAATGGAATCGAATGGAATGGACTTGGATAGAATTGATTGGAATGGAATGGTCTCAAAAGGAGTGGAATTGGATGGATCAGAAAGGAATGACATGGAATGGAATGGCATGGAGTGGAATAGAACGGAATGGAATTGAATAGAATAGAATCTAATGGAATGGAAAGAATTCATTCAAATGTAATGCACTGGAATGGAATGGAATCGAACAAAATGGAATGGAATGGAACGGAACGGAACGGAATCGAGTGGAATAGAATCCAATGCAATACAATGGAGTGGAATGGATTTGATTCGAATGGAATAGACTCGAATGGAATGGAATCGAATGGAGTAGAATGGAATGGAATGGAATGAAATGGACTCAAATGTAATGGGCTGTAATGCTATGGACTCGAATGGAATGGATTCGAATGTAATGGATTCGAATGGAACGAAATTGATGGCAATGGAACCAAATGGAATGGTATGGAATGGATTTGAATGTAACGGACTGGAATGTAGTTGATTGGAATGCAATGGACTTGGAAGGAATGAATTCGAATGTAATGTAATGTAAGGTAAAACAATGGAAAGTAATGGAGTGGAATGGAATACAGTGGAATGTAATGGACTCGAATATAGAGGACTCCATTGGAATGGAATGCAATGGAAGGCAATCGAATGGAATGCAATCGAAAGGAATGGAATTCAATGGAATGGACTGGAATGGAATGATATCGAACTGGACAGAACTGTAAAGAATGGAATCGAATGGATTGGAAAGGAATGGAATGGAAACGAATCAAATGGAATGAAATGGAAGAGTTTGGAAACAAATGCAATGGAATGGATTGGAACGCAAAGGATTCGAAAGGAATAGAACACAATGAAATGCCATGGAATGGAACAGAATGGAATGGGATGGAATGGACTCGAATGGAATGGAATGGAATGGAATGGAATGGGATGGAATGGACTCGAATGGAATGGAACGGAATGGAATGGAATCAAAGAAAATAGAATGGAATGTAACGGAATGGAGTGGACTCAAAAGAATTAGAATGGATTGGACTGGAATTGAGTGGAATCTTGTTAAATGGAATGGAGTGGAATGGACTCGAATGGAATGGAATCTAACGGAATGGAATAGAAAAGATTGGACTTGAATTGAATGTATCCATATGGAACTCCCTCGAATGGAATGGAATGGATTGGAATGGAATGGAAAGGAATTGAATGTAGTGGAAAGACTCAAATGGAATGAAATGGAATGGAAAGGAATGGAATTGAATGAAATGGAATCGAGTGTAATGGACTGGAATAGAAAAGACTCCCATGGAATGCAATTGAGTGCAATGGAATCGAATGGAATGTAATCGAAAGGAATGAAATCGAATGGCATGGAATCGAATGGAATGGACTGGAATGTAATAACTTGAATGGAATGGACTTGAATGGAATGGAATTGAATGGAATGGATTCGAATGGAATGGAATCAAATCACATCGAATGGGATGGAATGGAATGGAATGGGATGGGATGGACTCGAATGGAATCGACTCAAAGGGAATGGAATAGAACGGAATAAAAGGGAAATGAATGGAATGGACTCGAATGTCATAGAATGCAGTGGAATAGAATTGAATGGAAGAGAATACGCTCGAATGGAATGGAAAGGAATGAAATGGAATGGATTTTAATGGAATTGTATGGAATGGAAAGGCATGTAATGGAAACTAACGGAATGGAATTGAATGGAAAACAATCTAAAGGAATTGGAAGGAATGGAAAGGAATGGACATGAATGAAATGCAGTGGAATAGAATACAATGGAACGGACAGGGAACGAGTTGAATCGAAAGGAATGAAATCAAATGGAATAGCCTGGAATGGAATTGACTCAAATGAAATGGACTGGAATGAAATGGTTTCGAGTGGAACGGAATGCAATGGAATGTAATGGAGTCGAATACAATCAAATGAAAACGAATGTAATGGAATGGAACGGAAAGGAATGGAATGGAAATGAATGGAATTGAATCGAATGGAATGGACTGGAATGTAATAACTTGAATGGAATGGACTTGAATGGAATGGAATTGAATGGAATGGATTCGAATGGAATGGAATCAAATCACATCGAATGGGATGGAATTGAATGGAATGGAATCGAATGGAATAGACTCAAAGGGAATGGAATAGAACGGAATAAAAGGAAATGAATGGAATGGACTCGAATGTTGTAGAATGCAGTGGAATTGAATTGAATGGAAGAGAATACGTTCGAAAGGAATGGAAAGGAATGAAATGGAATGGAATTTAATGGAAATGTATGGAGTGGAAGGGCATGTAACGGAATCTAATGGAATGGAAATGAATGGAAAATAATCTAAACGAATTGGGAGCAATGGAATGGAATGGACATGAATGGAATGCAGTGGAGTAGAATACAATGGAACGGACGGGAAAGGAATTGGATCAAAAGGAAGGAAATTGAAAGGAATAGACTGGAATGGAATTGACTCAAATGGACTGCACTGGAATGGAATGGTTTCGAGTGGAATGGAATGCAACGGAATGGAATGGAATCGAATCGAATCAAATGAAAACAAATGGAATGGAAACGAATGGTATTGAATCGAATGGAGTGGTCTGCAGTTGAATAGAATTGAATGGATTGGACTCCAATGGAACGAACTCGAAAGGAATACAGTCAAATGGGATTGAATCGAATGGAATGGAGTGTTATGAAATTTAATCATATGGAGTCAAATGGAATGGACTGAAATGGAATGGAATAGAATCAAATGGAATGGAATCAAATGGAATGCACTGGAACGGCATGGAATGGACTTGAAACGAATGGACTCGAATGGAATGGACGTCATAGCTCTGGACTGGAATGAACTCGAATGGAATTGTCTCCAATGGAATGGACTGGAAGGGAATGCAATCGAATGGAATGGAATGGAATCGAATGGAATGAACTCTAATGGAATGGAATAGAATCACATGGACATGAATGGAATGAACTGGAATGGAACTGCCTTGAATGGAATGGAATCGAATGGAATGATATCGAATAGAAGGGAATAGAGTGGAATGGAATGGAAAAGATTGGAGTGGAATCGAATGAAATTAGGCTAATTGGAGAGGGATGGAATGGAATAGAATGTACTAGAAGGTAATGGATTGCAATGTAATCGATACAAATGCAATGGATTCGAATGGAAAGTAATAGTATGGAATGAAATCCAATGGAATTGAACCTCAAGGAATGGAAATGAATGGAATGGACTCGAATGGAAGGGAATTGAATGGAATGTAATGGACAGCACTGGAATGGAACGGACTCGAAAGGAATGGACGGCAATAGAGCCATCTCCAATGTAATGGTCCCGAATGGATTGGAAATGAAAGGAAAGGAATCGCATGGAATGGAATAGAATGGAATGGAATGGTCTGGAATGGAATGGAATCGAAAGGAATGGATTGCAATGGAACCGTCTCGAATGAAATGGACCCGAATGGATTCGAAATGAAAAAAATGGAGTCGAATGGAATGGAATCAATTAGAATTGAATGGACTGGAATGGAATGGAATGGACTGAATGGAATGGACTCAACTCGAATGGAATCGAATGCAATGGAATCAAAAGGGATGGACTGGAATGGAATGTATTCGAATGGAATGGAATCAAATGGAATGCAATCGAATGGAATGGACTTGGATAGAATGGATTGGAATGGAATGTTCTCAAATGGAGTGGAATTGGATGGATCAGAAAGGAATGAAATGGAATGGAATGGAATAGAACGGAATGGAATTGAATGGAATAGAATCTAATGCAATGGAAAGAATTCATTCAAATGTAATGGACTGGAATGGAATGGAATCGAACAAATTGGAATGGAATGGAATGGAATGGAATGGAATGGAATGGAATGGAATGGAATGGAATGGAATGGAATGGAATGGAATGGAAAGAATTCGGATGGAATGCTGTGGATTTGTGTGCAGTCGTTTGGAATGGAATGGAATGGAATGGAATGGAATGCTCTCGATTGGAATGAAATTAAATGGAATGGAATCTAAAGGAATGGAATCGAATGGAATGGACTTGGATAGAATGGATTGGAATGGAATGGTCTCCAAAGGAGTGGAATTGGATGGATCAGAAAGGAATGACATGGAATGGAATGGCATGGAGTGGAATAGAACGGAATGGAATTGAATAGAATAGAATCTAATGGAATGGAAAGAATTCATTCAAATGTAATGCACTGGAATGGAATGGAATCGAACAAAATGGAATGGAATGGAACGGAACGGAACGGAACGAAACAGAATCGTGTGGAATAGAATCCAATGGAATACAATGGAATGGAATGGAATTGATTCGAATGGAATAGACTCGAATGGAATGGAATCGAATGGAGTAGAATGGAATGGAATGGAATGAAATGGACTCAAATGTAATGGGCTGTAATGCTATGGACTCGAATGGAATGGATTCGAATGTAATGGATTAGAATGGAACGAAATTGATGGCAATGGAACCAAATGGAATGTAATGGAATGGTTTTGAATGTAACGGACTGGAATGTAGTTGACTGGAATGCAATGGACTTGAAAGGAATGAATTCGAATGTAATGTAATGTAATGTAAAACAATGGAAAGTAATGGAGTGGAATGGAATACAGTGGAATGAAATGGACTCGAATATAGAGGACTCCATTGGAATGGAATGCAATGGAAGGCAATCGAATGGAATGCAATCAAAAGGAATGGAATTCAATGGAATGGACTGGAATGGAATGATACCGAACTGGACAGAATGGTAAAGAATGGAATCGAATGGATTGGAAAGGAATGGAATGGAAACGAATCAAATGGAATGAAATGGAAGAGTTTGGAAACAAATGCAATGGAATGGATTGGAACGCAAAGGATTCGAAAGGTATAGAACACAATGAAATGTCATGGAATGGAATAGAATGGAATGGGGTGGAATGGACTCGAATGGAATGGAATGGAATGGAATGGAATCAAAGAAAATAGAACAGATTGTAATGGAATGGAGGGGACTCAAACGGATTAGAATGGATTGGACTAGAATTGAGTGGAATCTTGTTAAATGGAATGGAGTGGAATGGACTCGAATGGAATGGAATCTGACGGAATGGAATAGAAAAGATTGGAATTGAATTGAATGTATCCAAACGGAACTCCCTCGAATGGAATGGAATGGAATGGAATGGAATTGAATGGAATGGAATGGAATGGAATGTAGTGGAAAGACTCGAATGGAATGAAATGGAATGGAAAGGAATGGAATTGAACGAAATGGAATCGAGTGTAATGGACTGGAATAGAAAAGACTCCAATGGAATGCAAATGAGTGCAATGGAATCGAATGGAATGTAATCGAAAGGAATGAAATCCAATGGAATGGAATCGAATGGAATGGACTGGAATGTAATAACTTGAATGGAATGGACTTGAATGGAATGGAATTGAATGGAATGGATTTGAATGGAATGGAATCAAATGAAATCGAATGGGATGGAATGGAATGGAATGGGATGGGATGGAATGGACTCGAATGGAATCGACTCAAAGGGAATGGAATAGAACGGAATAAAAGGGAAATGAATGGAATGGACTCGAATGTCATAGAATGCAGTGGAATAGAATTGAATGGAGAGAATACGCTCGAATGTAATGGAAAGGAATGAAATGGAATGGATTTTAATGGAATTGTATGGAATGGAAGGGCATGTAATGGAAACTAATGGAATGGAATTGAATGGAAAAGAATCTAAAGGAATTGGAAGGAATGGAAAGGAATGGACATGAATGAAATGCAGTGGAATAGAATACAATGGAACGGACAGGAAACGAGTTGAATCGAAAGGAATGAAATCAAATGGATTAGCCTGGAATGGAATTGACTCAAATGGAATGGACTGGAATGAAACGGTTTCGAGTGGAACGGAATGCAATGGAATGTAATGGAGTCGAATAGAATGAAATGGAAACGAATGGAATGGAATGGAATGGAAAGGAATGGAATGGAAATGAATGGAATTGAATCGAATGGAATGGTCTGGAATTGAATGGAACTGAATGGATTGGACTCAAATGGAATGAACTCAAATGGAATAGAGTCAAATGAGATTGAATCTAATAGAATGGAAGGTTATGAAATTTAATCATATGGAGTCAAATGGAACGGATTGAAATGACATGAAAAGGAATGGAGTAGAATCGAATGGAAACAAATGGAACGGACTGGAATGGCAAGGACTGTAATGGAATGGACTTGAATGGAAAGGAAGGGAATAGGCTCGAATGGAATGGAAAGGAATGAAATGGAATGGATTTTAATGGAAATGTATGGAGTGGAAGGGCATGTAATGGAATCTAATGGAATGGAATTGAATGGAACATAATCTAAACGAATTGGGAGGAATGGAATGGACATGAATGGAATGCAGTGGAATAGAATACAATGGAACGGACGGGAAAGGAATTGGATCAAAAGGAATGAAATTGAAAGGAATAGACTGGAATGGAATTGACTCAAATGGACTGGACTGGAATGGAATGGTTTCGAGTGGAATGGAATGCAACGGAATGGAATGGAATCGAATCGAATCAAATGAAAACAAATGGAATGGAAACGAATGGTATTGAATCGAATGGAGTGGTCTGCAACTGAATGGAATTGAATGGATAGGACTCCAATGGAACGAACTCGAAAGGAATAGAGTCAAATGGGATTGAATCGAATGGAATGGAATGTTATGAAATTTAATCATATGGAGTCAAATGGAATGGACTGAAATCGAATGAAATGGAATGGAATAGAATCAAATGGAATGGAATCAAATGGAATGCACTGGAACGGCATGGAATGGACTTGAAACGAATGGACTCAAAAGGAATGAACTTGAATGGAATGGACGTCATAGCTCTGGACTGGAATGAACTCGAATGGAATTGTCTCCAATGGAATGGACTGGAAGGGAATGCAATCGAATGGAATGGAATGGAATCGAATGGAATGAACTCTAATGGAATGGAATAGAATCACATGGACATGAATGGAATGAACTGGAATGGAACTGCATTGAATGGAATGGAATCGAATGGAATGATATCGAATAGAAGGGAATAGAGTGGAATGGAATGGAATGGAAAAGATTGGAGTGGAATCAAATGAAATTAGGCTAATTGGAGTGGAATGGAATGGAATGGAAAGTACTAGAAGATAATGGATTGCAATGTAATCGATACAAATGCAATGGATTCGAATGGAAAGTAATAGTATGGAATGAAATCCAATGGAATTGAACCATAAGGATGGAAATTAATGGAATGGACTCGAATGGAAGGGAATTGAATGGAATGTAATGGACTGGACTGGAATGGAACGGACTCGAAAGGAATGGACGGCAATAGAACCATCTCGAATGAAATGGTCCCGAATGGATTGGAAATGAAAGGAAAGGAATCGCATGGAATGGAATAGAATGGAATGGAACTGTCTGGAATGGAATGGAATCGAAAGGAATGGATTGCAATGGAACCGTCTCGAATGAAATGGACCCGAATGGATTGGAAATGAAAAAAATGGAGTCGCATGGAATGGAATCAATTAGAATTGAATGGACTGGAATGGAATGGAATGGACTGAATGGAATGGACTCAACTCGAATGGAATCGAATGGAATGGAATCAAAAGGGATGGACTGGAACGGAATGTATTCGAATGGACTGGAATCAAAAGGAATGCAATCGAATGGAATGGACGTGGATAGAATGGATTGGAATGGAATGGTCTCAAATGGAGTGGAATTGGATGGATCAGAAAGGAATGAAATGGAATGGAATGGAATATAACAGAATGGAATTGAATGGAATAGAATCTAATGCAATGGAAAGAATTCATTCAAATATAATGGACTGGAATGGAATGGAATCGAGCAAATTGGAATGGAATGGAATGGAATGGAATGGAATGGAATGGAATGGAATGGAATGGAATGGAATGGAATGGAATGGAAAGAATTCGGATGGAATGCAGTGGAATTGTGTGCAGTCGTTTGGAAGGGAATGGAATGGAATGGAATGCTCTCCATTGGATTGAAATTAAATGGAATGGAATCTAAAGGAATGGAATCGAATGGAATGGACTTGGATAGAATGGATTGGAATGGAATGGTCTCAAAAGGAGTGGAATTGGATGGATCAGAAAGGAATGACATGGAATGGAATGGCATGGAGTGGAATAGAACGGAATGGAATTGAATAGAATAGAATCTAATGGAATGGAAAGAATTCATTCAAAAGTAATGCACTGGAATGGAATGGAATCGAACAAAATGGAATGGAATGGAACGGAAAGAAACGGAACGGAACGGAACAGAACAGAATGGAATCTTGTTTAATAGAATCCAATGCAATACAATGGAATGGAGTGGAATTGATTCGAGTGGAATAGGCTCGAATGGAATGGAATCGAATGGAGTAGAATGGAATGGAATGGAATGAAATGGACTCAAATGTAATGGGCTGTAATGCTATGGACTCGAATGGAATGGATTCGAATGTAATGGATTCGAATGGAACGAAATTGATGGCAATGGAACCAAATGGAATGGAATGGAATGGATTTGAATGTAACGGACTGGAATGTAGTTGACTGGAATGCAATGGACTTGAAAGGAATGAATTCGAATGTAATGTAATGTAATGTAATGTAAAACAATGGAAAGTAATGGAGTGGAATGGAATACAGTGGAATGTAATGGACTCGAATATAGAGGACTCCATTGGAATGGAATGCAATGGAAGGCAATCGAATGGAATGCAATCAAAAGGAATGGAATTCAATGGAATGGACTGGAATGGAATGATATCGAACTGGACAGAACGGAAAAGAATGGAGTCGAATGGATTGGAAAGGAATGGAATGGAAACGAATCAAATGGAAAGAAATGGAAGAGTTTGGAAACAAATGCAATGGAATGGATAGGAACGCAAAGGATTCGAAAGGAATAGAACACAATGAAATGTCATGGAATGGAATAGAATGGAATGGGGTGGAATGGACTCGAATGGAATGGAATGGAGTGGACTCGAATGGAATGGAACGGAATGGAATGGAATCAAAGAAAATAGAATGGAATGTAATGGAATGGAGTGGACTCAAAAGGATTAGAATGGATTGGACTGGAATTGAGTGGAATCTTGTTAAATGGAATGGAGTGGAATGGACTCGAATGGAATGGAATCTAACGGAATGGAATAGAAAAGAATGGACTTGAATTGAATGTATCCAAATGGAACTCCCTCGAATGGAATGGAATGGAATGGAATGGAATGGAATTGAATGTAGTGGAAAGACTCGAATGGAATGAAATGGAATGGAAAGGAATGGAATAGAATGAAATGGAATCGAGTTTAATGGACTGGAATAGAAAAGACTCCAATGGAATGCAATTGAGTGCAATGGAATCGAATGGAATGTAATCGAAAGGAATGAAATCCAATGGAATGGAATCGAATGGAATGGACTGGAATGTAATAACTTGAATGGAATGGACTTGAATGGACTTGAATGGAATGGAATGGATTCGAATGGAATGGAATCAAATCACATGGAATGGGATGGAATGGAATGGAATGGAATGGAATGGGATGGAATGGACTCGAATGGAATCTACTCAAAGGGAATGGAATAGAACGGAATAAAAGGGAAATGAATGGAATGGACACGAACGTCATAGAATGCAGTGGAATAGAATTGAATGGAAGAGAATACGCTCGAATGGAATGGAAAGGAAAGAAATGGAATGGATTTTAATGGAATTGCATGGAATGGAAGGGCATGTAATGGAAACTAATGGAATGGAATTGAATGGAAAAGAATCTAAAGGAATTGGAAGGAATGGAAAGGAATGGACACGAATGAAATGCCGTGGAATAGAATACAATGGAACGGACAGGAAACGAGCTGAATCGAAAGGAATGAAATCAAATGGAATGGCCTGGAATGGAATTGACTCAAATGGAATGGACTGGAATGAAACGGTTTCGAGTGGAACGGAATGCAATGGAATGTAATGGAGTCGAATAGAATAAAATGAAAATGAATGTAATGGAATTGAATGGAAAGGAATGGAATGGAATTGGATGGAATTGAATCGAATGGAATGGTCTGGAATTGAATGGAACTGAATGGATTGGACTCAAATGGAATGAACTCAAATGGAATAGAGTCAAATGAGATTGAATCTAATAGAATGGAAGGTTATGAAATTTAATCATATGGAGTCAAATGGAACGGATTGAAATGAAATGAAAAGGAATGGAGTAGAATCGAATGGAATCAAATGGAATGGACTGGAATGGCACGGACTGTAATGGAATGGACTTGAATGGGAAGGAAGGGAATAGGCTCGAATGGAATGGAAAGGAATGAAATGGAATGGATTTTAATGGAAATGTATGGAGTGGAAGGGCATGTAACGGAATCTAATGGAATGGAAATGAATGGAAAATAATCTAAACGAATTGGGAGGAATGGAATGGAATGGACATGAATGGAATGCAGTGGAATAGAATACAATGGAACGGACGGGAAAGGAATTGGATCAAAAGGAATGAAATTGAAAGGAATAGACTGGAATGGAATTGACTCAAATGGACTGGACTGGAATGGAATGGTTTCGAGTGGAATGGAATGCAACGGAATGGAATGGAATCGAATCGAATCAAATGAAAACAAATGGAATGGAAACGAATGGTATTGAATCGAATGGAGTGGTCTGCAATTGAATGGAATTGAATGGATTGGACTCCAATGGAACAAACTCGAAAGGAATAGAGTCAAGTGGGATTGAATCGAATGGAATGGAATGTTATGAAATTTAATCATATGGAGTCAAATGGAATGGACTGAAATGGAATGAAATGGATTGGAATAGAATCAAATGGAATGGAATCAAATGGAATGAACTGGAACGGCATGGAATGGACTTGAAACGAATGGACTCGAATGGAATGAACTCTTATGGAATGGACGTCATAGCTCTGGACTGGAATGAACTCGAATGGAATTGTCTCCAATGGAATGGACTGGAAGGGAATGCAATCGAATGGAATGGAATGGAATCGAATGGAATGAACTCTAATGGAATGGAATAGAATCACATGGACATGAATGGAAAGAACTGGAATGGAACTGCCTTGAATGGAATGGAATCGAATGGAATGATATCGAATAGAAGGGAATAGAGTGGAATGGAATGGAATGGAAAAGATTGGAGTGGAATCGAATGAAATTAGGCTAATTGGAGAGGGATGGAATGGAATGGAAAGTACTAGAAGGTAATGGATTGCAATGTAATCGATACAAATGCAATGGATTCGAATGGAAAGTAATAGTATGGAATGAAATCCAATGGAATTGAACCACAAGGATGGAAATGAATGGAATGGAGTCGAATGGAAGGGAATTGAATGGAATGTAATGGACTGGACTGGAATGGAACGGACTCGAAAGGAATGGACGGCAATAGAACCATCTCGAATGAAATGGTCCCGAATGGATTGGAAATGAAAGGAAAGGAATCACATGGAATGGAATAGAATGGAATGCAACGGTCTGCAATGGAATGGAATCAAAAGAAATGGATTACAATGGAACCGTCTGGAATGAAATGGACCCGAATGGATTGGAAATGAAAAAAATGGAGTCGAATGGAAAGGAATCAATTAGAATTGAATGGACTGGAATGGAATGGAATGGACTGAATGGAATGGACTCAACTCGAATGGAATCGAATGGAATGGAATCAAAAGGGATGGACTGGAATGGAATGAATTCGAATGGAATGGAATCAAATGGAATGCAATCGAATGGAATGGACTTGGATAGAATGGATTGGAACGGAATGGTCTCAAATGGAGTGGAATTGGATGGATCAGAAAGGAATGAAATGGAATGGAATGGAATAGAACGGAATGGAATTGAATGGAATAGAATCTAATGCAATGGAAAGAATTCATTCAAATGTAATGGACTGGAATGAAATTGAATCGAACAAATTGGAATGGAATGGAATGGAATGGAATGGAATGGAATGGAATGGAATGGAATGGAATGGAATGGAATGGAATGGATTGGGATGGAAAGAATTCGGATGGAATGCAGTGGAATTGTGTGCAATCGTTTGGAATGGAATGGAATGCAATGGAATGCTCTCGATTGGAATGAAACTATATTGAATGGAATCTAAAGGAATGGAATCGAATTGAATGGACTTGGATAGAATGGATTGGAATGGAATGGTCTCCAAAGGAGTGGAATTGGATGGATCAGAAAGGAATGACATGGAATGGAATGGCATGGAGTGGAATAGAACGGAATGGAATTGAATAGAATAGAATCTAATGGAATGGAAAGAATTCATTCAAATGTAATGCACTGGAATGGAATGGAATCGAACAAAATGGAATGGAATGGAACGGAACGGAACGGAACGGAATGGAACGGAATCGAGTGGAATAGAATCCAATGCAATATAAAGGAATGGAATGGAATTGATTCGAATGGAATGGACTCGAATGGAATGGAATCGAATGGAGTAGAATGGAATGGAATGGAATGAAATGGACTCAAATGTAATGGGCTGTAATGCTATGGACTCGAATGGAATGGATTCGAATGTAATGGTTTCGAATGGAACGAAATAGATGGCAATGGAACCAAATGGAATCGAATGGAATGGATTTGAATGTAACGGACTGGAATGTAGTTGACTGGAATGCAATGGACTTGAAAGGAATGAATTCGAATGCAATGTAATGTAATGTAAAACAATGGAAAGTAATGGAGTGGAATGGAATACAGTGGAATGTAATGGTCTCGAATAAAGAGGACTCCATTGGAATGGAATGCAATCGAAAGGAATGGAATTCAATGGAATGGACTGGAAAGGAATGATATCGAACTGGACAGAACGTAAAGAATGGAATCGAATGGATTGGATAGGAATGGAATGGAAACGAATCAAATGGAATGAAATGGAAGAGTTTGGAAACAAATGCAATGGAATGGATTGGAACGCAAAGGATTTGAAAGGAATAGAACACAATGAAATGTCATGGAATGGAATAGAATGGAATGGGATGGAATGGACTCGAATGGAATGGAATGGAATGAAATCGAATGGAATGGGATGGAATGGACTCGAATGGAATGGAACGGAATGTAATGGAATCAAAGAAAATAGAATGGAATGTAATGGAATGGAGTGGACTTAAAAGGATTAGAATGGATTGGAATGGAATTGAGTGGAATCTTGTTAAATGGAATGGAGTGGAATGGACTCGAATGGAATGGAATCTAACGGAATTGAATAGAAAAGAATGGACTTAAATTGAATGTATCCAAATGGAACTCCCTAGAATGGAATGGAATGGAATGGAATTGAATGTAGTGGAAAGACTCGAATGGAATGAAATGGAATGGAAAGGAATGGAATTGAATGAATTGGAATCGAGTGTAATGGACTGGAATAGAAAAGACTCCAATGGAATGCAATTGAGTGCAATGGAATCGAATGGAATGTAATCGAAAGGAATGAAATCCAATGGAATGGAATCGAATGGAATGGACTGGAATGTAATAACTTGAATGGAATGGACTTGAATGGAATGGAATGGATTCGAATGGAATGGAATCAAATCACATCGAATGGGATGGAATGAAATGGAATGGAATGCAATGGAATGGAATGGAATGGAATGGACTCGAATGGAATTGACTCAAAGGGAATGGAATAGAACGGAATAAAAAGGAAATGAATGGAATGGACTGGAATGTCATAGAATGCAGTGGAATAGAATTGAATGGAAGAGAATACGCTCGAATGGAATGGAAAGGAATGAAATGGAATGGATTTTAATGGAATTGTATGGAATGGAAGGGCATGTAATGGAAACTAATGGAATGGAATTGAATGGAAAAGAATCTAAAGGAATTGGAAGGAATGGAAAGGAATGGACATGAATGAAATGCAGTGGAATAGAATACAATGGAACGGACAGGAAACGAGTTGAATCGAAAGGAATGAAATCAAATGGAATAGCCTGGAAAGGAATTGACTCAAATGGAATGGACTGGAATGAAACGGTTTCGAGTGGAACGGAATGCAATGGAATGTAATGGAGTTGGATAGAATCAAATGAAAACGAATGTAATGGAATGGAATGGAAAGGAATGGAAAGGAAATGGATGGAATTGAATCGAATGGAATGGTCTGGAATTGAATGGAACTGAATGGATTGGACTCAAATGGAATGAACTCAAATGCAATAGAGTCAACTGAGATTGAATCTATTAGAACAGAAGGTTATGAAATATAATCATATGGAGTCAAATGGAACGGATTGAAATGAAATGAAAAGGAATGGAGTAGAATCGAATGGAATCAAATGGAACGGACTGGAATGGCACAGATTGTAATGGAACGGACTTGAATGGAAAGGAAGGGAATAGGATCGAATGGAATGGAAAGGAATGAAATGGAATGGATTTTAATGGAAATGTATGGAGTGGAAGGGCATGTAACGGAATCTAATGGAATGGAAATGAATGGAAAATAATCTAAACGAATTGGGAGGAATGGAATGGAATGGACATGAAAGGAATGCAGTGGAATAGAATACAATGGAACGGACGGGAAAGGAATTGGATCAAAAGGAATGAAATTGAAAGGAATAGACTGGAATGGAATTGACTCAAATGGACTGGACTGGAATGGAATGGTTTCGAGTGGAATGGAATGCAACGGAATGGAATGGAATCGAATCGAATCAAATGAAAACAAATGGAATGGAAACGAATGGTATTGAATCGAATGGAGTGGTCTCCAATTGAATGGAATTGAATGGATTGGACTCCAATGGAATGAACTCGAAAGGAATAGAGTCAAATGGGATTGAAACAAATGGAATGGAATGTTATGAAATTTAATCATATGGAGTCAAATGGAATGGACTGAAATGGAATGAAATGGATTGGAATAGAATCAAATGGAATGGAATCAAATGGAATGCACTGGAACGGCATGGAATGGACTTGAAAGGAATGGACTCGAATGGAATGAACTCGAATGGAATGGACGTCATAGCTCTGGACTGGAATGAACTCGAATGGAATTGTCTCCAATGGAATGGACTGGAAGGGAATGCAATCGAATGGAATGGAATGGAATCGAATGGAATGAACTCTAATGGAATGGAATAGAATCACATGGACATGAATGGAATGAACTGGAATGGAACTGCCTTGAATGGAATGGAATCGAAAGGAATGATATCGAATAGAAGGGAATAGAGTGGAATGGAATGGAATGGAAAAGATTGGAGTGGAATCGAATGAAATTAGGCTAATTGGAGAGGGATGGAATGGAATGGAAAGTACTAGAAGGTAATGGATTGCAATGTAATCGATACAAATGCAATGGATTCGAATGGAAAGTAATAGTATGGAATGAAATCCAACGGAATTGAACCACAAGGATGGAAATGACTGGAATGGACTCGAATGGAAGGGAATTGAATGGAATGTAATGGACTGGACTGGAATGGAACGGACTCGAAAGGAATGGACGGCAATAGAACCATCTCAAATGAAATGGTCCCGAATGGATTGGAAATGAAAGGAAAGGAATCGCATGGAATGGAATAGTATGGAATGGAACGTTCTGGAATGGAATGGAATCGAAAGGAATGGATTGCAATGGAACTGTGTCGAATGAAATGGACCCGAATGTATTGGTAATGAAAAAAATGGAGTCGCATGGAATGGAATCAATTATAATTGAATGGACTGGAATGGAATGGAATGGACTGAATGGATTGGACTCAACTCGAATGAAATCGAATGGAATGGAATAAAAAGGATGGACTGGAATGGAATATATTCGAATGGAAAGGAATCAAATGGAATGCAATCGAATGGAATGGACTTGGATAGAATGCATTGGAATGGAACGGTCTCAAATGGAGCGGAATTGGATGGATCAGAAAGGAATGAAATGGAATGGAATGGAATAGAACGGAATGGAATTGAATGGAATAGAATCTAATGCAATGGAAAGAATTCATTCAAATGTAATGGACTGGAATGGAATGGAATCGAACAAATTGGAATGGAATGGAATGGAATGGAATGGAATGGAATGGAACGGAATGGAATGGAATGGAATGGAATGCTCTCGATTGGAATGAAATTAAATGGAATGGAATCTAAAGGAATGGAATCGAATGGAATGGACTTGGATAGATTGGATTGGAATGGAATGGTCTCCAAAGGAGTGGAATTGGATGGATCAGAAAGGAATGACATGGAATGGAATGGCATGGAGTGGAATAGAACGGAATGGAATTGAATAGAATAGAATCTAATGGAATGGAAAGAATTCATTCAAATGTAATGCACTGGAATGGAATGGAATCGAACAAAATGGAATGTAATGGAACGGAACGGAACGGAATCGAGTGGAATAGAATCCAATGCAATACAATGGAGTGGAATGGATTTGATTCGAATGGAATAGACTCGAATGGAATGGAATCGAATGGAGTAGAATGGAATGGAATGGAATAAAATGGACACAAATGTAATCGGCTGTAATGCTATGGACTCGAATGGAATGGATTAGAATGTAATGGATTCGAATGGAACGAAATTGATGGCAATGTAACCAAATGGAATGGTATGGAATGGATTTGAATGTAACGGACTGGAATGTAGTTGACTGGAATGCAATGGACTTGAAAGGAATGAATTCGAATGTAATGTAATGTAATGTAAAACAATGGAAAGTAATGGAGTGGGATGGAATACAGTGGAATGTAATGGACTCGAATATAGAGGACTCCATTGGAATGGAATGCAATGGAAGGCAATCGAATGGAATGCAATCGAAAGGAATGGAATTCAATGGAATGGACTGGAATGGAATGATATCGAACTGGACAGAACTGTAAAGAATGGAATCGAATGGATTGGAAAGGAATGGAATGGCAACGAATCAAATGGAATGAAATGGAAGAGTTTGGAAACAAATGCAGTGGAATGGATTGGAACGCAAAGATTCGAAAGGAATAGAACACAATGAAATGCCATGGAGGGGAACAGAATGGAATGGGATGGAATGGACTCGAATGGAATGGAATGGAATGGAATGGAATGGAATGGGATGGAATGGACTCGAATGGAATGGAACGGAATGGAATGGAATCAAAGAAAATAGAATGGAATGTAACGGAATGGAGTGGACTCAAAAGAATTAGAATGGATTGGACTGGAATTGAGTGGAATCTTGTTAAATGGAATGGAGTGGAATGGACTCGAATGGAATGGAATCTAACGGAATGGAATAGAAAAGATTGGACTTGAATTGAATGTATCCATATGGAACTCCCTCGAATGGATTGGAATGGATTGGAATGGAATGGAATGGAATTGAATGTAGTGGAAAGACTCAAATGGAATGAAATGGAATGGAAAGGAATGGAATTGAATGAAATGGAATCGAGTGTAATGGACTGGAACAGAAAAGACTCCAATGGAATGCAATTGAGTGCAATGGAATCGAATGGAATGTAATCGAAAGGAATGAAATCGAATGGCATGGAATCGAATGGAATGGACTGGAATGTAATAACTTGAATGGAATGGACTTGAATGGAATGGAATTGAATGGAATGGATTCGAATGGAATGGTATCAAATCATATCGAATGGGATGGAATGGAATGGAATGGGATGGGATGGACTCGAATTGAATCGACTCAAAGGGAATGGAATAGAACGGAATAAAAGGGAAATGAATGGAATGGACTCGAATGTCATAGAATGCAGTAGAATAGAATTGAATGGAAGAGAATACGCTCGAATGGAATGGAAAGGAATGAAATGGAATGGATTTTAATGGAATTGTATGGAATGGAAGGGCATGTAATGGAAACTAACGGAATGGAATTGAATGGAAAATAATCTAAAGAATTGGAAGGAATGTAAAGGAACGGACATGAATGAAATGCAGTGGAATAGAATACAATGGAACGGACAGGAAATGAGTTGAATCGAAAGGAATGAAATCAAATGGAATAGCCTGGAATGGAATTGACTCAAATGGAATGGACTGGAATGAAATGGTTTCGAGTGGAACGGAATGCAATGGAATGTAATGGAGTGGAATACAATCAAATGAAAACGAATGTAATGGAATGGAACGGAAAGGAATGGAATGGAAATGAATGGAATTGAATCGAATGGAATGGACTGGAATGTAATAACTTGAATGGAATGGACTTGAATGGTATGGAATTGAATGGAATGGATTCGAATGGAATGGAATCAAATCACATCGAATGGGATGGAATTGAATGGAATGGAATGCAATGGAATGGAATCGAATGGAATCGACTCAAAGGGAATGGAATAGAACGGAATAAAAGGAAATGAATTGAATGGACTCGAATGTTGTAGAATGCAGTGGAATTGAATTGAATGGAAGAGAATACGCTCGAATGGAATGGAAAGGAATGAAATGGAATGGAATTTAATGGAAATGTGTGGAGTGGAAGGGCATGTAACGGAATCTAATGGAATGGAAATGAATGGAAAATAATCTAAACGAATTGGGAGCAATGGAATGGAATGGACATGAATGGAATGCAGTGGAGTAGAATACAATGGAACGGACGGGAAAGGAATTGGATCAAAAGGAATGAAATTGGAAGGAATAGACTGGAATGGAATTGACTCATATGGACTGGACGGGAATGGAATGGTTTCGAGTGGAATGGAATGCAACGGAATGGAATGGAATCGAATCGAATCAAATGAAAACAAATGGAATGGAAACGAATGGTATTGAATCGAATGGAGTGGCCTGCAATTGAATAGAATTGAATGGATTGGACTCCAATGGAACGAACTCGAAAGGAATACAGTCAAATGGGATTGAATCGAATGGAATGGAGTGGTATGAAATTTAATCATATGGAGTCAAATGGAATGGACTGAAATGGAATGGAATAGAATCAAATGGAATGGAATCAAATGGAATGCACTGGAACGGCATGGAATGGACTTGAAAGGAATGGACTCGAAAGGAATGAACTCGAATGGAATGGACGTCATAGCTCTGGACTGGAATGAACTCGAATGGAATTGTCTCCAATGGAATGGACTGGAAGGGAATGCAATCGAATGGAATGGAATGGAATCGAATGGAATGAACTCTAATGGAATGGAATAGAATCACACGGACATGAATGGAATGAACTGGAATGGAACTGCCTTGAATGGAATGGAATCGAATGGAATGATATCGAATAGAAGGGAATAGAGTGGAATGGAATGGAATGGAAAAGATTGGAGTGGAATCGAATGAAATTAGGCTAATTGGAGAGGGATGGAATGGAATGGAAAGTACTAGAAGGTAATGGATTGCAATGTAATCGATACAAATGCAATGGATTCGAATGGAAAGTAATAGTATGGAATGAAATCCAATGGAATTGAACCTCAAGGATGGAAATGAATGGAATGGACTCGAATGGAAGGGAATTGAATGGAATGTAATGGACTGGACTGGAATGGAACGGACTCGAAAGGAATGGACGGCAATAGAACCATCTCGAATGAAATGGTCCCGAATGGATTGGAAAGGAAAGGAAAGGAATCGCATGGAATGGAATAGAATGGAATGGAACTGTCTGGAATGGAATGGAATCGAAAGGAATGGATTGCAATGGAACCGTCTCGAATGAAATGAACCCGAATGGATTGGAAATGAAAAAAATGGAGTCGCATGGAATGGAATCAATTAGAATTGAATGGACTGGAATGGAATGGAATGGACTGAATGGAGTGGACTCAACTCGAATGAAATCGAATGGAATGGAATCAAAAGGGATGGACTGGAATGGAATATATTCGAATGGAAAGGAATCAAATGGAATGCAATCAAATGGAATGGACTTGGATAGAATGCATTGGAAAGGAATGGTCTCAAATGGAGCGGAATTGGATGGATCAGAAAGGAATGAAATGGAATGGAAAGGAATAGAACGGAATGGAATTGAATGGAATAGAATCTAATGCAATGGAAAGAATTCATTCAAATGTAATGGACTGGAATGGAATGGAATCGAACAAATTGGAATGGAATGGAATGGAATTGATTGGAATGGAATGGAATGGAATGGAATGGAATGGAATGGAATGCTCTCGATTGGAATGAAATTAAATGGAATGGAATCTAAAGGAATGGAATCGAATGGAATGGACTTGGATAGAATTGATTGGAATGGAATGGTCTCAAAAGGAGTGGAATTGGATGGATCAGAAAGGAATGACATGGAATGGAATGGCATGGAGTGGAATAGAACGGAATGGAATTGAATAGAATAGAATCTAATGGAATGGAAAGAATTCATTCAAATGTAATGCACTGGAATGGAATGGAATCGAACAAAATGGAATGGAATGGAACGGAACGGAACGGAATCGAGTGGAATAGAATCCAATGCAATACAATGGAGTGGAATGGATTTGATTCGAATGGAATAGACTCGAATGGAATGGAATCGAATGGAGTAGAATGGAATGGAATGGAATGAAATGGACTCAAATGTAATGGGCTGTAATGCTATGGACTCGAATGGAATGGATTCGAATGTAATGGATTCGAATGGAACGAAATTGATGGCAATGGAACCAAATGGAATGGTATGGAATGGATTTGAATGTAACGGACTGGAATGTAGTTGATTGGAATGCAATGGACTTGGGAGGAATGAATTCGAATGTAATGTAATGTAAGGTAAAACAATGGAAAGTAATGGAGTGGAATGGAATACAGTGGAATGTAATGGACTCGAATATAGAGGACTCCATTGGAATGGAATGCAATGGAAGGCAATCGAATGGAATGCAATCGAAAGGAATGGAATTCAATGGAATGGACTGGAATGGAATGATATCGAACTGGACAGAACTGTAAAGAATGGAATCGAATGGATTGGAAAGGAATGGAATGGAAACGAATCAAATGGAATGAAATGGAAGAGTTTGGAAACAAATGCAATGGAATGGATTGGAACGCAAAGGATTCGAAAGGAATAGAACACAATGAAATGCCATGGAATGGAACAGAATGGAATGGGATGGAATGGACTCGAATGGAATGGAATGGAATGGAATGGAATGGGATGGAATGGACTCGAATGGAATGGAACGGAATGGAATGGAATCAAAGAAAATAGAATGGAATGTAACGGAATGGGGTGGACTCAAAAGAATTAGAATGGATTGGACTGGAATTGAGTGGAATCTTGTTAAATGGAATGGAGTGGAATGGACTCGAATGGAATGGAATCTAACGGAATGGAATAGAAAAGATTGGACTTGAATTGAATGTATCCATATGGAACTCCCTCGAATGGAATGGAATGGATTGGAATGGAATGGAAAGGAATTGAATGTAGTGGAAAGACTCAAATGGAATGAAATGGAATGGAAAGGAATGGAATTGAATGAAATGGAATCGAGTGTAATGGACTGGAATAGAAAAGACTCCCATGGAATGCAATTGAGTGCAATGGAATCGAATGGAATGTAATCGAAAGGAATGAAATCGAATGGCATGGAATCGAATGGAATGGACTGGAATGTAATAACTTGAATGGAATGGACTTGAATGGAATGGAATTGAATGGAATGGATTCGAATGGAATGGAATCAAATCACATCGAATGGGATGGAATGGAATGGAATGGGATGGGATGGACTCGAATGGAATCGACTCAAAGGGAATGGAATAGAACGGAATAAAAGGGAAATGAATGGAATGGACTCGAATGTCATAGAATGCAGTGGAATAGAATTGAATGGAAGAGAATACGCTCGAATGGAATGGAAAGGAATGAAATGGAATGGATTTTAATGGAATTGTATGGAATGGAAAGGCATGTAATGGAAACTAACGGAATGGAATTGAATGGAAAACAATCTAAAGGAATTGGAAGGAATGGAAAGGAATGGACATGAATGAAATGCAGTGGAATAGAATACAATGGAACGGACAGGGAACGAGTTGAATCGAAAGGAATGAAATCAAATGGAATAGCCTGGAATGGAATTGACTCAAATGAAATGGACTGGAATGAAATGGTTTCGAGTGGAACGGAATGCAATGGAATGTAATGGAGTCGAATACAATCAAATGAAAACGAATGTAATGGAATGGAACGGAAAGGAATGGAATGGAAATGAATGGAATTGAATCGAATGGAATGGACTGGAATGTAATAACTTGAATGGAATGGACTTGAATGGAATGGAATTGAATGGAATGGATTCGAATGGAATGGAATCAAATCACATCGAATGGGATGGAATTGAATGGAATGGAATGCAATGGAATGGAATCGAATGGAATAGACTCAAAGGGAATGGAATAGAACGGAATAAAAGGAAATGAATGGAATGGACTCGAATGTTGTAGAATGCAGTGGAATTGAATTGAATGGAAGAGAATACGTTCGAAAGGAATGGAAAGGAATGAAATGGAATGGAATTTAATGGAAATGTATGGAGTGGAAGGGCATGTAACGGAATCTAATGGAATGGAAATGAATGGAAAATAATCTAAACGAATTGGGAGCAATGGAATGGAATGGACATGAATGGAATGCAGTGGAGTAGAATACAATGGAACGGACGGGAAAGGAATTGGATCAAAAGGAAGGAAATTGAAAGGAATAGACTGGAATGGAATTGACTCAAATGGACTGCACTGGAATGGAATGGTTTCGAGTGGAATGGAATGCAACGGAATGGAATGGAATCGAATCGAATCAAATGAAAACAAATGGAATGGAAACGAATGGTATTGAATCGAATGGAGTGGTCTGCAGTTGAATAGAATTGAATGGATTGGACTCCAATGGAACGAACTCGAAAGGAATACAGTCAAATGGGATTGAATCGAATGGAATGGAGTGTTATGAAATTTAATCATATGGAGTCAAATGGAATGGACTGAAATGGAATGGAATAGAATCAAATGGAATGGAATCAAATGGAATGCACTGGAACGGCATGGAATGGACTTGAAACGAATGGACTCGAATGGAATGGACGTCATAGCTCTGGACTGGAATGAACTCGAATGGAATTGTCTCCAATGGAATGGACTGGAAGGGAATGCAATCGAATGGAATGGAATGGAATCGAATGGAATGAACTCTAATGGAATGGAATAGAATCACATGGACATGAATGGAATGAACTGGAATGGAACTGCCTTGAATGGAATGGAATCGAATGGAATGATATCGAATAGAAGGGAATAGAGTGGAATGGAATGGAAAAGATTGGAGTGGAATCGAATGAAATTAGGCTAATTGGAGAGGGATGGAATGGAATAGAATGTACTAGAAGGTAATGGATTGCAATGTAATCGATACAAATGCAATGGATTCGAATGGAAAGTAATAGTATGGAATGAAATCCAATGGAATTGAACCTCAAGGAATGGAAATGAATGGAATGGACTCGAATGGAAGGGAATTGAATGGAATGTAATGGACAGCACTGGAATGGAACGGACTCGAAAGGAATGGACGGCAATAGAGCCATCTCCAATGTAATGGTCCCGAATGGATTGGAAATGAAAGGAAAGGAATCGCATGGAATGGAATAGAATGGAATGGAATGGTCTGGAATGGAATGGAATCGAAAGGAATGGATTGCAATGGAACCGTCTCGAATGAAATGGACCCGAATGGATTCGAAATGAAAAAAATGGAGTCGAATGGAATGGAATCAATTAGAATTGAATGGACTGGAATGGAATGGAATGGACTGAATGGAATGGACTCAACTCGAATGGAATCGAATGCAATGGAATCAAAAGGGATGGACTGGAATGGAATGTATTCGAATGGAATGGAATCAAATGGAATGCAATCGAATGGAATGGACTTGGATAGAATGGATTGGAATGGAATGTTCTCAAATGGAGTGGAATTGGATGGATCAGAAAGGAATGAAATGGAATGGAATGGAATAGAACGGAATGGAATTGAATGGAATAGAATCTAATGCAATGGAAAGAATTCATTCAAATGTAATGGACTGGAATGGAATGGAATCGAACAAATTGGAATGGAATGGAATGGAATGGAATGGAATGGAATGGAATGGAATGGAATGGAATGGAATGGAATGGAATGGAATGGAATGGAATGGAAAGAATTCGGATGGAATGCTGTGGATTTGTGTGCAGTCGTTTGGAATGGAATGGAATGGAATGGAATGGAATGCTCTCGATTGGAATGAAATTAAATGGAATGGAATCTAAAGGAATGGAATCGAATGGAATGGACTTGGATAGAATGGATTGGAATGGAATGGTCTCCAAAGGAGTGGAATTGGATGGATCAGAAAGGAATGACATGGAATGGAATGGCATGGAGTGGAATAGAACGGAATGGAATTGAATAGAATAGAATCTAATGGAATGGAAAGAATTCATTCAAATGTAATGCACTGGAATGGAATGGAATCGAACAAAATGGAATGGAATGGAACGGAACGGAACGGAACGAAACAGAATCGTGTGGAATAGAATCCAATGGAATACAATGGAATGGAATGGAATTGATTCGAATGGAATAGACTCGAATGGAATGGAATCGAATGGAGTAGAATGGAATGGAATGGAATGAAATGGACTCAAATGTAATGGGCTGTAATGCTATGGACTCGAATGGAATGGATTCGAATGTAATGGATTAGAATGGAACGAAATTGATGGCAATGGAACCAAATGGAATGTAATGGAATGGTTTTGAATGTAACGGACTGGAATGTAGTTGACTGGAATGCAATGGACTTGAAAGGAATGAATTCGAATGTAATGTAATGTAATGTAAAACAATGGAAAGTAATGGAGTGGAATGGAATACAGTGGAATGAAATGGACTCGAATATAGAGGACTCCATTGGAATGGAATGCAATGGAAGGCAATCGAATGGAATGCAATCAAAAGGAATGGAATTCAATGGAATGGACTGGAATGGAATGATACCGAACTGGACAGAATGGTAAAGAATGGAATCGAATGGATTGGAAAGGAATGGAATGGAAACGAATCAAATGGAATGAAATGGAAGAGTTTGGAAACAAATGCAATGGAATGGATTGGAACGCAAAGGATTCGAAAGGTATAGAACACAATGAAATGTCATGGAATGGAATAGAATGGAATGGGGTGGAATGGACTCGAATGGAATGGAATGGAATGGAATGGAATCAAAGAAAATAGAACAGATTGTAATGGAATGGAGGGGACTCAAACGGATTAGAATGGATTGGACTAGAATTGAGTGGAATCTTGTTAAATGGAATGGAGTGGAATGGACTCGAATGGAATGGAATCTGACGGAATGGAATAGAAAAGATTGGAATTGAATTGAATGTATCCAAATGGAACTCCCTCGAATGGAATGGAATGGAATGGAATGGAATTGAATGGAATGGAATGGAATGGAATGTAGTGGAAAGACTCGAATGGAATGAAATGGAATGGAAAGGAATGGAATTGAACGAAATGGAATCGAGTGTAATGGACTGGAATAGAAAAGACTCCAATGGAATGCAAATGAGTGCAATGGAATCGAATGGAATGTAATCGAAAGGAATGAAATCCAATGGAATGGAATCGAATGGAATGGACTGGAATGTAATAACTTGAATGGAATGGACTTGAATGGAATGGAATTGAATGGAATGGATTTGAATGGAATGGAATCAAATGAAATCGAATGGGATGGAATGGAATGGAATGGGATGGGATGGAATGGACTCGAATGGAATCGACTCAAAGGGAATGGAATAGAACGGAATAAAAGGGAAATGAATGGAATGGACTCGAATGTCATAGAATGCAGTGGAATAGAATTGAATGGAGAGAATACGCTCGAATGTAATGGAAAGGAATGAAATGGAATGGATTTTAATGGAATTGTATGGAATGGAAGGGCATGTAATGGAAACTAATGGAATGGAATTGAATGGAAAAGAATCTAAAGGAATTGGAAGGAATGGAAAGGAATGGACATGAATGAAATGCAGTGGAATAGAATACAATGGAACGGACAGGAAACGAGTTGAATCGAAAGGAATGAAATCAAATGGATTAGCCTGGAATGGAATTGACTCAAATGGAATGGACTGGAATGAAACGGTTTCGAGTGGAACGGAATGCAATGGAATGTAATGGAGTCGAATAGAATGAAATGGAAACGAATGGAATGGAATGGAATGGAAAGGAATGGAATGGAAATGAATGGAATTGAATCGAATGGAATGGTCTGGAATTGAATGGAACTGAATGGATTGGACTCAAATGGAATGAACTCAAATGGAATAGAGTCAAATGAGATTGAATCTAATAGAATGGAAGGTTATGAAATTTAATCATATGGAGTCAAATGGAACGGATTGAAATGACATGAAAAGGAATGGAGTAGAATCGAATGGAAACAAATGGAACGGACTGGAATGGCAAGGACTGTAATGCAATGGACTTGAATGGAAAGGAAGGGAATAGGCTCGAATGGAATGGAAAGGAATGAAATGGAATGGATTTTAATGGAAATGTATGGAGTGGAAGGGCATGTAATGGAATCTAATGGAATGGAATTGAATGGAACATAATCTAAACGAATTGGGAGGAATGGAATGGACATGAATGGAATGCAGTGGAATAGAATACAATGGAACGGACGGGAAAGGAATTGGATCAAAAGGAATGAAATTGAAAGGAATAGACTGGAATGGAATTGACTCAAATGGACTGGACTGGAATGGAATGGTTTCGAGTGGAATGGAATGCAACGGAATGGAATGGAATCGAATCGAATCAAATGAAAACAAATGGAATGGAAACGAATGGTATTGAATCGAATGGAGTGGTCTGCAACTGAATGGAATTGAATGGATAGGACTCCAATGGAACGAACTCGAAAGGAATAGAGTCAAATGGGATTGAATCGAATGGAATGGAATGTTATGAAATTTAATCATATGGAGTCAAATGGAATGGACTGAAATCGAATGAAATGGAATGGAATAGAATCAAATGGAATGGAATCAAATGGAATGCACTGGAACGGCATGGAATGGACTTGAAACGAATGGACTCGAAAGGAATGAACTTGAATGGAATGGACGTCATAGCTCTGGACTGGAATGAACTCGAATGGAATTGTCTCCAATGGAATGGACTGGAAGGGAATGCAATCGAATGGAATGGAATGGAATCGAATGGAATGAACTCTAATGGAATGGAATAGAATCACATGGACATGAATGGAATGAACTGGAATGGAACTGCATTGAATGGAATGGAATCGAATGGAATGATATCGAATAGAAGGGAATAGAGTGGAATGGAATGGAATGGAAAAGATTGGAGTGGAATCAAATGAAATTAGGCTAATTGGAGTGGAATGGAATGGAATGGAAAGTACTAGAAGATAATGGATTGCAATGTAATCGATACAAATGCAATGGATTCGAATGGAAAGTAATAGTATGGAATGAAATCCAATGGAATTGAACCATAAGGATGGAAATTAATGGAATGGACTCGAATGGAAGGGAATTGAATGGAATGTAATGGACTGGACTGGAATGGAACGGACTCGAAAGGAATGGACGGCAATAGAACCATCTCGAATGAAATGGTCCCGAATGGATTGGAAATGAAAGGAAAGGAATCGCATGGAATGGAATAGAATGGAATGGAACTGTCTGGAATGGAATGGAATCGAAAGGAATGGATTGCAATGGAACCGTCTCGAATGAAATGGACCCGAATGGATTGGAAATGAAAAAAATGGAGTCGCATGGAATGGAATCAATTAGAATTGAATGGACTGGAATGGAATGGAATGGACTGAATGGAATGGACTCAACTCGAATGGAATCGAATGGAATGGAATCAAAAGGGATGGACTGGAACGGAATGTATTCGAATGGACTGGAATCAAAAGGAATGCAATCGAATGGAATGGACGTGGATAGAATGGATTGGAATGGAATGGTCTCAAATGGAGTGGAATTGGATGGATCAGAAAGGAATGAAATGGAATGGAATGGAATATAACAGAATGGAATTGAATGGAATAGAATCTAATGCAATGGAAAGAATTCATTCAAATATAATGGACTGGAATGGAATGGAATCGAGCAAATTGGAATGGAATGGAATGGAATGGAATGGAATGGAATGGAATGGAATGGAATGGAATGGAATGGAATGGAATGGAATGGAAAGAATTCGGATGGAATGCAGTGGAATTGTGTGCAGTCGTTTGGAATGGAATGGAATGGAATGGAATGCTCTCCATTGGATTGAAATTAAATGGAATGGAATCTAAAGGAATGGAATCGAATGGAATGGACTTGGATAGAATGGATTGGAATGGAATGGTCTCAAAAGGAGTGGAATTGGATGGATCAGAAAGGAATGACATGGAATGGAATGGCATGGAGTGGAATAGAACGGAATGGAATTGAATAGAATAGAATCTAATGGAATGGAAAGAATTCATTCAAAAGTAATGCACTGGAATGGAATGGAATCGAACAAAATGGAATGGAATGGAACGGAAAGAAACGGAACGGAACGGAACAGAACAGAATGGAATCTTGTTTAATAGAATCCAATGCAATACAATGGAATGGAGTGGAATTGATTCGAGTGGAATAGGCTCGAATGGAATGGAATCGAATGGAGTAGAATGGAATGGAATGGAATGAAATGGACTCAAATGTAATGGGCTGTAATGCTATGGACTCGAATGGAATGGATTCGAATGTAATGGATTCGAATGGAACGAAATTGATGGCAATGGAACCAAATGGAATGGAATGGAATGGATTTGAATGTAACGGACTGGAATGTAGTTGACTGGAATGCAATGGACTTGAAAGGAATGAATTCGAATGTAATGTAATGTAATGTAATGTAAAACAATGGAAAGTAATGGAGTGGAATGGAATACAGTGGAATGTAATGGACTCGAATATAGAGGACTCCATTGGAATGGAATGCAATGGAAGGCAATCGAATGGAATGCAATCAAAAGGAATGGAATTCAATGGAATGGACTGGAATGGAATGATATCGAACTGGACAGAACGGAAAAGAATGGAGTCGAATGGATTGGAAAGGAATGGAATGGAAACGAATCAAATGGAAAGAAATGGAAGAGTTTGGAAACAAATGCAATGGAATGGATAGGAACGCAAAGGATTCGAAAGGAATAGAACACAATGAAATGTCATGGAATGGAATAGAATGGAATGGGGTGGAATGGACTCGAATGGAATGGAATGGAGTGGACTCGAATGGAATGGAACGGAATGGAATGGAATCAAAGAAAATAGAATGGAATGTAATGGAATGGAGTGGACTCAAAAGGATTAGAATGGATTGGACTGGAATTGAGTGGAATCTTGTTAAATGGAATGGAGTGGAATGGACTCGAATGGAATGGAATCTAACGGAATGGAATAGAAAAGAATGGACTTGAATTGAATGTATCCAAATGGAACTCCCTCGAATGGAATGGAATGGAATGGAATGGAATGGAATTGAATGTAGTGGAAAGACTCGAATGGAATGAAATGGAATGGAAAGGAATGGAATAGAATGAAATGGAATCGAGTTTAATGGACTGGAATAGAAAAGACTCCAATGGAATGCAATTGAGTGCAATGGAATCGAATGGAATGTAATCGAAAGGAATGAAATCCAATGGAATGGAATCGAATGGAATGGACTGGAATGTAATAACTTGAATGGAATGGACTTGAATGGACTTGAATGGAATGGAATGGATTCGAATGGAATGGAATCAAATCACATGGAATGGGATGGAATGGAATGGAATGGAATGGAATGGGATGGAATGGACTCGAATGGAATCTACTCAAAGGGAATGGAATAGAACGGAATAAAAGGGAAATGAATGGAATGGACACGAACGTCATAGAATGCAGTGGAATAGAATTGAATGGAAGAGAATACGCTCGAATGGAATGGAAAGGAAAGAAATGGAATGGATTTTAATGGAATTGCATGGAATGGAAGGGCATGTAATGGAAACTAATGGAATGGAATTGAATGGAAAAGAATCTAAAGGAATTGGAAGGAATGGAAAGGAATGGACACGAATGAAATGCCGTGGAATAGAATACAATGGAACGGACAGGAAACGAGCTGAATCGAAAGGAATGAAATCAAATGGAATGGCCTGGAATGGAATTGACTCAAATGGAATGGACTGGAATGAAACGGTTTCGAGTGGAACGGAATGCAATGGAATGTAATGGAGTCGAATAGAATAAAATGAAAATGAATGTAATGGAATTGAATGGAAAGGAATGGAATGGAATTGGATGGAATTGAATCGAATGGAATGGTCTGGAATTGAATGGAACTGAATGGATTGGACTCAAATGGAATGAACTCAAATGGAATAGAGTCAAATGAGATTGAATCTAATAGAATGGAAGGTTATGAAATTTAATCATATGGAGTCAAATGGAACGGATTGAAATGAAATGAAAAGGAATGGAGTAGAATCGAATGGAATCAAATGGAATGGACTGGAATGGCACGGACTGTAATGGAATGGACTTGAATGGGAAGGAAGGGAATAGGCTCGAATGGAATGGAAAGGAATGAAATGGAATGGATTTTAATGGAAATGTATGGAGTGGAAGGGCATGTAACGGAATCTAATGGAATGGAAATGAATGGAAAATAATCTAAACGAATTGGGAGGAATGGAATGGAATGGACATGAATGGAATGCAGTGGAATAGAATACAATGGAACGGACGGGAAAGGAATTGGATCAAAAGGAATGAAATTGAAAGGAATAGACTGGAATGGAATTGACTCAAATGGACTGGACTGGAATGGAATGGTTTCGAGTGGAATGGAATGCAACGGAATGGAATGGAATCGAATCGAATCAAATGAAAACAAATGGAATGGAAACGAATGGTATTGAATCGAATGGAGTGGTCTGCAATTGAATGGAATTGAATGGATTGGACTCCAATGGAACAAACTCGAAAGGAATAGAGTCAAGTGGGATTGAATCGAATGGAATGGAATGTTATGAAATTTAATCATATGGAGTCAAATGGAATGGACTGAAATGGAATGAAATGGATTGGAATAGAATCAAATGGAATGGAATCAAATGGAATGAACTGGAACGGCATGGAATGGACTTGAAACGAATGGACTCGAATGGAATGAACTCTTATGGAATGGACGTCATAGCTCTGGACTGGAATGAACTCGAATGGAATTGTCTCCAATGGAATGGACTGGAAGGGAATGCAATCGAATGGAATGGAATGGAATCGAATGGAATGAACTCTAATGGAATGGAATAGAATCACATGGACATGAATGGAAAGAACTGGAATGGAACTGCCTTGAATGGAATGGAATCGAATGGAATGATATCGAATAGAAGGGAATAGAGTGGAATGGAATGGAATGGAAAAGATTGGAGTGGAATCGAATGAAATTAGGCTAATTGGAGAGGGATGGAATGGAATGGAAAGTACTAGAAGGTAATGGATTGCAATGTAATCGATACAAATGCAATGGATTCGAATGGAAAGTAATAGTATGGAATGAAATCCAATGGAATTGAACCACAAGGATGGAAATGAATGGAATGGAGTCGAATGGAAGGGAATTGAATGGAATGTAATGGACTGGACTGGAATGGAACGGACTCGAAAGGAATGGACGGCAATAGAACCATCTCGAATGAAATGGTCCCGAATGGATTGGAAATGAAAGGAAAGGAATCACATGGAATGGAATAGAATGGAATGCAACGGTCTGCAATGGAATGGAATCAAAAGAAATGGATTACAATGGAACCGTCTGGAATGAAATGGACCCGAATGGATTGGAAATGAAAAAAATGGAGTCGAATGGAAAGGAATCAATTAGAATTGAATGGAATGGAATGGAATGGAATGGACTGAATGGAATGGACTCAACTCGAATGGAATCGAATGGAATGGAATCAAAAGGGATGGACTGGAATGGAATGAATTCGAATGGAATGGAATCAAATGGAATGCAATCGAATGGAATGGACTTGGATATAATGGATTGGAACGGAATGGTCTCAAATGGAGTGGAATTGGATGGATCAGAAAGGAATGAAATGGAATGGAATGGAATAGAACGGAATGGAATTGAATGGAATAGAATCTAATGCAATGGAAAGAATTCATTCAAATGTAATGGACTGGAATGAAATTGAATCGAACAAATTGGAATGGAATGGAATGGAATGGAATGGAATGGAATGGAATGGAATGGAATGGAATGGAATGGAATGGATTGGGATGGAAAGAATTCGGATGGAATGCAGTGGAATTGTGTGCAATCGTTTGGAATGGAATGGAATGCAATGGAATGCTCTCGATTGGAATGAAACTATATGGAATGGAATCTAAAGGAATGGAATCGAATTGAATGGACTTGGATAGAATGGATTGGAATGGAATGGTCTCCAAAGGAGTGGAATTGGATGGATCAGAAAGGAATGACATGGAATGGAATGGCATGGAGTGGAATAGAACGGAATGGAATTGAATAGAATAGAATCTAATGGAATGGAAAGAATTCATTCAAATGTAATGCACTGGAATGGAATGGAATCGAACAAAATGGAATGGAATGGAACGGAACGGAACGGAACGGAATGGAACGGAATCGAGTGGAATAGAATCCAATGCAATATAAAGGAATGGAATGGAATTGATTCGAATGGAATGGACTCGAATGGAATGGAATCGAATGGAGTAGAATGGAATGGAATGGAATGAAATGGACTCAAATGTAATGGGCTGTAATGCTATGGACTCGAATGGAATGGATTCGAATGTAATGGTTTCGAATGGAACGAAATTGATGGCAATGGAACCAAATGGAATCGAATGGAATGGATTTGAATGTAACGGACTGGAATGTAGTTGACTGGAATGCAATGGACTTGAAAGGAATGAATTCGAATGCAATGTAATGTAATGTAAAACAATGGAAAGTAATGGAGTGGAATGGAATACAGTGGAATGTAATGGTCTCGAATAAAGAGGACTCCATTGGAATGGAATGCAATCGAAAGGAATGGAATTCAATGGAATGGACTGGAAAGGAATGATATCGAACTGGACAGAACGTAAAGAATGGAATCGAATGGATTGGATAGGAATGGAATGGAAACGAATCAAATGGAATGAAATGGAAGAGTTTGGAAACAAATGCAATGGAATGGATTGGAACGCAAAGGATTTGAAAGGAATAGAACACAATGAAATGTCATGGAATGGAATAGAATGGAATGGGATGGAATGGACTCGAATGGAATGGAATGGAATGAAATCGAATGGAATGGGATGGAATGGACTCGAATGGAATGGAACGGAATGTAATGGAATCAAAGAAAATAGAATGGAATGTAATGGAATGGAGTGGACTTAAAAGGATTAGAATGGATTGGAATGGAATTGAGTGGAATCTTGTTAAATGGAATGGAGTGGAATGGACTCGAATGGAATGGAATCTAACGGAATTGAATAGAAAAGAATGGACTTAAATTGAATGTATCCAAATGGAACTCCCTAGAATGGAATGGAATGGAATGGAATTGAATGTAGTGGAAAGACTCGAATGGAATGAAATGGAATGGAAAGGAATGGAATTGAATGAATTGGAATCGAGTGTAATGGACTGGAATAGAAAAGACTCCAATGGAATGCAATTGAGTGCAATGGAATCGAATGGAATGTAATCGAAAGGAATGAAATCCAATGGAATGGAATCGAATGGAATGGACTGGAATGTAATAACTTGAATGGAATGGACTTGAATGGAATGGAATGGATTCGAATGGAATGGAATCAAATCACATCGAATGGGATGGAATGAAATGGAATGGAATGCAATGGAATGGAATGGAATGGAATGGACTCGAATGGAATTGACTCAAAGGGAATGGAATAGAACGGAATAAAAAGGAAATGAATGGAATGGACTGGAATGTCATAGAATGCAGTGGAATAGAATTGAATGGAAGAGAATACGCTCGAATGGAATGGAAAGGAATGAAATGGAATGGATTTTAATGGAATTGTATGGAATGGAAGGGCATGTAATGGAAACTAATGGAATGGAATTGAATGGAAAAGAATCTAAAGGAATTGGAAGGAATGGAAAGGAATGGACATGAATGAAATGCAGTGGAATAGAATACAATGGAACGGACAGGAAACGAGTTGAATCGAAAGGAATGAAATCAAATGGAATAGCCTGGAAAGGAATTGACTCAAATGGAATGGACTGGAATGAAACGGTTTCGAGTGGAACGGAATGCAATGGAATGTAATGGAGTTGGATAGAATCAAATGAAAACGAATGTAATGGAATGGAATGGAAAGGAATGGAAAGGAAATGGATGGAATTGAATCGAATGGAATGGTCTGGAATTGAATGGAACTGAATGGATTGGACTCAAATGGAATGAACTCAAATGCAATAGAGTCAACTGAGATTGAATCTATTAGAACAGAAGGTTATGAAATATAATCATATGGAGTCAAATGGAACGGATTGAAATGAAATGAAAAGGAATGGAGTAGAATCGAATGGAATCAAATGGAACGGACTGGAATGGCACAGATTGTAATGGAACGGACTTGAATGGAAAGGAAGGGAATAGGATCGAATGGAATGGAAAGGAATGAAATGGAATGGATTTTAATGGAAATGTATGGAGTGGAAGGGCATGTAACGGAATCTAATGGAATGGAAATGAATGGAAAATAATCTAAACGAATTGGGAGGAATGGAATGGAATGGACATGAAAGGAATGCAGTGGAATAGAATACAATGGAACGGACGGGAAAGGAATTGGATCAAAAGGAATGAAATTGAAAGGAATAGACTGGAATGGAATTGACTCAAATGGACTGGACTGGAATGGAATGGTTTCGAGTGGAATGGAATGCAACGGAATGGAATGGAATCGAATCGAATCAAATGAAAACAAATGGAATGGAAACGAATGGTATTGAATCGAATGGAGTGGTCTCCAATTGAATGGAATTGAATGGATTGGACTCCAATGGAATGAACTCGAAAGGAATAGAGTCAAATGGGATTGAAACAAATGGAATGGAATGTTATGAAATTTAATCATATGGAGTCAAATGGAATGGACTGAAATGGAATGAAATGGATTGGAATAGAATCAAATGGAATGGAATCAAATGGAATGCACTGGAACGGCATGGAATGGACTTGAAACGAATGGACTCGAATGGAATGAACTCGAATGGAATGGACGTCATAGCTCTGGACTGGAATGAACTCGAATGGAATTGTCTCCAATGGAATGGACTGGAAGGGAATGCAATCGAATGGAATGGAATGGAATCGAATGGAATGAACTCTAATGGAATGGAATAGAATCACATGGACATGAATGGAATGAACTGGAATGGAACTGCCTTGAATGGAATGGAATCGAAAGGAATGATATCGAATAGAAGGGAATAGAGTGGAATGGAATGGAATGGAAAAGATTGGAGTGGAATCGAATGAAATTAGGCTAATTGGAGAGGGATGGAATGGAATGGAAAGTACTAGAAGGTAATGGATTGCAATGTAATCGATACAAATGCAATGGATTCGAATGGAAAGTAATAGTATGGAATGAAATCCAACGGAATTGAACCACAAGGATGGAAATGACTGGAATGGACTCGAATGGAAGGGAATTGAATGGAATGTAATGGACTGGACTGGAATGGAACGGACTCGAAAGGAATGGACGGCAATAGAACCATCTCAAATGAAATGGTCCCGAATGGATTGGAAATGAAAGGAAAGGAATCGCATGGAATGGAATAGTATGGAATGGAACGTTCTGGAATGGAATGGAATCGAAAGGAATGGATTGCAATGGAACTGTGTCGAATGAAATGGACCCGAATGTATTGGTAATGAAAAAAATGGAGTCGCATGGAATGGAATCAATTATAATTGAATGGACTGGAATGGAATGGAATGGACTGAATGGATTGGACTCAACTCGAATGAAATCGAATGGAATGGAATAAAAAGGATGGACTGGAATGGAATATATTCGAATGGAAAGGAATCAAATGGAATGCAATCGAATGGAATGGACTTGGATAGAATGCATTGGAATGGAACGGTCTCAAATGGAGCGGAATTGGATGGATCAGAAAGGAATGAAATGGAATGGAATGGAATAGAACGGAATGGAATTGAATGGAATAGAATCTAATGCAATGGAAAGAATTCATTCAAATGTAATGGACTGGAATGGAATGGAATCGAACAAATTGGAATGGAATGGAATGGAATGGAATGGAATGGAACGGAATGGAATGGAATGGAATGGAATGCTCTCGATTGGAATGAAATTAAATGGAATGGAATCTAAAGGAATGGAATCGAATGGAATGGACTTGGATAGAATGGATTGGAATGGAATGGTCTCCAAAGGAGTGGAATTGGATGGATCAGAAAGGAATGACATGGAATGGAATGGCATGGAGTGGAATAGAACGGAATGGAATTGAATAGAATAGAATCTAATGGAATGGAAAGAATTCATTCAAATGTAATGCACTGGAATGGAATGGAATCGAACAAAATGGAATGTAATGGAACGGAACGGAACGGAATCGAGTGGAATAGAATCCAATGCAATACAATGGAGTGGAATGGATTTGATTCGAATGGAATAGACTCGAATGGAATGGAATCGAATGGAGTAGAATGGAATGGAATGGAATAAAATGGACACAAATGTAATCGGCTGTAATGCTATGGACTCGAATGGAATGGATTAGAATGTAATGGATTCGAATGGAACGAAATTGATGGCAATGTAACCAAATGTAATGGTATGGAATGGATTTGAATGTAACGGACTGGAATGTAGTTGACTGGAATGCAATGGACTTGAAAGGAATGAATTCGAATGTAATGTAATGTAATGTAAAACAATGGAAAGTAATGGAGTGGGATGGAATACAGTGGAATGTAATGGACTCGAATATAGAGGACTCCATTGGAATGGAATGCAATGGAAGGCAATCGAATGGAATGCAATCGAAAGGAATGGAATTCAATGGAATGGACTGGAATGGAATGATATCGAACTGGACAGAACTGTAAAGAATGGAATCGAATGGATTGGAAAGGAATGGAATGGCAACGAATCAAATGGAATGAAATGGAAGAGTTTGGAAACAAATGCAGTGGAATGGATTGGAACGCAAAGATTCGAAAGGAATAGAACACAATGAAATGCCATGGAGGGGAACAGAATGGAATGGGATGGAATGGACTCGAATGGAATGGAATGGAATGGAATGGAATGGAATGGGATGGAATGGACTCGAATGGAATGGAACAGAATGGAATGGAATCAAAGAAAATAGAATGGAATGTAACGGAATGGAGTGGACTCAAAAGAATTAGAATGGATTGGACTGGAATTGAGTGGAATCTTGTTAAATGGAATGGAGTGGAATGGACTCGAATGGAATGGAATCTAACGGAATGGAATAGAAAAGATTGGACTTGAATTGAATGTATCCATATGGAACTCCCTCGAATGGATTGGAATGGATTGGAATGGAATGGAATGGAATTGAATGTAGTGGAAAGACTCAAATGGAATGAAATGGAATGGAAAGGAATGGAATTGAATGAAATGGAATCGAGTGTAATGGACTGGAACAGAAAAGACTCCAATGGAATGCAATTGAGTGCAATGGAATCGAATGGAATGTAATCGAAAGGAATGAAATCGAATGGCATGGAATCGAATGGAATGGACTGGAATGTAATAACTTGAATGGAATGGACTTGAATGGAATGGAATTGAATGGAATGGATTCGAATGGAATGGTATCAAATCATATCGAATGGGATGGAATGGAATGGAATGGGATGGGATGGACTCGAATTGAATCGACTCAAAGGGAATGGAATAGAACGGAATAAAAGGGAAATGAATGGAATGGACTCGAATGTCATAGAATGCAGTAGAATAGAATTGAATGGAAGAGAATACGCTCGAATGGAATGGAAAGGAATGAAATGGAATGGATTTTAATGGAATTGTATGGAATGGAAGGGCATGTAATGGAAACTAACGGAATGGAATTGAATGGAAAATAATCTAAAGAATTGGAAGGAATGTAAAGGAACGGACATGAATGAAATGCAGTGGAATAGAATACAATGGAACGGACAGGAAATGAGTTGAATCGAAAGGAATGAAATCAAATGGAATAGCCTGGAATGGAATTGACTCAAATGGAATGGACTGGAATGAAATGGTTTCGAGTGGAACGGAATGCAATGGAATGTAATGGAGTGGAATACAATCAAATGAAAACGAATGTAATGGAATGGAACGGAAAGGAATGGAATGGAAATGAATGGAATTGAATCGAATGGAATGGACTGGAATGTAATAACTTGAATGGAATGGACTTGAATGGTATGGAATTGAATGGAATGGATTCGAATGGAATGGAATCAAATCACATCGAATGGGATGGAATTGAATGGAATGGAATGCAATGGAATGGAATCGAATGGAATCGACTCAAAGGGAATGGAATAGAACGGAATAAAAGGAAATGAATTGAATGGACTCGAATGTTGTAGAATGCAGTGGAATTGAATTGAATGGAAGAGAATACGCTCGAATGGAATGGAAAGGAATGAAATGGAATGGAATTTAATGGAAATGTGTGGAGTGGAAGGGCATGTAACGGAATCTAATGGAATGGAAATGAATGGAAAATAATCTAAACGAATTGGGAGCAATGGAATGGAATGGACATGAATGGAATGCAGTGGAGTAGAATACAATGGAACGGACGGGAAAGGAATTGGATCAAAAGGAATGAAATTGGAAGGAATAGACTGGAATGGAATTGACTCATATGGACTGGACGGGAATGGAATGGTTTCGAGTGGAATGGAATGCAACGGAATGGAATGGAATCGAATCGAATCAAATGAAAACAAATGGAATGGAAACGAATGGTATTGAATCGAATGGAGTGGCCTGCAATTGAATAGAATTGAATGGATTGGACTCCAATGGAACGAACTCGAAAGGAATACAGTCAAATGGGATTGAATCGAATGGAATGGAGTGGTATGAAATTTAATCATATGGAGTCAAATGGAATGGACTGAAATGGAATGGAATAGAATGAAATGGAATGGAATCAAATGGAATGCACTGGAACGGCATGGAATGGACTTGAAAGGAATGGACTCGAAAGGAATGAACTCGAATGGAATGGACGTCATAGCTCTGGACTGGAATGAACTCGAATGGAATTGTCTCCAATGGAATGGACTGGAAGGGAATGCAATCGAATGGAATGGAATGGAATCGAATGGAATGAACTCTAATGGAATGGAATAGAATCACACGGACATGAATGGAATGAACTGGAATGGAACTGCCTTGAATGGAATGGAATCGAATGGAATGATATCGAATAGAAGGGAATAGAGTGGAATGGAATGGAATGGAAAAGATTGGAGTGGAATCGAATGAAATTAGGCTAATTGGAGAGGGATGGAATGGAATGGAAAGTACTAGAAGGTAATGGATTGCAATGTAATCGATACAAATGCAATGGATTCGAATGGAAAGTAATAGTATGGAATGAAATCCAATGGAATTGAACCTCAAGGATGGAAATGAATGGAATGGACTCGAATGGAAGGGAATTGAATGGAATGTAATGGACTGGACTGGAATGGAACGGACTCGAAAGGAATGGACGGCAATAGAACCATCTCGAATGAAATGGTCCCGAATGGATTGGAAATGAAAGGAAAGGAATCGCATGGAATGGAATAGAATGGAATGGAACTGTCTGGAATGGAATGGAATCGAAAGGAATGGATTGCAATGGAACCGTCTCGAATGAAATGGACCCGAATGGATTGGAAATGAAAAAAATGGAGTCGCATGGAATGGAATCAATTAGAATTGAATGGACTGGAATGGAATGGAATGGACTGAATGGAATGGACTCAACTCGAATGGAATCGAATGGAATGGAATCAAAAGGGATGGACTGGAACGGAATGTATTCGAATGGACTGGAATCAAAAGGAATGCAATCGAATGGAATGGACGTGGATAGAATGGATTGGAATGGAATGGTCTCAAATGGAGTGGAATTGGATGGATCAGAAAGGAATGAAATGGAATGGAATGGAATATAACAGAATGGAATTGAATGGAATAGAATCTAATGCAATGGAAAGAATTCATTCAAATATAATGGACTGGAATGGAATGGAATCGAGCAAATTGGAATGGAATGGAATGGAATGGAATGGAATGGAATGGAATGGAATGGAATGGAATGGAATGGAATGGAATGGAATGGAATGGAAAGAATTCGGATGGAATGCAGTGGAATTGTGTGCAGTCGTTTGGAATGGAATGGAATGGAATGGAATGCTCTCCATTGGATTGAAATTAAATGGAATGGAATCTAAAGGAATGGAATCGAATGGAATGGACTTGGATAGAATGGATTGGAATGGAATGGTCTCAAAAGGAGTGGAATTGGATGGATCAGAAAGGAATGACATGGAATGGAATGGCATGGAGTGGAATAGAACGGAATGGAATTGAATAGAATAGAATCTAATGGAATGGAAAGAATTCATTCAAAAGTAATGCACTGGAATGGAATGGAATCGAACAAAATGGAATGGAATGGAACGGAAAGAAACGGAACGGAACGGAACAGAACAGAATGGAATCTTGTTTAATAGAATCCAATGCAATACAATGGAATGGAGTGGAATTGATTCGAGTGGAATAGGCTCGAATGGAATGGAATCGAATGGAGTAGAATGGAATGGAATGGAATGAAATGGACTCAAATGTAATGGGCTGTAATGCTATGGACTCGAATGGAATGGATTCGAATGTAATGGATTCGAATGGAACGAAATTGATGGCAATGGAACCAAATGGAATGGAATGGAATGGATTTGAATGTAACGGACTGGAATGTAGTTGACTGGAATGCAATGGACTTGAAAGGAATGAATTCGAATGTAATGTAATGTAATGTAATGTAAAACAATGGAAAGTAATGGAGTGGAATGGAATACAGTGGAATGTAATGGACTCGAATATAGAGGACTCCATTGGAATGGAATGCAATGGAAGGCAATCGAATGGAATGCAATCAAAAGGAATGGAATTCAATGGAATGGACTGGAATGGAATGATATCGAACTGGACAGAACGGAAAAGAATGGAGTCGAATGGATTGGAAAGGAATGGAATGGAAACGAATCAAATGGAAAGAAATGGAAGAGTTTGGAAACAAATGCAATGGAATGGATAGGAACGCAAAGGATTCGAAAGGAATAGAACACAATGAAATGTCATGGAATGGAATAGAATGGAATGGGGTGGAATGGACTCGAATGGAATGGAATGGAGTGGACTCGAATGGAATGGAACGGAATGGAATGGAATCAAAGAAAATAGAATGGAATGTAATGGAATGGAGTGGACTCAAAAGGATTAGAATGGATTGGACTGGAATTGAGTGGAATCTTGTTAAATGGAATGGAGTGGAATGGACTCGAATGGAATGGAATCTAACGGAATGGAATAGAAAAGAATGGACTTGAATTGAATGTATCCAAATGGAACTCCCTCGAATGGAATGGAATGGAATGGAATGGAATGGAATTGAATGTAGTGGAAAGACTCGAATGGAATGAAATGGAATGGAAAGGAATGGAATAGAATGAAATGGAATCGAGTTTAATGGACTGGAATAGAAAAGACTCCAATGGAATGCAATTGAGTGCAATGGAATCGAATGGAATGTAATCGAAAGGAATGAAATCCAATGGAATGGAATCGAATGGAATGGACTGGAATGTAATAACTTGAATGGAATGGACTTGAATGGACTTGAATGGAATGGAATGGATTCGAATGGAATGGAATCAAATCACATGGAATGGGATGGAATGGAATGGAATGGAATGGAATGGGATGGAATGGACTCGAATGGAATCTACTCAAAGGGAATGGAATAGAACGGAATAAAAGGGAAATGAATGGAATGGACACGAACGTCATAGAATGCAGTGGAATAGAATTGAATGGAAGAGAATACGCTCGAATGGAATGGAAAGGAAAGAAATGGAATGGATTTTAATGGAATTGCATGGAATGGAAGGGCATGTAATGGAAACTAATGGAATGGAATTGAATGGAAAAGAATCTAAAGGAATTGGAAGGAATGGAAAGGAATGGACACGAATGAAATGCCGTGGAATAGAATACAATGGAACGGACAGGAAACGAGCTGAATCGAAAGGAATGAAATCAAATGGAATGGCCTGGAATGGAATTGACTCAAATGGAATGGACTGGAATGAAACGGTTTCGAGTGGAACGGAATGCAATGGAATGTAATGGAGTCGAATAGAATAAAATGAAAATGAATGTAATGGAATTGAATGGAAAGGAATGGAATGGAATTGGATGGAATTGAATCGAATGGAATGGTCTGGAATTGAATGGAACTGAATGGATTGGACTCAAATGGAATGAACTCAAATGGAATAGAGTCAAATGAGATTGAATCTAATAGAATGGAAGGTTATGAAATTTAATCATATGGAGTCAAATGGAACGGATTGAAATGAAATGAAAAGGAATGGAGTAGAATCGAATGGAATCAAATGGAATGGACTGGAATGGCACGGACTGTAATGGAATGGACTTGAATGGGAAGGAAGGGAATAGGCTCGAATGGAATGGAAAGGAATGAAATGGAATGGATTTTAATGGAAATGTATGGAGTGGAAGGGCATGTAACGGAATCTAATGGAATGGAAATGAATGGAAAATAATCTAAACGAATTGGGAGGAATGGAATGGAATGGACATGAATGGAATGCAGTGGAATAGAATACAATGGAACGGACGGGAAAGGAATTGGATCAAAAGGAATGAAATTGAAAGGAATAGACTGGAATGGAATTGACTCAAATGGACTGGACTGGAATGGAATGGTTTCGAGTGGAATGGAATGCAACGGAATGGAATGGAATCGAATCGAATCAAATGAAAACAAATGGAATGGAAACGAATGGTATTGAATCGAATGGAGTGGTCTGCAATTGAATGGAATTGAATGGATTGGACTCCAATGGAACAAACTCGAAAGGAATAGAGTCAAGTGGGATTGAATCGAATGGAATGGAATGTTATGAAATTTAATCATATGGAGTCAAATGGAATGGACTGAAATGGAATGAAATGGATTGGAATAGAATCAAATGGAATGGAATCAAATGGAATGAACTGGAACGGCATGGAATGGACTTGAAACGAATGGACTCGAATGGAATGAACTCTTATGGAATGGACGTCATAGCTCTGGACTGGAATGAACTCGAATGGAATTGTCTCCAATGGAATGGACTGGAAGGGAATGCAATCGAATGGAATGGAATGGAATCGAATGGAATGAACTCTAATGGAATGGAATAGAATCACATGGACATGAATGGAAAGAACTGGAATGGAACTGCCTTGAATGGAATGGAATCGAATGGAATGATATCGAATAGAAGGGAATAGAGTGGAATGGAATGGAATGGAAAAGATTGGAGTGGAATCGAATGAAATTAGGCTAATTGGAGAGGGATGGAATGGAATGGAAAGTACTAGAAGGTAATGGATTGCAATGTAATCGATACAAATGCAATGGATTCGAATGGAAAGTAATAGTATGGAATGAAATCCAATGGAATTGAACCACAAGGATGGAAATGAATGGAATGGAGTCGAATGGAAGGGAATTGAATGGAATGTAATGGACTGGACTGGAATGGAACGGACTCGAAAGGAATGGACGGCAATAGAACCATCTCGAATGAAATGGTCCCGAATGGATTGGAAATGAAAGGAAAGGAATCACATGGAATGGAATAGAATGGAATGCAACGGTCTGCAATGGAATGGAATCAAAAGAAATGGATTACAATGGAACCGTCTGGAATGAAATGGACCCGAATGGATTGGAAATGAAAAAAATGGAGTCGAATGGAAAGGAATCAATTAGAATTGAATGGACTGGAATGGAATGGAATGGACTGAATGGAATGGACTCAACTCGAATGGAATCGAATGGAATGGAATCAAAAGGGATGGACTGGAATGGAATGAATTCGAATGGAATGGAATCAAATGGAATGCAATCGAATGGAATGGACTTGGATAGAATGGATTGGAACGGAATGGTCTCAAATGGAGTGGAATTGGATGGATCAGAAAGGAATGAAATGGAATGGAATGGAATAGAACGGAATGGAATTGAATGGAATAGAATCTAATGCAATGGAAAGAATTCATTCAAATGTAATGGACTGGAATGAAATTGAATCGAACAAATTGGAATGGAATGGAATGGAATGGAATGGAATGGAATGGAATGGAATGGAATGGAATGGATTGGGATGGAAAGAATTCGGATGGAATGCAGTGGAATTGTGTGCAATCGTTTGGAATGGAATGGAATGCAATGGAATGCTCTCGATTGGAATGAAACTATATGGAATGGAATCTAAAGGAATGGAATCGAATGGAATGGACTTGGATAGAATGGATTGGAATGGAATGGTCTCAAAAGGAGTGGAATTGGATGGATCAGAAAGGAATGACATGGAATGGAATGGCATGGAGTGGAATAGAACGGAATGGAATTGAATAGAATAGAATCTAATGGAATGGAAAGAATTCATTCAAATGTAATGCACTGGAATGGAATGGAATCGAACAAAATGGAATGGAATGGAACGGAACGGAACGGAACGGAATGGAACGGAATCGAGTGGAATAGAATCCAATGCAATATAAAGGAATGGAATGGAATTGATTCGAATGGAATGGACTCGAATGGAATGGAATCGAATGGAGTAGAATGGAATGGAATGGAATGAAATGGACTCAAATGTAATGGGCTGTAATGCTATGGACTCGAATGGAATGGATTCGAATGTAATGGTTTCGAATGGAACGAAATTGATGGCAATGGAACCAAATGGAATCGAATGGAATGGATTTGAATGTAACGGACTGGAATGTAGTTGACTGGAATGCAATGGACTTGAAAGGAATGAATTCGAATGCAATGTAATGTAATGTAAAACAATGGAAAGTAATGGAGTGGAATGGAATACAGTGGAATGTAATGGTCTCGAATAAAGAGGACTCCATTGGAATGGAATGCAATCGAAAGGAATGGAATTCAATGGAATGGACTGGAAAGGAATGATATCGAACTGGACAGAACGTAAAGAATGGAATCGAATGGATTGGATAGGAATGGAATGGAAACGAATCAAATGGAATGAAATGGAAGAGTTTGGAAACAAATGCAATGGAATGGATTGGAACGCAAAGGATTTGAAAGGAATAGAACACAATGAAATGTCATGGAATGGAATAGAATGGAATGGGATGGAATGGACTCGAATGGAATGGAATGGAATGAAATCGAATGGAATGGGATGGAATGGACTCGAATGGAATGGAACGGAATGTAATGGAATCAAAGAAAATAGAATGGAATGTAATGGAATGGAGTGGACTTAAAAGGATTAGAATGGATTGGAATGGAATTGAGTGGAATCTTGTTAAATGGAATGGAGTGGAATGGACTCGAATGGAATGGAATCTAACGGAATTGAATAGAAAAGAATGGACTTAAATTGAATGTATCCAAATGGAACTCCCTAGAATGGAATGGAATGGAATGGAATTGAATGTAGTGGAAATACTCGAATGGAATGAAATGGAATGGAAAGGAATGGAATTGAATGAATTGGAATCGAGTGTAATGGACTGGAATAGAAAAGACTCCAATGGAATGCAATTGAGTGCAATGGAATCGAATGGAATGTAATCGAAAGGAATGAAATCCAATGGAATGGAATCGAATGGAATGGACTGGAATGTAATAACTTGAATGGAATGGACTTGAATGGAATGGAATGGATTCGAATGGAATGGAATCAAATCACATCGAATGGGATGGAATGAAATGGAATGGAATGCAATGGAATGGAATGGAATGGAATGGACTCGAATGGAATTGACTCAAAGGGAATGGAATAGAACGGAATAAAAAGGAAATGAATGGAATGGACTGGAATGTCATAGAATGCAGTGGAATAGAATTGAATGGAAGAGAATACGCTCGAATGGAATGGAAAGGAATGAAATGGAATGGATTTTAATGGAATTGTATGGAATGGAAGGGCATGTAATGGAAACTAATGGAATGGAATTGAATGGAAAAGAATCTAAAGGAATTGGAAGGAATGGAAAGGAATGGACATGAATGAAATGCAGTGGAATAGAATACAATGGAACGGACAGGAAACGAGTTGAATCGAAAGGAATGAAATCAAATGGAATAGCCTGGAAAGGAATTGACTCAAATGGAATGGACTGGAATGAAACGGTTTCGAGTGGAACGGAATGCAATGGAATGTAATGGAGCTGGATAGAATCAAATGAAAACGAATGTAATGGAATGGAATGGAAAGGAATGGAAAGGAAATGGATGGAATTGAATCGAATGGAATGGTCTGGAATTGAATGGAACTGAATGGATTGGACTCAAATGGAATGAACTCAAATGCAATAGAGTCAACTGAGATTGAATCTATTAGAACAGAAGGTTATGAAATATAATCATATGGAGTCAAATGGAACGGATTGAAATGAAATGAAAAGGAATGGAGTAGAATCGAATGGAATCAAATGGAACGGACTGGAATGGCACAGATTGTAATGGAACGGACTTGAATGGAAAGGAAGGGAATAGGATCGAATGGAATGGAAAGGAATGAAATGGAATGGATTTTAATGGAAATGTATGGAGTGGAAGGGCATGTAACGGAATCTAATGGAATGGAAATGAATGGAAAATAATCTAAACGAATTGGGAGGAATGGAATGGAATGGACATGAAAGGAATGCAGTGGAATAGAATACAATGGAACGGACGGGAAAGGAATTGGATCAAAAGGAATGAAATTGAAAGGAATAGACTGGAATGGAATTGACTCAAATGGACTGGACTGGAATGGAATGGTTTCGAGTGGAATGGAATGCAACGGAATGGAATGGAATCGAATCGAATCAAATGAAAACAAATGGAATGGAAACGAATGGTATTGAATCGAATGGAGTGGTCTCCAATTGAATGGAATTGAATGGATTGGACTCCAATGGAATGAACTCGAAAGGAATAGAGTCAAATGGGATTGAAACAAATGGAATGGAATGTTATGAAATTTAATCATATGGAGTCAAATGGAATGGACTGAAATGGAATGAAATGGATTGGAATAGAATCAAATGGAATGGAATCAAATGGAATGCACTGGAACGGCATGGAATGGACTTGAAAGGAATGGACTCGAATGGAATGAACTCGAATGGAATGGACGTCATAGCTCTGGACTGGAATGAACTCGAATGGAATTGTCTCCAATGGAATGGACTGGAAGGGAATGCAATCGAATGGAATGGAATGGAATCGAATGGAATGAACTCTAATGGAATGGAATAGAATCACATGGACATGAATGGAATGAACTGGAATGGAACTGCCTTGAATGGAATGGAATCGAAAGGAATGATATCGAATAGAAGGGAATAGAGTGGAATGGAATGGAATGGAAAAGATTGGAGTGGAATCGAATGAAATTAGGCTAATTGGAGAGGGATGGAATGGAATGGAAAGTACTAGAAGGTAATGGATTGCAATGTAATCGATACAAATGCAATGGATTCGAATGGAAAGTAATAGTATGGAATGAAATCCAACGGAATTGAACCACAAGGATGGAAATGACTGGAATGGACTCGAATGGAAGGGAATTGAATGGAATGTAATGGACTGGACTGGAATGGAACGGACTCGAAAGGAATGGACGGCAATAGAACCATCTCAAATGAAATGGTCCCGAATGGATTGGAAATGAAAGGAAAGGAATCGCATGGAATGGAATAGTATGGAATGGAACGTTCTGGAATGGAATGGAATCGAAAGGAATGGATTGCAATGGAACTGTGTCGAATGAAATGGACCCGAATGTATTGGTAATGAAAAAAATGGAGTCGCATGGAATGGAATCAATTATAATTGAATGGACTGGAATGGAATGGAATGGACTGAATGGATTGGACTCAACTCGAATGAAATCGAATGGAATGGAATAAAAAGGATGGACTGGAATGGAATATATTCGAATGGAAAGGAATCAAATGGAATGCAATCGAATGGAATGGACTTGGATAGAATGCATTGGAATGGAACGGTCTCAAATGGAGCGGAATTGGATGGATCAGAAAGGAATGAAATGGAATGGAATGGAATAGAACGGAATGGAATTGAATGGAATAGAATCTAATGCAATGGAAAGAATTCATTCAAATGTAATGGACTGGAATGGAATGGAATCGAACAAATTGGAATGGAATGGAATGGAATGGAATGGAATGGAACGGAATGGAATGGAATGGAATGGAATGCTCTCGATTGGAATGAAATTAAATGGAATGGAATCTAAAGGAATGGAATCGAATGGAATGGACTTGGATAGAATGGATTGGAATGGAATGGTCTCCAAAGGAGTGGAATTGGATGGATCAGAAAGGAATGACATGGAATGGAATGGCATGGAGTGGAATAGAACGGAATGGAATTGAATAGAATAGAATCTAATGGAATGGAAAGAATTCATTCAAATGTAATGCACTGGAATGGAATGGAATCGAACAAAATGGAATGTAATGGAACGGAACGGAACGGAATCGAGTGGAATAGAATCCAATGCAATACAATGGAGTGGAATGGATTTGATTCGAATGGAATAGACTCGAATGGAATGGAATCGAATGGAGTAGAATGGAATGGAATGGAATAAAATGGACACAAATGTAATCGGCTGTAATGCTATGGACTCGAATGGAATGGATTAGAATGTAATGGATTCGAATGGAACGAAATTGATGGCAATGTAACCAAATGGAATGGTATGGAATGGATTTGAATGTAACGGACTGGAATGTAGTTGACTGGAATGCAATGGACTTGAAAGGAATGAATTCGAATGTAATGTAATGTAATGTAAAACAATGGAAAGTAATGGAGTGGGATGGAATACAGTGGAATGTAATGGACTCGAATATAGAGGACTCCATTGGAATGGAATGCAATGGAAGGCAATCGAATGGAATGCAATCGAAAGGAATGGAATTCAATGGAATGGACTGGAATGGAATGATATCGAACTGGACAGAACTGTAAAGAATGGAATCGAATGGATTGGAAAGGAATGGAATGGCAACGAATCAAATGGAATGAAATGGAAGAGTTTGGAAACAAATGCAGTGGAATGGATTGGAACGCAAAGATTCGAAAGGAATAGAACACAATGAAATGCCATGGAGGGGAACAGAATGGAATGGGATGGAATGGACTCGAATGGAATGGAATGGAATGGAATGGAATGGGATGGAATGGACTCGAATGGAATGGAACGGAATGGAATGGAATCAAAGAAAATAGAATGGAATGTAACGGAATGGAGTGGACTCAAAAGAATTAGAATGGATTGGACTGGAATTGAGTGGAATCTTGTTAAATGGAATGGAGTGGAATGGACTCGAATGGAATGGAATCTAACGGAATGGAATAGAAAAGATTGGACTTGAATTGAATGTATCCATATGGAACTCCCTCGAATGGATTGGAATGGATTGGAATGGAATGGAATGGAATTGAATGTAGTGGAAAGACTCAAATGGAATGAAATGGAATGGAAAGGAATGGAATTGAATGAAATGGAATCGAGTGTAATGGACTGGAACAGAAAAGACTCCAATGGAATGCAATTGAGTGCAATGGAATCGAATGGAATGTAATCGAAAGGAATGAAATCGAATGGCATGGAATCGAATGGAATGGACTGGAATGTAATAACTTGAATGGAATGGACTTGAATGGAATGGAATTGAATGGAATGGATTCGAATGGAATGGTATCAAATCATATCGAATGGGATGGAATGGAATGGAATGGGATGGGATGGACTCGAATTGAATCGACTCAAAGGGAATGGAATAGAACGGAATAAAAGGGAAATGAATGGAATGGACTCGAATGTCATAGAATGCAGTAGAATAGAATTGAATGGAAGAGAATACGCTCGAATGGAATGGAAAGGAATGAAATGGAATGGATTTTAATGGAATTGTATGGAATGGAAGGGCATGTAATGGAAACTAACGGAATGGAATTGAATGGAAAATAATCTAAAGAATTGGAAGGAATGTAAAGGAACGGACATGAATGAAATGCAGTGGAATAGAATACAATGGAACGGACAGGAAATGAGTTGAATCGAAAGGAATGAAATCAAATGGAATAGCCTGGAATGGAATTGACTCAAATGGAATGGACTGGAATGAAATGGTTTCGAGTGGAACGGAATGCAATGGAATGTAATGGAGTGGAATACAATCAAATGAAAACGAATGTAATGGAATGGAACGGAAAGGAATGGAATGGAAATGAATGGAATTGAATCGAATGGAATGGACTGGAATGTAATAACTTGAATGGAATGGACTTGAATGGTATGGAATTGAATGGAATGGATTCGAATGGAATGGAATCAAATCACATCGAATGGGATGGAATTGAATGGAATGGAATGCAATGGAATGGAATCGAATGGAATCGACTCAAAGGGAATGGAATAGAACGGAATAAAAGGAAATGAATTGAATGGACTCGAATGTTGTAGAATGCAGTGGAATTGAATTGAATGGAAGAGAATACGCTCGAATGGAATGGAAAGGAATGAAATGGAATGGAATTTAATGGAAATGTGTGGAGTGGAAGGGCATGTAACGGAATCTAATGGAATGGAAATGAATGGAAAATAATCTAAACGAATTGGGAGCAATGGAATGGAATGGACATGAATGGAATGCAGTGGAGTAGAATACAATGGAACGGACGGGAAAGGAATTGGATCAAAAGGAATGAAATTGGAAGGAATAGACTGGAATGGAATTGACTCATATGGACTGGACGGGAATGGAATGGTTTCGAGTGGAATGGAATGCAACGGAATGGAATGGAATCGAATCGAATCAAATGAAAACAAATGGAATGGAAACGAATGGTATTGAATCGAATGGAGTGGCCTGCAATTGAATAGAATTGAATGGATTGGACTCCAATGGAACGAACTCGAAAGGAATACAGTCAAATGGGATTGAATCGAATGGAATGGAGTGGTATGAAATTTAATCATATGGAGTCAAATGGAATGGACTGAAATGGAATGGAATAGAATCAAATGGAATGGAATCAAATGGAATGCACTGGAACGGCATGGAATGGACTTGAAAGGAATGGACTCGAAAGGAATGAACTCGAATGGAATGGACGTCATAGCTCTGGACTGGAATGAACTCGAATGGAATTGTCTCCAATGGAATGGACTGGAAGGGAATGCAATCGAATGGAATGGAATGGAATCGAATGGAATGAACTCTAATGGAATGGAATAGAATCACACGGACATGAATGGAATGAACTGGAATGGAACTGCCTTGAATGGAATGGAATCGAATGGAATGATATCGAATAGAAGGGAATAGAGTGGAATGGAATGGAATGGAAAAGATTGGAGTGGAATCGAATGAAATTAGGCTAATTGGAGAGGGATGGAATGGAATGGAAAGTACTAGAAGGTAATGGATTGCAATGTAATCGATACAAATGCAATGGATTCGAATGGAAAGTAATAGTATGGAATGAAATCCAATGGAATTGAACCTCAAGGATGGAAATGAATGGAATGGACTCGAATGGAAGGGAATTGAATGGAATGTAATGGACTGGACTGGAATGGAATGGACTCGAAAGGAATGGACGGCAATAGAACCATCTCGAATGAAATGGTCCCGAATGGATTGGAAATGAAAGGAAAGGAATCGCATGGAATGGAATAGAATGGAATGGGACTGTCTGGAATGGAATGGAATCGAAAGGAATGGATTGCAATGGAACCGTCTCGAATGAAATGGACCCGAAAGGATTGGAAATGAAAAAAATGGAGTCGAATGGAATGGAATCAATTAGAATTGAATGGACTGGAATGGAATGGAATGGACTGAATGGAATGGACTCAACTCGAATGGAATCGAATGGAATGGAATCAAAAGGGATGGACTGGAACGGAATGTATTCGAATGGACTGGAATCAAATGGAATGCAATCGAATGGAATGGACTTGGATAGAATGGATTGGAATGGAATGGTCTCAAATGGAGTGGAATTGGATGGATCAGAAAGGAATGAAATGGAATGGAATGGAATATAATGGAATGGAATTGAATGGAATAGAATCTAATACAATGGAAAGAATTCATTCAAATGTAATGGACTTTAATGGAATGGAATCGAGCAAATTGGAATGGAATGGAATGGAATGGAATGGAATGGAATGGAATGGAAAGAATTCGGATGGAATGCAGTGGAGTTGTGTGCAGTCGTTTGGAATGGAATGGAATGGAATGGAATGCTCTCCATTGGAATGAAATTAAATGGAATGGAATCTAAAGGAATGGAATCGAATGGAATGGACTTGGATAGAATGGATTGGAATGGAATGGTCTCAAAAGGAGTGGAATTGGATGGATCAGAAAGGAATGACATGGAAAGGAATGGCATGGAGTGGAATAGAACGGAATGGAATTGAATAGAATAGAATCTAATTGAATGGAAAGAATTCATTCAAATGTAATGCACTGGAATGGAATGGAATCGAACAAAATGGAATAGAATGGAACGGAAAGAAACGGAACGGAACGGAACGGAACGGAATGGAATCGTGTTTAATAGAATCCAATGCAATACAATGGAATGGAATGGAATTGATTCGAGTGGAATAGACTCGAATGGAATGGATTCTAATGGAGTAGAATGGAATGGAATGGAATGAAATGGACTCAAATGTAATGGGCTGTAATGCTATGGACTCGAATGGAATGGATTCGAATGTAATGGATTCGAATGGAACGAAATTGATGGCAATGGAACCAAATGGAATGGAATGGAATGGATTTGAATGTAACGGACTGGAATGTAGTTGACTGGAATGCAATGGACTTGAAAGGAATGAATTCGAATGTAATGTAATGTAATGTAAAACAATGGAAAGTAATGGAGTGGAATGGAATACAGTGGAATGTAATGGACTCGAATATAGAGGACTCCATTGGAATGGAATGCAATGGAAGGCAATCGAATGGAATGCAATCAAAAGGAATGGAATTCAATGGAATGGACTGGAATGGAATGATATCGAACTGGACAGAATGGAAAAGAATGGAGTCGAATGGATTGGAAAGGAATGGAATGGAAACGAATCAAATGGAATGAAATGGAAGAGTTTGGAAACAAATGCAATGGAATGGATTGGAACGCAAAGGATTCGAAAGGAATAGAACATAATGAAATGTCATGGAATGGAATAGAATGGAATGGGGTGGAATGGACTCGAATGGAATGGAATGGAGTGGACTCGAATGGAATGGAACGGAATGGAATGGAATCAAAGAAAATAGAATGGAATGTAATGGAATGGAGTGGACTCAAAAGGATTAGAATGGATTGGACTGGAATTGAGTGGAATCTTGTTAAATGGAATGGAGTGGAATGGACTCGAATGGAATGGAATCTAACGGAATGGAATAGAAAAGAATGGACTTGAATTGGATATATCCAAATGGAACTCCCTCGAATGGAATGGAATGGAATGGAATGGAATGGAATGCAGTGGAAAGACTCGAGTGGAATGAAATGGAATGGAAAGGAATGGAATTGAATGAAATGGAATCGAGTGTAATGGACTGGAATAGAAAAGACTCCAATGGAATGCAATTGAGTGCAATGGAATCGAATGGAATGTAATCGAAAGGAATGAAATCCAATGGAATGGAATCGAATGGAATGGACTGGAATGTAATAACTTGAATGGAATGGACTTCAACGGAATGGAATGGATTCGAATGGAATGGAATCAAATCACATCGAATGGGATGGAATGGAATGGAATGGAATGGAATGGAATGGAATGGAATGGAATGGACTCGAATGGAATCGACTCAAAGGGAATGGAATAGAACGGAATAAAAGGGAAATGAATGGAATGGACTGGAATGTCATAGAATGCAGTGGAATAGAATTGAATGGAAGAGAATACGCTCGAATGGAATGGAAAGGAATGAAATGGAATGGATTTTAATGGAATTGTATGGAATGGAAGGGCATGTAATGGAAACTAATGGAATGGAATTGAATGGAAAAGAATCTAAAGGAATTGGAAGGAATGGAAAGGAATGGACATGAATGAAATGCAGTTGAATAGAATACAATGGAACGGACAGGAAACGAGTTGAATCCAAAGGAATGAAATCAAATGGAATAGCCTGGAATGGAATTGAGTCAAATGGAATGGACTGGAATGAAACGGTTTCGAGTGGAACGGAATGCAATGGAATGTAATGGAGTCGAATAGAATGAAATGAAAACGAATGTAATGGAATGGAATGGAAAGGAATGGAATGGAAATCAATGGAATTGAATCGAATGGAATGGTCTGGAATTGAATGGAACAGAATGGGTTGGACTCAAATGGAATGAACTCAAATGGAATAGAGTCAAATGAGATTGAATCTAATAGAATGGAAGGTTATTAAATTTAATCATATGGAGTCAAATGGAACGGATGGAAATGACATGAAAAGGAATGGAGTAGAATCGAATGGAATCAAATGGAATGGACTGGAACGGCACGGACTGAAATGTAATGGACTTGAATGGAAAGGAAGGGAATAGGCTCGAATGGAATGGAAAGGAATGAAATGGAATGGATTTTAATGGAAATATATGGAGTGGAAGGGCATGTAACGGAATCTAATGGAATGGAAATGAATGGAAAGTAATCTAAACGAATTGGGAGGAATGGAATGGACATGAATGGAATGCAGTGGAATAGAATACAATGGAACGGGTGGGAAAGGAATTGGATCAAAAGGAATGAAATTGAAAGGAATAGACTGGAATGGAATTGACTCAAATGGACTGGACTGGAATGGAATGGTTTCGAGTTCAATGGAATGCAACGGAATGGAATGGAATCGAATCGAATCAAATGAAAACAAATGGAATGGAAACGAATGGTATTGAATCGAATGGAGTGGTCTGCAATTGAATGGAATTGAATGGATTGGACTCCAATGGAACGAACTCGAAAGGAATAGAGTCAAATGGGATTGACTCGAATGGAATGGAATGTTATGAAATTTAATCATATGGAGTCAAATGGAATGGACTGAAATGGAATGAAATGGAATGGAATAGAATCAAATGGAATGGAATCAAATGGAATGCACTGGAACGGCATGGAATGGACTTGAAACGAATGGACTCGAAAGGAATGAACTTGAATGGAATGGACGTCATAGCTCTGGACTGGAATGAACTCGAATGGAATTGTCTCCAATGGAATGGACTGGAAGGGAATGCAATCGAATGGAATGGAATGGAATCGAATGGAATGAACTCTAATGGAATGGAATAGAATCACATGGACATGAATGGAATGAACTGGAATGGAACTGCATTGAATGGAATGGAATCGAATGGAATGATATCGAATAGAAGGGAATAGAGTGGAATGGAATGGAATGGAAAAGATTGGAGTGGAATCGAATGAAATTAGGCTAATTGGAGAGGGATGGAATGGAATGGAAAGTACTAGAAGGTAATGGATTGCAATGTAATCGATACAAATGCAATGGATTCGAATGGAAAGTAATAGTATGGAATGAAATCCAATGGAATTGAACCACAAGGATGGAAATGAATGGAATGGACTCGAATGGAAGGGAATTGAATGGAATGTAATGGACTGGACTGGAATGGAATGGACTCGAAAGGAATGGACGGCAATAGAACCATCTCGAATGAAATGGTCCCGAATGGATTGGAAATGAAAGGAAAGGCATCGCATGGAATGGAATAGAATGGAATGGAACTGTCTGGAATGGAATGGAATCGAAAGGAATGGATTGCAATGGAACCGTCTCGAATGAAATGGACCCGAATGGATTGGAAATGAAAAAAATGGAGTCGAATGGAATGGAATCAATTAGAATTGAATGGACTGGAATGGAATGGAATGGACTGAATGGAATGGACTCAACTCGAATGGAATCGAATGGAATGGAATCAAAAGGGATGGACTGGAATGGAATGTATTCGAATGGACTGGAATCAAATGGAATGCAATCGAATGGAATGGACTTGGATAGAATGGATTGGAATGGAATGGTCTCAAATGGAGTGGAATTGGATGGATCAGAAAGGAATGAAATGGAATGGAATGGAATAGAACGGAATGGAATTGAATGGAATAGAATCTAATACAATGGAAAGAATTCATTCAAATGTAATGGACTTTAATGGAATGGAATCGAGCAAATTGGAATGGAATGGAATGGAATGGAATGGAATGGAATGGAATGGAATGGAATGGAATGGAATGGAAAGAATTCGGATGGAATGCAGTGGAATTGTGTGCAGTCGTTTGGAATGGAATGGAATGGAATGGAATGCTCTCGATTGGAATGAAATTAAATGGAATGGAATCTAAAGGAATGGAATCGAATGGAATGGACTTGGATAGAATGGATTGGAATGGAATGGTCTCAAAAGGAGTGGAATTGGATGGATCAGAAAGGAATGACATGGAATGGAATGGCATGGAGTGGAATAGAACGGAATGGAATTGAATAGAATAGAATCTAATGGAATGGAAAGAATTCATTCAAATGTAATGCACTGGAATGGAATGGAATCGAACAAAATGGAATGGAATGGAACGGAAAGAAACGGAACGGAACGGAACGGAACGGAATGGAATCGTGTTTAATAGAATCCAATGCAATACAATGGAATGGAATGGAATTGATGCGAGTGGAATAGACTCGAATGGAATGGAATCGAATGGAGTAGAATGGAATGAAATGGAATGAAATGGACTCAAATGTAATGGGCTGTAATGCTATGGACTCGAATGGAATGGATTCGAATGTAATGGATTCGAATGGAACGAAATTGATGGCAATGGAACCAAATGGAATGGAATGGAATGGATTTGAATGTAACGGACTGGAATGTAGTTGACTGGAATGCAATGGACTTGAAAGGAATGAATTCGAATGTAATGTAATGTAATGTAAAACAATGGAAAATAATGGAGTGGAATGGAATACAGTGGAATGTAACGGACTCGAATATAGAGGACTCCATTGGAATGGAATGCAATGGAAGGCAATCGAATGGAATGCAATCAAAAGGAATGGAATTCAATGGAATGGACTGGAATGGAATGATATCGAACTGGACAGAATGGAAAAGAATGGAGTCGAATGGATTGGAAAGGAATGGAATGGAAACGAATCAAATGGAATGAAATGGAAGAGTTTGGAAACAAATGCAATGGAATGGATTGGAACGCAAAGGATTCGAAAGGAATAGAACACAATGAAATGTCATGGAATGGAATAGAATGGAATGGGGTGGAATGGACTCGAATGGAATGGAATGGAGTGGACTCGAATGGAATGGAACGGAATGGAATGGAATCAAAGAAAATAGAATGGAATGTAATGGAATGGAGTGGACTCAAAAGGATTAGAATGGATTGGACTGGAATTGAGTGGAATCTTGTTAAATGGAATGGAGTGGAATGGACTCGAATGGAATGGAATCTAACGGAATGTAATAGAAAAGAATGGACTTGAATTGAATGTATCCAAATGGAACTCCCTCGAATGGAATGGAATGGAATGGAATGGAATGGAATGGAATGGAATGGAATGGAATGCAGTGGAAAGACTCGAATGGAATGAAATGGAATGGAAAGGAATGGAATTGAATGAAATGGAATCGAGTGTAATGGACTGGAATAGAAAAGACTCCAATGGAATGCAATTGAGTGCAATGGAATCGAATGGAATGTAATCAAAAGGAATGAAATCCAATGGAATGGAATCGAATGGAATGGACTGGAATGTAATAACTTGAATGGAATGGACTTGAATGGAATGGAATGGATTCGAATGGAATGGAATCAAATCACATCGAATGGGATGGAATGGAATGGAATGGAATGCAATGGAATGGAATGGAATGGAATGGACTCGAATGGAATCGACTCAAAGGGAATGGAATAGAACGGAATAAAAGGGAAATGAATGGAATGGACTGGAATGTCATAGAATGCAGTGGAATAGAATTGAATGGAAGAGAATACGCTCGAATGGAATGGAAAGGAATGAAATGGAATGGATTTTAATGGAATTGTATGGAATGGAAGGGCATGTAATGGAAACTAATGGAATGGAATTGAATGGAAAAGAATCTAAAGGAATTGGAAGGAATGGAAAGGAATGGACATGAATGAAATGCAGTGGAATAGAATACAATGGAACGGACAGGAAACGAGTTGAATTGAAAGGAATGAAATCAAATGGAATAGCCTGGAATGGAATTGAGTCAAATGGAATGGACTGGAATGAAACGGTTTCGAGTGGAACGGAATGCAATGGAATGTAATGGAGTCGAATAGAATCAAATGAAAACGAATGTAATGGAATGGAATGGAAAGGAATGGAATGGAAATGAATGGAATTGAATCGAATGGAATGGTCTGGAATTGAATGGAACTGAATGGGTTGGACTCAAATGGAATGAACTCAAATGGAATAGAGTCAAATGAGATTGAATCTAATAGAATGGAAGGTTATGAAATTTAATCATATGGAGTCAAATGGAACGGATGGAAATGACATGAAAAGGAATGGAGTAGAATCGAATGGAATCAAATGGAATGGACTGGAACGGCACAGACTGTAATGGAATGGACTTGAATGGAAAGGAAGGGAATAGGCTCGAATGGAATGGAAAGGAATGAAATGGAATGCATTTTAATGAAAATATATGGAGTGGAAGGGCATGTAACGGAATCTAATGGAATGGAAATGAATGGAAAGTAATCTAAACGAATTGGGAGGAATGGAATGGACATGAATGGAATGCAGTGGAATAGAATACAATGGAACGGGCGGGAAAGGAATTGGATCAAAAGGAATGAAATTGAAAGGAATAGACTGGAAAGGAATTGACTCAAATGGACTGGACTGGAATGGAATGGTTTCGAGTGGAATGGAATGCAACGGAATGGAATGGAATCGAATCGAATCAAATGAAAACAAATGGAATGGAAACGAATGGTATTGAATCGAATGGAGTGGTGTGCAATTGAATGGAATTGAATGGATTGGACTCCAATGGAACGAACTCGAAAGGAATAGAGTCAAATGGGATTGACTCGAATGGAATGGAATGTTATGAAATTTAATCATATGGAGTCAAATGGAATGGACTGAAATGGAATGAAATGGAATGGAATAGAATCAAATGGAATGGAATCAAATGAAATGTACTGGAACGGCATGGAATGGACTTGAAACGAATGGACTCGAAAGGAATGAACTCGAATGGAATGGACGTCATAGCTCTGGACTGGAATGAACTCGAATGGAATTGTCTCCAATGGAATGGACTGGAAGGGAATGCAATTGAATGGAATGGAATGGAATCGAATGGAATGAACTCTAATGGAATGGAATAGAATCACATGGACATGAATGGAATGAACTGGAATGGAACTGCATTGAATGGAATGGAATCGAATGGAATGATATCGAATAGAAGGGAATAGAGTGGAATGGAATGGAATGGAAAAGATTGGAGTGGAATCGAATGAAATTAGGCTAATTGGAGAGGGATGGAATGGAATGGAAAGTACTAGAAGGTAATGGATTGCAATGTAATCGATACAAATGCAATGGATTCGAATGGAAAGTAATAGTATGGAATGAAATCCAATGGAATTGAACCACAAGGATGGAAATGAATGGAATGGACTCGAATGGAAGGGAATTTAATGGAATGTAATGGACTGGACTGGAATGGAATGGACTCGAAAGGAATGGACGGCAATAGAACCATCTCGAATGAAATGGTCCCGAATGGATTGGAAATGAAAGGAAAGGAATCGCATGGAATGGAATAGAATGGAATGGAACTGTCTGGAATGGAATGGAATCGAAAGGAATGGATTGCAATGGAACCGTCTCGAATGAAATGGACCCGAATGGATTGGAAATGAAAAAAATGGAGTCGAATGGAATGGAATCAATTAGAATTGAATGGACTGGAATGGAATGGAATGGACTGAATGGAATGGACTCAACTCGAATGGAATCGAATGGAATGGAATCAAAAGGGATGGACTGGAATGGAATGTATTCGAATGGAATGGAATCAAATGGAATGCAATCGAATGGAATGGACTTGGATAGAATGGATTGGAATGGAATGGTCTCAAATGGAGTGGAATTGGATGGATCAGAAAGGAATGAAATGGAATGGAATGGAATAGAACGGAATGGAATTGAATGGAATAGAATCTAATACAATGGAAAGAATTCATTCAAATGTAATGGACTTTAATGGAATGGAATCGAGCAAATTGGAATGGAATGGAATGGAATGGAATGGAATGGAATGGAATGGAATGGAATGGAATGGAAAGAATTCGGATGGAATGCAGTGGAATTGTGTGTAGTCGTTTGGAATGGAATGGAATGGAATGGAATGCTCTCGATTGGAATGAAATTAAATGGAATGGAATCTAAAGGAATGGAATCGAATGGAATGGACTTGGATAGAATGGATTGGAATGGAATGGTCTCAAAAGGAGTGGAATTGGATGGATCAGAAAGGAATGACATGGAATGGAATGGCATGGAGTGGAATAGAACGGAATGGAATTGAATAGAATAGAATCTAATGGAATGGAAAGAATTCATTCAAATGTAATGCACTGGAATGGAATGGAATCGAACAAAATGGAATGGAATGGAACGGAAAGAAACGGAACGGAACGGAACGGAACGGAATGGAATCGTGTTTAATAGAATCCAATGCAATACAATGGAATGGAATGGAATTGATTCGAGTGGAATAGACTCGAATGGAATGGAATCGAACGGAGTAGAATGGAATGGAATGGAATGAAATGGACTCAAATGTAATGGGTTGTAATGCTATGGACTCGAATGGAATGGATTCGAATGTAATGGATTCGAATGGAACGAAATTGATGGCAATGGAACCAAATGGAATGGAATGGAATGGATTTGAATGTAACGGACTGGAATGTAGTTGACTGGAATGCAATGGACTTGAAAGGAATGAATTCGAATGTAATGTAATGTAATGTAAAACAATGGAAAGTAATGGAGTGGAATGGAATACAGTGGAATGTAATGGACTCGAATATAGAGGACTCCATTGGAATGGAATGCAATGGAAGGCAATCGAATGGAATGCAATCAAAAGGAATGGAATTCAATGGAATGGACTGGAATGGAATGATATCGAACTGGACAGAAGGGAAAAGAATGGAGTCGAATGGATTGGAAAGGAATGGAATGGAAACGAATCAAATGGAATGAAATGGAAGAGTTTGGAAACAAATGCAATGGAATGGATTGGAACGCAAAGGATTCGAAAGGAATAGAACACAATGAAATGTCATGGAATGGAATAGAATGGAATGGGATGGAATGGACCCGAATGGAATGGAATGGACTGGACTCGAATTGAATGGAACGGAATGGAATGGAATCAAAGAAAAAAGAATGGAATGCAATGGAATGGAGTGGACTCAAAAGGATTAGAATGGATAGGACTGGAATTGAGTGGAATCTTGTTAAATGGAATGGAGTGGAATGGACTCGAATGGAATGGAATCTAACGGAATGGAATAGAAAAGAATGGACTTGAATTGAATGTATCCAAATGGGACCCCTTCGAATGGAATGGAATGGAATGGAATTGAATGTAGTGGAAAGACACGAATGGAACGAAATGGAATGGAAAGGAATGGAATTGAATGAAATGGAATCGAGGGTAATGGACTGGAATAGAAAAGACTCCAATGGAATGCAATTGAGTGCAATGGAATCGAATGGAATGTAATCGAAAGGAATGAAATCCAATGGAATGGAATCGAATGGAATGCACTGGAATGTAATAACTTGAATGGAATGGACTTGAATGGAATGGAATGTATTCGAATGGAATGGAATCAAATCACATCGAATGGGATGGAATGGAATGGAATGGAATGGAATGGACTCGAATGGAATCGACAGAAAGGGAATGGAATAGAACGGAATAAAGGGAAATGAATGGAATGGACTCGAATGTCATAGAATGCAGTGGAATAGAATTGAATGGAAGAGAATACGCTCGAATGGAATGGAAAGGAATGAAATGGAATGGATTTTAATGGAATTGTATGGAATGGAAGGGCATGTAATGGAAACTAATGGAATGGAATTGAATGGAATAGAATCTAAAGGAATTGGAATGAATGGAAAGGAATGGACATGAATGAAATGCTGTGGAATAGAATACAATGGAACGGACATGAAACGAGTTGAATTGAAAGGAATGAAATCAAATGGAATAGCCTGGAAAGGAATTGACTCAAATTGAATGGACTGGAATGAAACGGTTTCGAGTGGAACGGAATGCAATGGAATGTAATGGAGTCGAATAGAATCAAATGAAAACGAATGTAATGGAATGGAATGGAAAGGAATGGAATGGAAAGGAATGGAATTGAATCGAAAGGAATGGTCTGGAATTGAATGGAACTGAATAGATTGGACTCAAATGGAATGAACTCAAATGGAATAGAGTCAAATGAGATTGAATCTAATAGAATGGAAGGTTATGAAATTTAATCATATGGAGTCAAAAGGAACGGATTGAAATGACATGAATAGGAATGGAGTAGAATCGAATGGAATCAAATGGAACGGACTGGAATGGCATGGACTGTAATGGAATGGACTTGAATGGAAAGGAAGGGAATAGGCTCGAATGGAATGGAAAGGAATGAAATGGAATGGATTTTAATGGAAATGTATGGAGTGGAAGGGCATGTAAAGGAATCTAATGGAATGGAAATGAATGGAAAATAATCTAAACGAATTGGGAGGAACGGAATGGAATGGACATGAATGGAATGCAGTGGAATAGAATACAATGGAACGGACGGGAAGGGAATTGGATCAAAAGGAATGAAATTGAAAGGAATAGACTGGAATGGAATTGACTCAAATGGACTGGACTGGATTGGAATGGTTTCGAGTGGAATGGAATGCAACGGAATGGAATGGAATCGAATCGAATCAAATGAAAACAAATGGAATGGAAACGAATGGTATTGAATCGAATGGAGTGGTCTGCAATTGAATGGAATTGAATGGATTGGACTCCAATGGAACGAACTCGAAAGGAATAGAGTCAAATGGGATTGAATCGAATGGAATGGAATGTTATGAAATTTAATCATATGGAGTCAAATGGAATGGACTGAAATGGAATGAAATGGAATGTAATAGAATCAAATGGAATGGAATCAAATGGAATGCACTGGAACGGCATGGAATGGACTTGAAAGGAATGGACTCGAAAGGAATGAACTCGAATGGAATGGACGTCATAGCTCTGGACTGGAATGAACTCGAATGGAATTGTCTCCAATGGAATGGACTGGAAGGGAATGCAATCGAATGGAATGGAATGGAATCGAATGGAATGAACTCTAATGGAATGGAATAGAATCACATGGACATGAATGGAATGAACTGGAATGGAACTGCATTGAATGGAATGGAATCGAATGGAATGATATCGAATAGAAGGGAATAGAGTGGAATGGAATGGAATGGAAAAGATTGGAGTGGAATCGAATGAAATTAGGCTAATTGGAGAGGGATGGAATGGAATGGAAAGTACTAGAAGGTAATGGATTGCAATGTAATCGATACAAATGCAATGGATTCGAATGGAAAGTAATAGTATGGAATGAAATCCAATGGAATTGAACCACAAGGATGGAAATGAATGGAATGGACTCGAATGGAAGGGAATTTAATGGAATGTAATGGACTGGACTGGAATGGAACGGACTCGAAAGGAATGGACGGCAATAGAACCATCTCGAATGAAATGGTCCCGAATGGATTGGAAATGAAAGGAAAGGAATCGCATGGAATGGAATAGAATGGAATGGAGCTGTCTGGAATGGAAATGATTCGAAAGGAATGGATTGCAATGGAACCGTCTCCAATGAAATGGACCCGAAAGGATTGGAAATGAAAAAAATGGAGTCGAATGGAATGGAATCAATTAGAATTGAATGGACTGTAATGGAATGGAATGGACTGAATGGAATGGACTCAACACGAATGGAATCGAAAGATATGGAATCAAAAGGGATGGACTGGAATGGAATGTATTCGAATGGACTGGAATCAAATGGAATGCAATCGAATGGAATGGACTTGGATAGAATGGATTGGAATGGAATGGTCTCAAATGGAGTGGAATTGGATGGATCAGAAAGGAATGAAATGGAATGGAATGGAATATAATGGAATGGAATTGAATGGAATAGAATCTAATACAATGGAAAGAATTCATTCAAATGTAATGGACTTTAATGGAATGGAATCGAGCAAATTGGAATGGAATGGAATGGAATGGAATGGAATGGAATTGAATGGAATGGAAAGAATTCGGATGGAATGCAGTGGAATTGTGTGCTGTCGTTTGGAATGGAATGGAATGGAATGGAATGCTCTCCATTGGAATGAAATTAAATGGAATGGAATCTAAAGGAATGGAATCGAATGGAATGGACTTGGATAGACTGGATTGGAATGGAATGGTCTCCAAAGGAGTGGAATTGGATGGATCAGAAAGGAATGACATGGAATGGAATGGCATGGAGTGGAATAGAACGGAATGGACTTGAATAGCATAGAATCTAATGGAATGGAAAGTATTCATTCAAATGTAATGCACTGGAATGGAATGGAATCGAACAAAATGGAATGGAATGGAACGGAAAGAAACGGAACGGAACGGAACAGAACAGAATGGAATCGTGTTTAATAGAATCCAATGCAATACAATGGAATGGAGTGGAATTGATTCGAGTGGAATAGGCACGAATGGAATGGAATCGAATGGAGTAGAATGGAATGGAATGGAATGAAATGGACTCAAATGTAATGGGCTGTAATGCTATGGACTCGAATGGAATGGATTCGAATGTAGTGGATTCGAATGGAACGAAATTGATGGCAATGGAACCAAATGGAATGGAATGGAATGGATTTGAATGTAACGGACTGGAATGTAGTTGACTGGAATGCAATGGACTTGAAAGGAATGAATTCGAATGTAATGTAATGTAATGTAAAACAATGGAAAGTAATGGAGTGGAATGGAATACAGTGGAATGTAATGGACTCGAATATAGAGGACTCCATTGGAATGGAATGCAATGGAAGGCAATCGAATGGAATGCAATCAAAAGGAATGGAATTCAATGGAATGGACTGGAATGGAATGATATCGAACTGGACAGAACGGTAAAGAATGGAGTCGAATGGATTGGAAAGGAATGGAATGGAAACGAATCAAACGGAATGAAATGGAAGAGTTTGGAAACAAATGCAATGGAATGTATTGGAACGCAAAGGATTCGAAAGGAATAGAACACAATGAAATGTCATGGAATGGAATAGAATGGAATGGGATGGAATGGACCCGAATGGAATGGAATGGAGTGGACTCGAATGGAATGGAACGGAATGGAATGGAATCAAAGAAAAAAGAATGGAATGCAATGGAATGGAGTGGACTCAAAAGGATTAGAATGGATTGGACTGGAATTGAGTGGAATCTTGTTAAATGGAATGGAGTGGAATGGACTCGAATGGAATGGAATCTAACGGAATTGAATAGAAAAGAATGGACTTGAATTGAATGTATCCAAATGGAACTCATTCGAATGGAATGGAATGGAATGGAATGGAATGGAATGGAATGGAATGGAATGGAATGGAATGGAATGGAATGTAGTGGAAAGACTCGAATGGAATGAAATGGAATGGAAAGGAATGGAATTGAATGAAATGGAATCGAGTGTAATGGACTGGAATAGAAAGGACTCCAATCGAATGCAATTGAGTGCAATGGAATCGAATGGAATGTAATCGAAAGGAATGAAATCCAATGGAATGGAATCGAATGGAATGGACTGGAATGTAATAAGTTGAATGGAATGGACTAGAATGTAATGGAACGGATTCGAATGGAATGGAATCAAATCACATCGAATGGGATGGAATGGAATGGCATGCAATGGAATGGAATGGTATGGAATGGACTCGAATGGAATCGACTCAAAGGGAATGGAATAGAACGGAATAAAAGGGAAATGAATGGAATGGACTCGAATGTCATAGAATGCAGTGGAATAGAATTGAATGGAAGAGAATACGCTCGAATGGAATGGAAAGGAATGAAATGGAATGGATTTTAATGGAATTGTATGGAATGGAAGGGCATGTAATGGAAACTAATGGAATGGAATTGAATGGAAAAGAATCTAAAGGAATTGGAAGGAATGGAAAGGAATGGACATGAATGAAATGCAGTGGAATAGAATACAATGGAACGGACAGGAAACGAGTTGAATCGAAAGGAATGAAATCAAATGGAATAGCCTGGAATGGAATTGAGTCAAATGGAATGGACTGGAATGAAACGGTTTCGAGTGGAACGGAATGCAATGGAATGTAAAGGAGTCGAATAGAGTGAAATGAAAACCAATGTAATGGAATGGAATGGAAAGGAATGGAATGGAAATGAATGGAATTGAATCGAATGGAATGGTCTGGAATTGAATGGAACTGAATGGATTGGACTCAAATGGAGTGAACTCAAATGGAATAGAGTCAAATGAGATTGAATCTCATAGAATGGAAGGTTATGAAATTTAATCATATGGAGTCAAATGGAACGGACTGAAATGACATGAAAAGGAATGGAGTAGAATCGAATGGAATCAAATGGAACGGACTGGAATGGCACGGACTGTAATGGAATGGACTTGAATGGAAAGGAAGGGAATAGGCTCGTATGGAATGGAAAGGAATGAAATGGAATGGATTTTAATGGAAATGTATGGAGTGGAAGGGCGTGTAACGGAATCTAATGGAATGGAAATGAATGGAAAATAATCTAAACGAATTGGGAGGAATGGAATGGAATGGACATGAATGGAATGCAGTGGAATAGAATACAATGGAACGGACGGGAAAGGAATTGGATCAAAAGGAATGAAATTGAAAGGAATAGACTGGAATGGAATTGACTCAAATGGACTGGACTGGAATGGAATGGTTTCGAGTGGAATGGAATGCAACGGAATGGAATGGAATCAAATCGAATCAAATGAAAACAAATGGAATGGAAACGAATGGTATTGAATCGAATGGAGTGGTCTGCAATTGAATGGAATTGAATGGATAGGACTCCAATGGAACGAACTCGAAAGGAATAGAGTCAAATGGGTTTGAATCGAATGGAATGGAATGTTATGAAATTTAATCATATGGAGTCAAATGGAATGGACTGAAATGGAATGAAATGGAATGGAATAGAATCAAATGGAATGGAATCAAATGGAATGCACTGGAATGGCATGGAATGGACTTGAAACGAATGGACTCGAAAGGAATGAACTCGAATGGAATGGACGTCATAGCTCTGGACTGGAATGAACTCGAATGGAATTGTCTCCAATGGAATGGACTGGAAGGGAATGCAATCGAATGGAATGGAATCGAATCGAATGGAATGAACTCTAATGGAATGGAATAGAATCACATGGACATGAATGGAATGAACTGGAATGGAACTGCATTGAATGGAATGGAATCGAATGGAATGATATCGAATAGAAGGGAATAGAGTGGAATGGAATGGAATGGAAAAGATTGGAGTGGAATCGAATGAATTTAGGCTAATTGGAGAGGGATGGAATGGAATGGAAAGTACTAGAAGGTAATTGATTGCAATGTAATCGATACAAATGCAATGGATTCGAATGGAAAGTAATAGTATGGAATGAAATCCAATGGAATTGAACCACAAGGATGGAAATGAATGGAATGGACTCGAATGGAAGGGAATTGAATGGAATGTAATGGACTGGACTGGAATGGAACGGACTCAAAAGGAATGGACGGCAATAGAACCATCTCGAATGAAATGGTCCTGAATGGATTGGAAATGAAAGGAAAGGAATCGCATGGAATGGAAAAGAATGGAATGGAACGGTCTGGAATGGAATGGAATCGAAAGGAATGGATTGCAATGGAACCATCTCGAATGAAATGGACCCGAATGGATTGGAAATGAAAAAAATGGAGTCGAATGGAATGGAATCAATTAGAATTGAATGGACTGGAATGGAATGGAATGGACTGAATGGAATGGACTCAACTCGAATGGAATCGAATGGAATGGAATCAAAAGGGATGGACTGGAATGGAATGTATTCGAATGGACTGGAATCAAATGGAATGCAATCGAATGGAATGGACTTGGATAGAATGGAATGGAATGGAATGGTCTCAAATGGAGTGGAATTGGATGGATCAGAAAGGAATGAAATGGAATGGAATGGAATAGAACGGAATGGAATTGAATGGAATAGAATCTAATGCAATGGAAAGAATTCATTCAAATGTAATGGACTGGAATGGAATGGAATCGAGCAAATTGGAATGGAATGGAATGGAACGGAATGGAATGGAATGGAATGGAATGGAATGGAATGGAATGGAATGGAAAGAATTCGGATGGAATGCAGTGGAATTGTGTGCAGTCGTTTGGAATGGAATGGAATGGAATGGAATGCTCTCGATTGGAATGAAATTAAATGGAATGGAATCTAAAGGAATGGAATCGAATGGAATGGACTTGGATAGAATGGATTGGAATGGAATGGTCTCAAAAGGAGTGGAATTGGATGGATCAGAAAGGAATGACATGGAATGGAATGGCATGGAGTGGAATGGAATGGCATGGAGTGGAATTGATCGGAATGGAATTGAATAGAATAGAATCTAATGGAATGGAAAGAATTCATTCAAATGTAATGCACTGGAATTGAATGGAATCGAACAAAATGGAATGGAATAGAACGGAAAGAAACTGAACGGAACGGAACGGAACAGAATGGAATCGTGTTTATTAGAATCCAATGCAATACAATGGAATGGAATGGAATTGATTCGAGTGCAATAGGCTCGAATGGAATGGAATCGAATGGAGTAGAATGGAATGGAATGGAATCAAATGGACTCAAATGTAATGGGCTGTAATGCTATGGACTCGAATGGAATGGATTCGAATGTAATGGATTCGAATGGAACGAAATTGATGGCAATGGAACCAAATGGAATGGAATGGAATGGATTTGAATGTAACGGACTGGAATGTAGTTGACTGGAATGCAATGGACTTGAAAGGAATGAATTCGAATGTAATGTAATGTAATGTAAAACAATGGAAAGTAATGGAGTGGAATGGAATACAGTGGAATGTAATGGACTCGAATATAGAGGACTCCATTGGAATGGAATGCAATGGAAGGCAATCGAATGGAATGCAATCAAAAGGAATGGAATTCAATGGAATGGACTGGAATGGAATGATATCGAACTGGACAGAAGGGAAAAGAATGGAGTCGAATGGATTGGAAAGGAATGGAATGGAAACGAATCAAATGGAATGAAATGGAAGAGTTTGGAAACAAATGCAATGGAATGGATTGGAACGCAAAGGATTCGAAAGGAATAGAACACAATGAAATGTCATGGAATGGAATAGAATGGAATGGGGTGGAATGGACTCGAATGGAATGGAATGGATTGGACTCGAATGGAATGGAACGGAATGGAATGGAATCAAAGAAAATAGAATGGAATGTAAGGGAATGGAGTGGACTCAAAAGGATTAGAACGGATTGGACTGGAATTGAGTGGAATCTTGTTAAATGGAATGGAGTGGAATGGACTCGAATGGAATGGAATCTAACGGAATGGAATAGAAAAGAATGGACTTGAATTGAATGTATCCAAATGGAACTCCCTCGAATGGAATGGAATGGAATGGAATGGAATGCAGTGGAAAGACTCGAATGGAATGAAATGGAATGGAAAGGAATGGAATTGAATGAAATGGAATCGAGTGTAATGGACTGGAATAGAAAAGACTCCAATGGAATGCAATTGAGTGCAAAGGAATCGAATGGAATGTAATCGAAAGGAATGAAATCCAATGGAATGGAATCGAATGGAATGGAATCAAATCACATCGAATGGGATGGAATGGAATGGAATGGAATGCAATGGAATGGAATGGAATGGACTCGAATGGAATCGACTCAAAGGGAATGGAATAGAACGGAATAAAAGGGAAATGAATGGAATGGACTGGAATGTCATAGAATGCAGTGGAATAGAATTGAATGGAAGAGAATACGCTCGAATGGAATGGAAAGGAATGAAATGGAATGGATTTTAATGGAATTGTATGGAATGGAAGGGCATGTAATGGAAACTAATGGAATGGAATTGAATGGAAAAGAATCTAAAGGAATTGGAAGGAATGGAAAGGAATGGACATGAATGAAATGCAGTGGAATAGAATACAATGGAACGGACAGGAAACGAGTTGAATCGAAAGGAATGAAATCAAATGGAATAGCCTGGAATGGAATTGACTCAAATGGAATGGACTGGAATGAAACGGTTTCGAGTGGAACGGAATGCAATGGAATGTAAAGGAGTCGAATAGAGTGAAATGAAAACCAATGTAATGGAATGGAATGGAAAGGAATGGAATGGAAATGAATGGAATTGAATCGAATGGAATGGTCTGGAATTGAATGGAACTGAATGGATTGGACTCAAATGGAGTGAACTCAAATGGAATAGAGTCAAATGAGATTGAATCTCATAGAATGGAAGGTTATGAAATTTAATCATATGGAGTCAAATGGAACGGACTGAAATGACATGAAAAGGAATGGAGTAGAATCGAATGGAATCAAATGGAACGGACTGGAATGGCACGGACTGTAATGGAATGGACTTGAATGGAAAGGAAGGGAATAGGCTCGTATGGAATGGAAAGGAATGAAATGGAATGGATTTTAATGGAAATGTATGGAGTGGAAGGGCGTGTAACGGAATCTAATGGAATGGAAATGAATGGAAAATAATCTAAACGAATTGGGAGGAATGGAATGGAATGGACATGAATGGAATGCAGTGGAATAGAATACAATGGAACGGACGGGAAAGGAATTGGATCAAAAGGAATGAAATTGAAAGGAATAGACTGGAATGGAATTGACTCAAATGGACTGGACTGGAATGGAATGGTTTCGAGTGGAATGGAATGCAACGGAATGGAATGGAATCAAATCGAATCAAATGAAAACAAATGGAATGGAAACGAATGGTATTGAATCGAATGGAGTGGTCTGCAATTGAATGGAATTGAATGGATAGGACTCCAATGGAACGAACTCGAAAGGAATAGAGTCAAATGGGTTTGAATCGAATGGAATGGAATGTTATGAAATTTAATCATATGGAGTCAAATGGAATGGACTGAAATGGAATGAAATGGAATGGAATAGAATCAAATGGAATGGAATCAAATGGAATGCACTGGAATGGCATGGAATGGACTTGAAACGAATGGACTCGAAAGGAATGAACTCGAATGGAATGGACGTCATAGCTCTGGACTGGAATGAACTCGAATGGAATTGTCTCCAATGGAATGGACTGGAAGGGAATGCAATCGAATGGAATGGAATGGAATCGAATGGAATGAACTCTAATGGAATGGAATAGAATCACATGGACATGAATGGAATGAACTGGAATGGAACTGCATTGAATGGAATGGAATCGAATGGAATGATATCGAATAGAAGGGAATAGAGTGGAATGGAATGGAATGGAAAAGATTGGAGTGGAATCGAATGAATTTAGGCTAATTGGAGAGGGATGGAATGGAATGGAAAGTACTAGAAGGTAATTGATTGCAATGTAATCGATACAAATGCAATGGATTCGAATGGAAAGTAATAGTATGGAATGAAATCCAATGGAATTGAACCACAAGGATGGAAATGAATGGAATGGACTCGAATGGAAGGGAATTGAATGGAATGTAATGGACTGGACTGGAATGGAACGGACTCAAAAGGAATGGACGGCAATAGAACCATCTCGAATGAAATGGTCCTGAATGGATTGGAAATGAAAGGAAAGGAATCGCATGGAATGGAAAAGAATGGAATGGAACGGTCTGGAATGGAATGGAATCGAAAGGAATGGATTGCAATGGAACCATCTCGAATGAAATGGACCCGAATGGATTGGAAATGAAAAAAATGGAGTCGCATGGAATGGAATCAATTAGAATTGAATGGACTGGAATGGAATGGAATGGACTGAATGGAATGGACTCAACTCGAATGGAATCGAATGGAATGGAATCAAAAGGGATGGACTGGAATGGAATGTATTCGAATGGACTGGAATCAAATGGAATGCAATCGAATGGAATGGACTTGGATAGAATGGAATGGAATGGAATGGTCTCAAATGGAGTGGAATTGGATGGATCAGAAAGGAATGAAATGGAATGGAATGGAATAGAACGGAATGGAATTGAATGGAATAGAATCTAATGCAATGGAAAGAATTCATTCAAATGTAATGGACTGGAATGGAATGGAATCGAGCAAATTGGAATGGAATGGAATGGAACGGAATGGAATGGAATGGAATGGAATGGAATGGAATGGAATGGAATGGAATGGAAAGAATTCGGATGGAATGCAGTGGAATTGTGTGCAGTCGTTTGGAATGGAATGGAATGGAATGGAATGCTCTCGATTGGAATGAAATTAAATGGAATGGAATCTAAAGGAATGGAATCGAATGGAATGGACTTGGATAGAATGGATTGGAATGGAATGGTCTCAAAAGGAGTGGAATTGGATGGATCAGAAAGGAATGACATGGAATGGAATGGCATGGAGTGGAATGGAATGGCATGGAGTGGAATTGATCGGAATGGAATTGAATAGAATAGAATCTAATGGAATGGAAAGAATTCATTCAAATGTAATGCACTGGAATTGAATGGAATCGAACAAAATGGAATGGAATAGAACGGAAAGAAACTGAACGGAACGGAACGGAACAGAATGGAATCGTGTTTATTAGAATCCAATGCAATACAATGGAATGGAATGGAATTGATTCGAGTGCAATAGGCTCGAATGGAATGGAATCGAATGGAGTAGAATGGAATGGAATGGAATCAAATGGACTCAAATGTAATGGGCTGTAATGCTATGGACTCGAATGGAATGGAATCGAATGTAATGGATTCGAATGGAACGAAATTGATGGCAATGGAACCAAATGGAATGGAATGGAATGGATTTGAATGTAACGGACTGGAATGTAGTTGACTGGAATGCAATGGACTTGAAAGGAATGAATTCGAATGTAATGTAATGTAATGTAAAACAATGGAAAGTAATGGAGTGGAATGGAATACAGTGGAATGTAATGGACTCGAATATAGAGGACTCCATTGGAATGGAATGCAATGGAAGGCAATCGAATGGAATGCAATCAAAAGGAATGGAATTCAATGGAATGGACTGGAATGGAATGATATCGAACTGGACAGAAGGGAAAAGAATGGAGTCGAATGGATTGGAAAGGAATGGAATGGAAACGAATCAAATGGAATGAAATGGAAGAGTTTGGAAACAAATGCAATGGAATGGATTGGAACGCAAAGGATTCGAAAGGAATAGAACACAATGAAATGTCATGGAATGGAATAGAATGGAATGGGGTGGAATGGACTCGAATGGAATGGAATGGATTGGACTCGAATGGAATGGAACGGAATGGAATGGAATCAAAGAAAATAGAATGGAATGTAAGGGAATGGAGTGGACTCAAAAGGATTAGAACGGATTGGACTGGAATTGAGTGGAATCTTGTTAAATGGAATGGAGTGGAATGGACTCGAATGGAATGGAATCTAACGGAATGGAATAGAAAAGAATGGACTTGAATTGAATGTATCCAAATGGAACTCCCTCGAATGGAATGGAATGGAATGGAATGGAATGCAGTGGAAAGACTCGAATGGAATGAAATGGAATGGAAAGGAATGGAATTGAATGAAATGGAATCGAGTGTAATGGACTGGAATAGAAAAGACTCCAATGGAATGCAATTGAGTGCAAAGGAATCGAATGGAATGTAATCGAAAGGAATGAAATCCAATGGAATGGAATCGAATGGAATGGAATCAAATCACATCGAATGGGATGGAATGGAATGGAATGGAATGCAATGGAATGGAATGGAATGGACTCGAATGGAATCGACTCAAAGGGAATGGAATAGAACGGAATAAAAGGGAAATGAATGGAATGGACTGGAATGTCATAGAATGCAGTGGAATAGAATTGAATGGAAGAGAATACGCTCGAATGGAATGGAAAGGAATGAAATGGAATGGATTTTAATGGAATTGTATGGAATGGAAGGGCATGTAATGGAAACTAATGGAATGGAATTGAATGGAAAAGAATCTAAAGGAATTGGAAGGAATGGAAAGAATGGACATGAATGAAATGCAGTGGAATAGAATACAATGGAACGGACAGGAAACGAGTTGAATCGAAAGGAATGAAATCAAATGGAATAGCCTGGAATGGAATTGACTCAAATGGAATGGACTGGAATGAAACGGTTTCGAGTGGAACGGAATGCAATGGAATGTAATGGAGTCGAATAGAATGAAATGAAAACGAATGGAATGGAATGGAATGGAAAGGAATGGAATGGAAATGAATGGAATTGAATCGAATGGAATGGTCTGGAATTGAATGGAACTGAATGGGTTGGACTCAAATGGAATGAACTCAAATGGAATAGAGTCAAATGAGATTGAATCTAATAGAATGGAAGGTTATGAAATTTAATCATATGGAGTCAAATGGAACGGATGGAAATGACATGAAAAGGAACGGAGTAGAATCGAATGGAATCAAATGGAATGGACTGGAACGGCACGGACTGTAATGGAATGGACTTGAATGGAAAGGAAGGGAATAGGCTCGAATGGAATGGAAAGGAATGAAATGGAATGGATTTTAATGGAAATATATGGAGTGGAAGGGCATGTAACGGAATCTAATGGAATGGAAATGAATGGAAAGTAATCTAAACGAATTGGGAGGAATGGAATGGACATGAATGGAATGCAGTGGAATAGAATACAATGGAACGGGCGGGAAAGGAATTGGATCAAAAGGAATGAAATTGAAAGGAATAGACTGGAATGGAATTGACTCAAATGGACTGGACTGGAATGGAATGGTTTCGAGTGGAGTGGAATGCAACAGAATGGAATGGAATCGAATCGAATCAAATGAAAACAAATGGAATGGAAACGAATGGTATTGAATCGAATGGAGTGGTCTGCAATTGAATGGAATTGAATGGATTGGACTCCAATGGAACGAACTCGAAAGGAATAGAGTCAAATGGGATTGACTCGAATGGAATGGAATGTTATGAAATTTAATCATATGGAGTCAAATGGAATGGACTGAAATGGAATGAAATGGAATGGAATAGAATCAAATGGAATGGAATCAAATGGAATGCACTGGAACGGCATGGAATGGACTTGAAACGAATGGACTCGAAAGGAATGAACTCGAATGGAATGGACGTCATAGCTCTGGACTGGAATGAACTCGAATGGAATTGTCTCCAATGGAATGGACTGGAAGGGAATGCAATCGAATGGAATGGAATGGAATCGAATGGAATGAACTCTAATGGAATGGAATAGAATCACATGGACATGAATGGAATGAACTGGAATGGAACTGCATTGAATGGAATGGAATCGAATGGAATGATATCGAATAGAAGGGATTAGAGTGGAATGGAATGGAATGGAAAAGATTGGAGTGGAATCGAATGAAATTAGGCTAATTGGAGAGGGATGGAATGGAATGGAAAGTACTAGAAGGTAATGGATTGCAATGTAATCGATACAAATGCAATGGATTCGAATGGAAAGTAATAGTATGGAATGAAATCCAATGGAATTGAACCACAAGGATGGAAATGAATGGAATGGACTCGAATGGAAGGGAATTGAACGGAATGTAATGGACAGGACTGGAATGGAACGGACTCGAAAGGAATGGACGGCAATAGAACCATCTCGAATGAAATGGTCCCGAATGGATTTTAAAAAAAAGGAAAGGAATCGCATGGAATGGAATAGAATGGAATGGAACTGTCTGGAATGGAAGGGAATCGAAAGGAATGGATTGCAATGGAACCGTCTCGAATGAAATGGACCCGAATGGATTGGAAATGAAAAAAATGGAGTCGAATGGAATGGAATCAATTAGAATTGAATGGACTGGAATGGAATGGAATGGACTGAATGGAATGGACTCAACTCGAATGGAATCGAATGGAATGGAATCAAAAGGGATGGACTGGAATGGAATGTATTCGAATGGACTGGAATCAAATGGAATGCAATCGAATGGAATGGACTTGGATAGAATGGATTGGAATGGAATGGTCTCAAATGGAGTGGAATTGGATGGATCAGAAAGGAATGAAATGGAATGGAATGGAATAGAACGGAATGGAATTGAATGGAATAGAATCTAATACAATGGAAAGAATTCATTCAAATGTAATGGACTTTAATGGAATGGAATCGAGCAAATTGGAATGGAATGGAATGGAATGGAATGGAATGGAATGGAATGGAATGGAATGGAATGGAATGGAATGGAATGGAATGGAAAGAATTCGGATGGAATGCAGTAGAATTGTGTGCAGTCGTTTGGAATGGAATGGAATGGAATGGAATGCTCTCCATTGGAATGAAATTAAATGGAATGGAATCTAAAGGAATGGAATCGAATGGAATGTACTTGGATAGAGCGGATTGGAATGGAATGGTCTCAAAAGGAGTGGAATTGGATGGATCAGAAAGGAATGACATGGAATGGAATGGCATGGAGTGGAATAGAACGGAATGGAATTGAATAGAATAGAATCTAATGGAATGGAAAGAATTCATTCAAATGTAATGCACTGGAATGGAATGGAATCGAACAAAATGGAATGGAATGGAACGGAAAGAAACGGAACGGAACGGAACGGAACGGAATGGAATCGTGTTTAATAGAATCCAATCTAATACAATGGAATGGAATGGAATTGATTCGAGTGGAATAGACTCGAATGGAATGGAATCGAATGGAGTAGAATGGAATGGAATGGAATGAAAAGGACTCAAATGTAATGGGCTGTAATGCTATAGACTCGAATGGAATGGATTCGAATGTAATGGATTCGAATGGAACGAAATTGATGGCAATGGAACCAAATGGAATGGAATGGAATGGATTTGAATGTAACGGACTGGAATGTAGTTGACTGGAATGCAATGGACTTGAAAGGAATGAATTCGAATGTAATGTAATGTAATGTAAAACAATGGAAAGTAATGGAGTGGAATGGAATACAGTGGAATGTAATGGACTCGAATATAGAGGACTCCATTGGAATGGAATGCAATGGAAGGCAATCGAATGGAATGCAATCAAAAGGAATGGAATTCAATGAAATGGACTGGAATGGAATGATATCGAACTGGACAGAAGGGAAAAGTATGGAGTCGAATGGATTGGAAAGGAATGGAATGGAAACGAATCAAATGGAATGAAATGGAAGAGTTTGGAAACAAATGCAATGGAATGGATTGGAACGCAAAGGATTCGAAAGGAATAGAACACAATGAAATGTCATGGAATGGAATAGAATGGAATGGGATGGAATGGACCCGAATGGAATGGAATGGAGTGGACTCGAATGGAATGGAACGGAATGGAATGGAATCAAAAAAAAAGAATGGAATGCAATGGAATGGAGTGGACTCAAAAGGATTAGAATGGATTGGACTGGAATTGAGTGGAATCTTGTTAAATGGAATGGAGTGGAATGGACTCGAATGGAATGGAATCTAACGGAATGGAATAGAAAAGAATGGACTTGAATTGAATGTATCCAAATGGGACTCCTTCGAATGGAATGGAATGGAATGGAATTGAATGTAGTGGAAAGACACGAATGGAAAGAAATGGAATGGAAAGGAATGGAATTGAATGAAATGGAATCGAGTGTAATGGACTGGAATAGAAAAGACTCCAATGGAATGCAATTGAGTGCAATGGAATCGAATGGAATGTAATCGAAAGGAATGAAATCCAATGGAATGGAATCGAATGGAATGGAATGGAATGTAATAACTTGAATGGAATGGAATTGAATGGAATGGAATGTATTCGAATGGAATGGAATCAAACCACATCGAATGGGATGGAATGGAACGGCATGCAATGGAATGGAATGGAATGGAATGGAATGGAATGGAATGGACTCGAATGGAATCGACTCAAAGGGAATGGAATAGAACGGAATAAAAGGGAAATGAATGGAATGGACTCGAATGTCATAGAATGCAGTGGAATAGAATTGAATGGAAGAGAATACGCTCGAATGGAATGGAAGGGAATGAAATGGAATGGATTTTAATGGAATTGTATGGAAAGGAAGGGCATGTAATGGAAACTAATGGAATGGAATTGAATGGAAAATAATCTTAAGGAATTGGAAGGAATGGAAAGGAATGGACATGAATGAAATGCAGTGGAATAGAATACAATGGAACGGACAGGAAAAGAGTTGAATCGAAAGGAAAGAAATCAAATGGAATAGCCTGGAATGGAATTGACTCAAATGGAATGGACTGGAATGAAACGGTTTCGAGTGGAACGGAATGCAATGGAATGTAATGGAGTCGAATAGAATCAAATGAAAACGAATGGAATGGAATGGAATGGAAAGGAATGGAATGGAAATGAATGGAATTGAATCGAATGGAATGGTCTGGAATTGAATGGAACTGAATGGATTGGACTCAAATGGAATGAACTCAAATGGAATAGAGTCAAATGAGATTGAATCTAATAGAATGGAAGGTTATGAAATTTAATCATGTGGAGCCAAATGGAACGGATTGAAATGACATGAAAAGGAATGGAGTAGAATCGAATGGAATCAAATGGAACGGACTGGAATGGCACGGACTGTAATGGAATGGACTTGAATGGAAAGGAAGGGAATAGGCTCGAATGGAATGGAAAGGAATGAAATGGAATGGATTTTAATGGAAATGTATGGAGTGGAAGGGCATGTAACGGAATCTAATGGAATGGAAATGAATGGAAAATAATCTAAACGAATTGGGAGGAATGGAATGGAATGGACATGAATGGAATGCAGTGGAATAGAATACAATGGAACGGACGGGAAAGGAATTGGATCAAAAGGAATGAAATTGAAAGGAATAGACTGGAATGGAATTGACTCAAATGGACTGGACTGGAATGGAACGGTTTCGAGTGGAATGGAATTCAACGGAATGGAATGGAATCAAATCGAATCAAATGAAAACAAATGGAATGGAAACGAATGGTATTGAATCGAATGGAGTGGTCTGCAATTGAATGGAATTGAATGGATTGGACTCCAATGGAACGAACTCGAAAGGAATAGAGTCAAATGGGATTGAATCGAATGGAATGGAATGTTATGAAATTTAATCATATGGAGTCAAATGGAATGGACTGAAATGGAATGAAATGGATTGGAATAGAATCAAATGGAATGGAATCAAATGGAATGCACTGGAACGGCATGGAATGGACTTGAAACGAATGGACTCGAAAGGAATGAACTCGAATGGAATGGACGTCATAGCTCTGGACTGGAATGAACTCGAATGGAATTGTCTCCAATGGAATGGACTGGAAGGGAATGCAATCGAATGGAATGGAATGGAATCGAATGGAATGAACTCTAATGGAATGGAATAGAATCAAATGGACATGAACGGAATGAACTGGAATGGAACTGCCTTGAATGGAGTGGAATCGAATGGAATGATATCGAATAGAAGAGAATAGAGTGGAATGGAATGGAAGGGAAAAGATTGGAGTGGAATCGAATGAAATTAGGCTAATTGGAGAGGGATGGAATGGAATGGAAAGTACTAGAAGGTAATGGATTGCAATGTAATCGATACAAATGCAATGGATTCGAATGGAAAGTAATAGTATGGAATGAAATCCAATGGAATTGAACCACAAGGATGGAAATGAATGGAATGGACTCGAATGGAAGGGAATTGAATGGAATGTGATGGACTGTACTGGAATGGAACGGACTCGAAAGGAATGGACTGCAATAGAAGCATCTCGAATGAAATGGTGCCGAATGGATTGGAAATGAAACGAAAGGAATCGCATGGAATGGAATAGAATGGAATGGAACGGTCTGGAATGGAATGGAATCGAAAGGAATGGATTGCAATGGAACCATCTCGAATGAAATGGACCCGAATGGATTGGAAATGAAAAAAATGGAGTCGAATGGAATGGAATCAATTAGAATTGAACGGACTGGAATGGAATGGAATGGACTGAATGGAATGGACTCAACTCGAATGGAATCGAATGGAATGGAATCAAAAGGGATGGACTGGAATGGAATATATTCGAATGGAATGGAATCAAATGGAATGCAATCGAATGGAATGGACTTGGATATAATGGATTGGAATGGAATGGTCTCAAATGGAGTGGAATTGGATGGATCAGAAAGGAATGAAATGGAATGGAATGGAATAGAACGGAATGGAATTGAATGGAATAGAATGTAATGCAATGGAAAGAATTCATTCAAATGTAATGGACTGGAATGGAATGGAATCGAACAAATTGGAATGGAATGGAGTGGAATGGAATGGAATGGAATGGAATGGAATGGAATGGAATGGAATGCAATGGAATGCAATGGAAAGAATTCAGATGGAATGCAGCGGAATTGTGTGCAGTCGTTTGGAATGGAATGGAATGCAATGGAATGCTCTCGATTGGAATGAAATTAAATGGAATGGAATCTAAAGGAATGGAATCGAATGGAATGGACTTGGATAGAACGGATTGGAATGGAATGGTCTCAAAAGGAGTGGAATTGGATGGATCAGAAAGGAATGACATGGAATGGAATGGCATGGAGTGGAATAGAACGGAATGGAATTGAATGGAATAGAATCTAATTTAATGGAAAGAATTCATTCAAAAGTAATGCACTGGAATGGAATGGAATCGAACAAAATGTAATGGAATGGAACGGAACGAAACGGAACGGAACGGAATGGAATCGTGTTTAATAGAATCCAATGCAATACAATGGAATGGAATGGAATTGATTCGAATGGAATAGACTCAAATGGAATGGAATCGAATGGAGTAGAATGGAATGGAATGGAATGAAATGGACTCAAATGTAATGGGCTGTAATGCTATGGACTCGAATGGAATGGATTCGAATGTAATGGATTCGAATGGAACGAAATTAATGGCAATGGAACCAAATGGAATGGAATGGAATGGATTTGAATGTAACGGACTGGAATGTAGTTGACTGGAATGCAATGGACTTGAAAGGAATGAATTCGAATGTAATGTAATGTAATGTAAAACAATGGAAAGTAATGGAGTGGAATGGAATACAGTGGAATGTAATGGACACGAATATAGAGGACTCCATTGGAATGGAATGCAATGGAAGGCAATCGAATGGAATGCAATCGAAAGGAATGGAATTCAATGGAATGGACTGGAATGGAATGATATCGAACTGGACAGAACGGAAAAGAATGGAGTCGAATGGATTGGAAAGGAATGGAATGGAAACGAATCAAATGGAATGAAATGGAAGAGTTTGGAAACAAATGCAATGGAATGGATTGGAACGCAAAGGATTCGAAAGGAATAGAACACAATGAAATGTCATGGAATGGAATAGAATTGAATGGGACGGAATGAACACGAATGGAAAGGAATGGAGTGGACTCGAATGGAATGGAACGGAATGGAATGGAATGAAAGAAAATAGAATGGAATGTAATGGAATGGAGTGGACTCAAAAGGATTAGAATGGATTGGACTGGAATTGAGTGGAATCTTGTTAAATGGAATGGAGTGGAATGGACTCGAATGGAATGGAATGTAACGGAATGGAATAGAAAAGAATGGACTTCAATTGAATGTATCCAAACGGAACTCCCTCGAATGGAATGGAATGGAATGGAATGGAATGGAATGGAATGGAATGGAATGGAATGGAATGGAATGGACTCGAATGGAATCGACTCAAAGGGAATGGAATAGAACGGAATAAAAGGGAAATGAATGGAATGGACTCGAATGTCATAGAATGCTGTGGAATAGAATTGAATGGAAGAGAATACGCTCGAATGGAATGGAAGGGAATGAAATGGAATGGATTTTAATGGAATTGTATGGAATGGAAGGGCATGTAATGGAAACTAATGGAATGGAATTGAATGGAAAAGAATCTAAAGGAATTGGAAGGAATGGAAAGGAATGGACATGAATGAAATGCAGTGGAATAGAATACAATGGAACGGACAGGAAACGAGTTGAATCGAAAGGAATGAAATCAAATGGAATAGCCTGGAATGGAATTGACTCAAATGGAATGGACTGGAATGAAACGGTTTCGAGTGGAACGGAATGCAATGGAATGTAATGGAGTCGAATAGAATCAAATGAAAACCAATGTAATGGAATGGAATGGAAAGGAATGGAATGGAAATGAATGGAATTGAATCGAATGGAATGGTCTGGAATTGAATGGAACTGAATGGGTTGGACTCAAATGGAATGAACTCAAATGGAATAGAGTCAAATGAGATTGAATCTAATAGAATGGAAGGTTATGAAATTTAATCATATGGAGTCAAATGGAACGGATGGAAATGACATGAAAAGGAATGGAGTAGAATCGAATGGAATCAAATGGAACGGACTGGAACGGCACGGACTGTAATGGAATGGACTTGAATGGAAAGGAAGGGAATAGGCTCGAAAGGAATGGAAAGGAATGAAATGGAATGGATTTTAATGGAAATATATGGAGTGGAAGGGCATGTAACGGAATCTAATGGAATGGAAATGAATGGAAAGTAATCTAAACGAATTGGGAGGAATGGAATGGACATGAATGGAATGCAGTGGAATAGAATACAATGGAACGGGTGGGAAAGGAATTGGATCAAAAGGAATGAAATTGAAAAGAATAGACTGGAATGGAATTGACTCAAATGGACTGGACTGGAATGGAATGGTTTCGAGTGGAATGGAATGCAACGGAATGGAATGGAATCGAATCGAATCAAATGAAAACAAATGGAATGGAAACGAATGGTATTGAATCGAATGGAGTGGTGTGCAATTGAATGGAATTGAATGGATTGGACTCCAATGGAACGAACTCGAAAGGAATAGAGTCAAATGGGATTGACTCGAATGGAATGGAATGTTATGAAATTTAATCATATGGAGTCAAATGGAATGGACTGAAATGGAATGAAATGGAATGGAATAGAATCAAATGGAATGGAATCAAATGGAATGCACTGGAACGGCATGGAATGGACTTGAAACGAATGGACTCGAAAGGAATGAACTCGAATGGAATGGACGTCATAGCTCTGGACTGGAATGAACTCGAATGGAATTGTCTCCAATGGAATGGACTGGAAGGGAATGCAATCGAATGGAATGGAATGGAATCGAATGGAATGAACTCTAATGGAATGGAATAGAATCACATGGACATGAATGGAATGAACTGGAATGGAACTGCATTGAATGGAATGGAATCGAATGGAATGATATCGAATAGAAGGGAAAAGAGTGGAATGGAATGGAATGGAAAAGATTGGAGTGGAATCGAATGAAATTAGGCTAATTGGAGAGGGATGGAATGGAATGGAAAGTACTAGAAGGTAATGGATTGCAATGTAATCGATACAAATGCAATGGATTCGAATGGAAAGTAATAGTATGGAATGAAATCCAATGGAATTGAACCACAAGGATGGAAATGAATGGAATGGACTCGAATGGAAGGGAATTTAATGGAATGTAATGGACTGGACTGGAATGGAATGGACTCGAAAGGAATGGACGGCAATAGAACCATCTCGAATGAAATGGTCCCGAATGGATTGGAAATGAAAGGAAAGGAATCGCATGGAATGGAATAGAATGGAATGGAACTGTCTGGAATGGAATGGAATCGAAAGGAATGGATTGCAATGGAACCGTCTCGAATGAAATGGACCCAAATGGATTGGAAATGAAAAAACTGGAGTCGAATGGAATGGAATCAATTAGAATTGAATGGACTGGAATGGAATGGAATGGACTGAATGGAATGGACTCAACTCGAATGGAATCGAATGGAATGGAATCAAAAGGGATGGACTGGAATGGAATGTATTCGAATGGACTGGAATCAAATGGAATGCAATTGAATGGAATGGACTTGGATAGAATGGATTGGAATGGAATGGTCTCAAATGGAGTGGAATTGGATGGATCAGAAAGGAATGAAATGGAATGGAATGGAATAGAACGGAATGGAATTGAATGGAATAGAATCTAATACAATGGAAAGAATTCATTCAAATGTAATGGACTTTAATGGAATGGAATCGAGCAAATTGGAATGGAATGGAATGGAATGGAATGGAATGGAATGGAATGGAATGGAATGGAATGGAATGGAATGGAATGGAAAGAATTCGGATGGAATGCAGTGGAATTGTGTGCAGTCGTTTGGAATGGAATGGAATGGAATGGAATGCTCTCCATTGGAATGAAATTAAATGGAATGGAATCTAAAGGAATGGAATCGAATGGAATGGACTTGGATAGAATGGATTGGAATGGAATGGTCTCAAAAGGAGTGGAATTGGATGGATCAGAAAGGAATGACATGGAATGGAATGGCATGGAGTGGAATAGAACGGAATGGAATTGAATAGAATAGAATCTAATGGAATGGAAAGAATTCATTCAAATGTAATGCACTGGAATGGAATGGAATCGAACAAAATGGAATGGAATGGAACGGAAAGAAACGGAACGGAACGGAATGGAACGGAATGGAATCGTGTTTAATAGAATCCAATGCAATACAATGGAATGGAATGGAATGGCATGCAATGGAATGGAATGCAATGGAATGGAATCGAATGGAATCGACTCAAAGGGAATGGAATAGAACGGAATAAAAGGAAATGAATTGAATGGACTCGAATGTTGTAGAATGCAGTGGAATTGAATTGAATGGAAGAGAATACGCTCGAATGGAATGGAAAGGAATGAAATGGAATGGAATTTAATGGAAATGTATGGAGTGGAAGGGCATGTAACGGAATCTAATGGAATGGAAATGAATGGAAAATAATCTAAACGAATTGAGAGCAATGGAATGGAATGGACATGAATGGAATGCAGTGGAGTAGAATACAATGGAACGGACGGGAAAGGAATTGGATCAAAAGGAATGAAATTGGAAGGAATAGACTGGAATGGAATTGACTCAAATTGACTGGACTGGAATGGAATGGTTTCGAGTGGAATGGAATGCAACGGAATGGAATGGAATCGAATCGAATCAAATGAAAACAAATGGAATGGAAACGAATGGTATTGAATCGAATGGAGTGGTCTGCAATTGAATAGAATTGAATGGATTGGACTCCAATGGAACGAACTCGAAAGGAATACAGTCAAATGGGATTGAATCGAATGGAATGGAGTGTTATGAAATTTAATCATATGGAGTCAAATGGAATGGACTGAAATGGAATGGAATAGAATCAAATGGAATGGAATCAAATGGAATGCCCTGGAACGGCATGGAATGGACTTGAAACGAATGGACTCGAATGGAATGGACGTCATAGCTCTGGACTGGAATGAACTCGAATGGAATTGTCTCCAATGCAATGGACTGGAAAGGAATGCAATCGAATGGAATGGAATGGAATCGAATGGAATGAACTCTAATGGAATGGAATAGAATCACATGGACATGAATGGAATGAACTGGAATGGAACTGCCTTGAATGGAATGGAATCGAATGGAATGATATCGAATAGAAGGGTATAGAGTGGAATGGAATGGAATGGAAAAGATTGGAGTGGAATCCAATGAAATTAGGTTAATTGGAGAGGGATGGAATGGAATAGAATGTACTAGAATGTAATGGATTGCAATGTAATCGATACAAATGCAATGGATTCGAATGGAAAGTAATAGTATGGAATGAAATCCAATGGAATTGAACCTCAAGGAATGGAAATGAATGGAATGGACTCGAATGGAAGGGAATTGAATGGAATGTAATGGACTGCCCTGGAATGGAACGGACTCGAAAGGAATGGACGGCAATAGAGACATCTCCAATGAAATGGTCCCGAATGGATTGGAAATGAAAGGAAAGGAATCGCATGGAATGGAATAGAATGGAATGGAACTGTCTGGAATGGAATGGAATCGAAAGGAATGGATTGCAATGGAACCGTCTCGAATGAAATGGACCCGAATGGATTGGAAATGAAAAAAATGGAGTCGAATGGAATGGAATCAATTAGAATTGAATGGACTGGAATGGAATGGAATGGACTGAATGGAATGGACTCAACTCAAATAGAATTGAATGGAATGGAATCAAAAGGGATGGACTGGAATGGAATGTATTCGAATGGAATGGAATCAAATGGAATGCAATCGAATGGAATGGACTTGGATAGAATGGATTGGAATGGAATGGTCTCAAATGGAGTGGAATTGGATGGATCAGAAAGGAATGAAATGGAATGGAATGGAATAGAACGGAATGGAATTGAATGGAATAGAATCTAATGCAATGGAAAGAATTCATTCAAATGTAATGGACTGGAATGGAATGGAATCGAACAAATTGCAATGGAATGGAATGGAATGGAATGGAATGGAATGGAATGGAATGGAATGGAATGGAATGGAAAGAATTCGAATGGAATGCTGTGGATTTTTGTGCAGTCGTTTGGAATGGAATGGAATGGAATGGAATGCTCTCGATTGGAATGAAATTAAATGGAATTGAATCTAAAGGAATGGAATCGAATGGAATGGACTTGGATAGAATGGATTGGAATGGAATGGTCTCAAAAGAGTGGAATTGGATGGTTCAGAAAGGAATGACATGGAATGGAATGGCATGGAGTGGAATAGAACGTAATGGAATTGAATAGAATAGAATCTAATGGAATGGAAAGAATTCATTCAAATGTAATGCACTGGAATGGAATGGAATCGAACAAAATGGAATGGAATGGAACGGAACGGAACGGAACAAAACAGAATCGTGTGGAATAGAATCCAATGGAATACAATGGAATGGAATGGAATTGATTCAAATGGAATAGACTCGAATGGAATGGAATCGAATGGAGTAGAATGGAATGGAATGGAATGAAATGGACTCAAATGTAATGGGCTGTAATGCTATGGACTCGAATGGAATGGATTCGAATGTAATGGATTAGAATGGAACGAAATTGATGGTAATGGAACCAAATGGAATGGAATGGAATGGATTTGAATGTAACGGACTGTAATGTAGTTGACTGGAATGCAATGGACTTGAAAGGAATGAATTCGAATGTAATGTAATGTAAGGTAAAACAATGGAAAGTAATGGAGTGGAATGGAATACAGTGGAATGAAATGGACTCGAATATAGAGGACTCCATTGGAATGGAATGCAATGGAAGGCAATCAAATGGAATGCAATCGAAAGGAATGGAATTCAATGGAATGGACTGGAATGGAATGATATCGAACTGGACAGAACGGTAAAGAATGGAATCGAATGGATTGGAAAGGAATGGAATGGAAACGAATCAAATGGAATCAAATGGAAGAGTTTGGAAACAAATGCAATGGAATGGATTGGAACGCAAAGGATTCGAAAGGAATAGAACCCAATGAAATGTCATGGAATGGAATAGAATGGAATGGGATGGAATGGACTCGAATGGAATGGAATGGAATGAAATTGGATGGAATGGACTCGAATGGAATGGAATGGAATGGAATGGAATCAAAGAAAATAGAACAGATTGTAATGGAATGGAGGGGACTCAAACGGATTAGAATGGATTGGACTAGAATTGAGTGGAATCTTGTTAAATGGAATGGAGTGGAATGGACTCGAATGGAATGGAATCTGACGGAATGAAATAGAAAAGATTGGAATTGAATTGAATGTATCCAAATGGAACTCCCTCGAATGGAAATGGAATGGAATGGAATGGAATGGAATAGAATGGAATGGACTCAACTCGAATGGAATCGAATGGAATGGAATCAAAAGGGATGGACTGGAATGGAATGTATTCGAATGGACTGGAATCAAAAGGAATGCAATCGAATGGAATGGACTTGGATAGAATGGATTGGAATGGAATGGTCTCAAATGGAGTGGAATTGGATGGATCAGAAAGGAATGAAATGGAATGGAATGGAATAGAATGGAATGGAATTGAATGGAATAGAATCTAATGCAATGGAAAGAATTCATTCAAATGTAATGGACTGGAATGGAATGGAATCGAGCAAATTGGAATGGAATGGAATGGAATGGAATGGAATGGAATGGAATGGAATGGAATGGAATGGAATGGAATGGAATGGAATGGAATGGAAAGAATTCGGATGGAATGCAGTGGAATTGTGTGCAGTCGTTTGGAATGGAATGGAATGGAATGGAATGCTCTCCATTGGAATGAAATTAAATGGAATGGAATCTAAAGGAATGGAATCGAATGGAATGGACTTGGATAGAACGGATTGGAATGGAATGGTCTCAAAAGGAGTGGAATTGGATGGATCAGAAAGGAATGACATGGAATGGAATGGCATGGAGTGGAATAGAACGGAATGGAATTGAATAGAATAGAATCTAATGGAATGGAAAGAATTCATTCAAATGTAATGCACTGGAATGGAATGGAATCGAACAAAATGGAATGGAATGGAACGGAAAGAAAAGGAACGGAACGGAACGGAACGGAATGGAATCGTGTTTAATAGAATCCAATGCAATACAATGGAATGGAATGGAATTGATTCGAGTGGAATAGACTCGAATGGAATGGAATCGAATGGAGTAGAATGGAATGGAATGGAATGAAATGGACTCAAAAGTAATGGGCTGTAATGCTATGGACTCGAATGGAATGGATTCGAATGTAATGGATTCGAATGGAACGAAATTGATGGCAATGGAACCAAATGGAATGGAATGGAATGGATTTGAATGTAACGGACTGGAATGTAGTTGACTGGAATGCAATGGACTTGAAAGGAATGAATTCGAATGTAATGTAATGTAATGTAAAACAATGGAAAGTAATGGAGTGGAATGGAATACAGTGGAATGTAATGGACTCGAATATAGAGGACTCCATTGGAATGGAATGCAATGGAAGGCAATCGAATGGAATGCAATCAAAAGGAATGGAATTCAATGGAATGGACTGGAATGGAATGATATCGAACTGGACAGAACGGAAAAGAATGGAGTCGAATGGATTGGAAAGGAATGGAATGGAAACGAATCAAATGGAATGAAATGGAAGAGTTTGGAAACAAATGCAATGGAATGGATTGGAACGCAAAGGATTCGAAAGGAATAGAACACAATGAAATGTCATGGAATGGTATAGAATGGAATGGGATGGAATGGACCCGAATGGAATGGAATGGAGTGGACTCGAATGGAATGGAACGGAATGGAATGGAATCAAAAAAAAAGAATGGAATGCAATGGAATGGAGTGGACTCAAAAGGATTAGAATGGATTGGACTGGAATTGAGTGGAATCTTGTTAAATGGAATGGAGTGGAATGGACTCGAATGGAATGGAATCTAACGGAATGGAATAGAAAAGAATGGACTTGAATTGAATGTATCCAAATGGGACTACTTCGAATGGAATGGAATGGAATGGAATTGAATGTAGTGGAAAGACACGAATGGAAAGAAATGGAATGGAAAGGAATGGAATTGAATGAAATGGAATCGAGTGTAATGGACTGGAATAGAAAAGACTCCAATGGAATGCAATTGAGTGCAATGGAATCGAATGGAATGTAATCGAAAGGAATGAAATCCAATGGGATGGAATCGAATGGAATGGACTGGAATGTAATAACTAGAATGGAATGGACTTGAATGGAATGGAACGGATTCGAATGGAATGGAATCAATTCACATCGAATGGGATGGAATGGAACGGCATGCAATGGAATGGAATGGAATGGAATGGACTCGAATGGAATCGACTCAAAGGGAATGGAATAGAACGGAATAAAAGGGAAATGAATGGAATGGACTCGAATGTCATAGAATGCAGTGGAATAGAATTGAATGGAAGAGAATACGCTCGAATGGAATGGAAAGGAATGAAATGGAATGGATTTTAATGGAATTGTATGGAATGGAAGGGCATGTAATGGAAACTAATGGAATGGAATTGAATGGAAAAGAATCTAAAGGAATTGGAATGAATGGAAAGGAATGGACATGAATGAAATGCAGTGGAATAGAATACAATGGAACGGACAGGAAACGAGTTGAATTGAAAGGAATGAAATCAAATGGAATAGCCTGGAATGGAATTGACTCAAATTGAATGGACTGGAATAAAATGGTTTCGAGTGGAACGGAATGCAATGGAATGTATTGGAGTCGAATAGAATCAAATGAAAACGAATGTAATGGAATGGAATGGAAAGGAATGGAATGGAAATGAATGGAATTGAATCGAATGGAATGGTCTGGAATTGAATGGAACTGAATGGATTGGACTCAAATGGAATGAACTCAAATGCAATAGAGTCAAATGAGATTGAATCTAATAGAATGGAAGGTTATGAAATTTAATCATATGGAGTCAAATGGAACGGATTGAAATGAAATGAAAAGGAATGGAGTAGAATCGAATGGAATCAAATGGAACGGACTGGAATGGCACGGACTGTAATGGAATGGACTTGAATGGAAAGGAAGGGAATAGGCTCGAATGGAATGGAAAGGAATGAAATGGAATGGATTTTAATGGAAATGTATGGAGTGGAAGGGCATGTAACGGAATCTAATGGAATGGAAATGAATGGAAAATATTCTAAACGAATTGGGAGGAATGAAATGGAATGGACATGAATGGAATGCTGTGGAATAGAATACAATGGAACGGACGGGAAAGGAATTGGATCAAAAGGAATGAAATTGAAAGGAATAGACTGGAATGGAATTGACTCAAATGGACTGGACTGGAATGGAATGGTTTCGAGTTCAATGGAATGCAATGGAATGGAATGGAATCGAATCGAATCAAATGAAAACAAATGGAATGGAAACGAATGGTATTGAATCGAATGGAGTGGTCTGCAATTGAATGGAATTGAATGGATTGGACTCCAATGAAACGAACTCGAAAGGAATAGAGTCAAGTGGGATTGAATCGAATGGAATGGAATGTTATGAAATTTAATCATATGGAGTCAAATGGAATGGACTGAAATGGATTGGAATAGAATCAAATGGAATGGAATCAAATGGAATGCACTGGAACGGCATGGAATGGACTTGAAACGAATGGACTCGAAAGGAATGAACTCGAATGGAATGGACGTCATAGCTCTGGACTGGAATGAACTCGAATGGAATTGTCTCCAATGGAATGGACTGGAAGGAAATGCAATCGAATGGAATGGAATGGAATCGAATGGAATGAACTCTAATGGAATGGAATAGAATCACATGGACATGAATGGAAAGAACTGGAATGGAACTGCCTTGAATGGAATGGAATCGAATGGAATGATATCGAATAGAAGGGAATAGAGTGGAATGGAATGGAATGGAAAAGATTGGAGTGGAATCGAATGAAATTAGGCTAATTGGAGAGGGATGGAATGGAATGGAAAGTACTAGAAGATAATGGATTGCAATGTAATCGATACAAATGCAATGGATTCGAATGGAAAGTAATAGTATGGAATGAAATCCAATGGAATTGAACCACAAGGATGGAAATGAATGGAATGGACTCGAATGGAAGGGGATTGAATGGAATGTAATGGACTCAACAGGAATGGAATGGACTCGAAAGGAATGGACGGCAATAGAACCATCTCGAATGAAATGGTCCCGAATGGATTGGAAATGAAAGCAAAGGAATCGCATGGAATGGAATAGAATGGAATGGAACGGTCTGGAATGGAATGGAATCGAAAGGAATGGATTGCAATGGAACCGTCTCGAATGAAATGGACCCGAATGGATTGGAAATGAAAAAAATGGAGTCGAATGGAATGGAATCAATTAGAATTGAATGGACTGGAATGGAATGGAATGGACTGAATGGAATGGACTCAACTCGAATGGAATCGAATGGAATGGAATCAAAAGGGATGGACTGGAATGGAATGTATTCGAATTGAATGGAATCAAATGGAATGCAATCGTACGGAATGGACGTGGATAGAATGGATTGGAATGGAATGGTCTCAAATGGAGTGGAATTGGATGGATCAGAAAGGAATGAAATGGAATGGAATGGAATAGAATGGAATGGAATTGAATGGAATAGAATCTGATGCAATGGAAAGAATTCATTCAAATGTAATGGACTGGAATGGAATGGAATCGAACAAATTGGAATGGAATGGAATGGAATGGAATGGAATGGAATGGAATGGAATGGAATGGAATGGAAAGAATTCGGATGGAATGCAGAGGAATTGTGTGCAGTCGTTTGGAATGGAATGGAATGCAATGGAATGCTCTCCATTGGAATGAAATTAAATGGAATGGAATCTAAAGGAATGGAATCGAATGGAATGGACTTGGATAGAACGGATTGGAATGGAATGGTCTCAAAAGGAGTGGAATTGGATGGATCAGAAAGGAATGACATGGAATGGAATGGCATGGAGTGGAATAGAACGGAATGGAATTGAATAGAATAGAATCTAATGGAATTTAAAGAATTCATTCAAATGTAATGCACTGGAATGGAATGGAATCGAACAAAATGGAATGGAATGGAACGGAAAGAAACGGAACGGAACGGAACGGAACGGAATGGAATCGAGTTTAATAGAATCCAATGCAATACAATGGAATGGAATGGAATTGATTCGAATGGAATAGACTCGAATGGAATGGAATCGAATGGAGTAGAATGGAATGGAATGGAATGAAATGAACTCAAATGTAGTGGGCTGTAATGCTATGGACTCGAATGGAGTGGATTCTAATGTAATGGAATCGAATGGAACGAAATTGATGGCAATGGAACCAAATGGAATGGAATGGAATGGATTTGAATGTAACGGACTGGAATGCAGTTGATTGGAATGCAATGGACTTGAAAGGAATGAATTCGAATGTAATGTAATGTAATGTAAAACAATGGAAAGTAATGGAGTGGAATGGAATACAGTGGAATGTAATGGACTCGAATATAGAGGACTCCATTGGAATGGAATGCTATGGAATGCAATCGAATGGAATGCAATCAAAAGGAATGGAATTCAATGGAATGGACTGGAATGGAATGATATCGAACTGGACAGAACGGAAAAGAATGGAGTCGAATGGATTGGAAAGGAATGGAATGGAAACGAATCAAATGGAATGAAATGGAAGAGTTTGGAAAAAAATGCAGTTGAAAGGATTGGAACGCAAAGGATTCGAAAGGAATAGAACACAATGAAATGTCATGGAATGGAATAGAATTGAATTGGATGGAATGGACTCGAATGGAATAGAATGGAGTGGACTCGAATGGAATGGAACGGAATGGAATGGAATCAAAGAAAATAGAATGGAATGTAATGGAATGGAGTGCACTCAAAAGGATTAGAATGGATTGGACTGGAATTGAGTGGAATCTTGTTAAATGGAATGGAGTGGAATGGACTCGAATGGAATGGAATCTAACGGAATGGAATAGAAAAGAATGGACTTGAATTGAATGTATCCAAATGGAACTCCCTCGAATGGAATGGAATGGAATGGAATGGAATGGAATGGAATGGAATGGAATGGAATGGAATTGAATGTAGTGGAAATACTCGAATGGAATGAAATGGAATGGAAAGGAATGGAATTGAATGAAATGGAATCGAGTGTAATGGACTGGAATGGAAAAGACTCCAATGGAATGCAATTGAGTGCAATGGAATCGAATAGAATGTAATCGATAGGAATGAAATCCAATGGAATGGCATCGAATGGAATGGACTGGAATGTAATAACTTGAATGGAATGGACTTGAATGGAATGGGTTTGAATGGAATGGATTCGAATGGAATGGAATCAAATCACATCGAATGGGATGGAATGGAATGGAATGGAATGGAATGGGATGGAATGGACTCGAATGGAATCGACTCAAAGGGAATGGAATAGAACGGAATAAAAGGGAAATGAATGGAATGGACTCGAATGTCATAGAATGCAGTGGAATAGAATTGAATGGAAGAGAATACGCTCGAATGGAATGGAAAGGAATGAAATGGAATGGATTTTAATGTAATTGTATGGAATGGAAGGGCATGTAATGGAAACTAATGGAATGGAATTGAATGGAAAAGAATCTAAAGGAATTGGAAGGAATGGAAAGGAATGGACATGAATGAAATGCAGTGGAATAGATTACAATGGAACGGACAGGAAACGAGTTGAATCGAAAGGAATGAAATCAAATGGAATAGCCTGGAATGGAATTGACTCAAATGGAATGGACTGGAATGAAACTGTTTCGAGTGGAACGGAATGCAATGGAATGTAATGGAGTCGAATAGAATCAAATGAAAACGAAAGTAATGGAATGGAATGGAAAGGAATGGAATGGAAATGAATGGAATTGAATCGAATGGAATGGTCTGGAATTGAATGGAACTGAATGGATTGGACTCAAATGGAATGAACTCTAATGCAATAGAGTCAAATGAGATTGAATCTAATAGAATGGAAGGTTATGAAATTTAATCATATGGAGTCAAATGGAACGGATTGGAATGAAATGAAAAGGAATGGAGTAGAATCGAATGGAATCAAATGGAACGGACTGGAATGGCACGGACTGTAATGGAATGGACTTGAATGGAAAGGAAGGGAATAGGCTCGAATGGAATGGAAAGGAATGAAATGGAATGGATTTTAATGGAAATGTATGGAGTGGAAGGGCATGTAATGGAATCTAATGGAATGGAAATGAATGGAAAATAATCTAAACGAATTGGGAGGAATGAAATGGAATGGACATGAATGGAATGCAGTGGAATAGAATACAATGGAACGGACGGGAAAGGAATTGGTTCAAAAGGAATGAAATTGAAAGGAATAGACTGGAATGGAATTGACTCAAATGGACTGGACTGGAATGGAATGGTTTCGAGTGGAATGGAATGCAACGGAATGGAATGGAATCGAATCTAATCAAATGAAAACAAATGGAATGGAAACGAATGGTATTGAATCGAATGGAGTGGTCTGCAATTGAATGGAATTGAATGGATTGGACTCCAATGGAACGAACACGAAAGGAATAGAGTCAAGTGGGATTGAATCGAATGGAATGGAATGTTATGAAATTTAATCATATGGAGTCAAATGGAATGGACTGAAATGGAATGAAATGGATTGGAATAGAATCAAATGGAATGGAATCAAATGGAATGCACTGGAACGGCATAGAATGGACTTGAAACGATTGGACTCGAATGGAATGAACTCGAATGGAATGGACGTCATAGCTCTGGACTGGAATGAACTCGAATGGAATTGTCTCCAATGGAATGGACTGGAAGGGAATGCAATCGAATGGAATGGAATGGAATCGAATGGAATGAACTCTAATGGAATGGAATAGAATCACATGGACATGAATGGAATGAACTGGAATGGAACTGCCTTGAATGGAATGGAATCGAATGGAATGATATCGAATAGAAGGGAATAGAGTGGAATGGAATGGAATGGAAAAGATTGGAGTGGAATCGAATGAAACTAGGCTAATTGGAGAGGGATGGAATGGAATGGAAAGTACTAGAAGATAATGGATTGCAATGTAATCGATACAAATGCAATGGATTCGAATGGAAAGTAATAGTATGGAATGAAAACCAATGGAATTGAACCACAAGGATGGAAATGAATGGAATGGACTCGAATGGAAGGGGATTGAATGGAATGTAATGGACTGGACTGGAATGGAATGGACTCAAAAGGAATGGACGGCAATAGAACCATCTCGAATGGAATGGTCCCGAATGGATTGGAAATGAAAGCAAAGGAATCGCATGGAATGGAATAGAATGGAATGGAACGGTCTGGAATGGAATGGAATCGAAAGGAATGGATTGCAATGGAACCGTCTCGAATGAAATGGACCCGAATGGATTGGAAATGAAAAAAATGGAGTCGAATGGAATGGAATCAATTAGAATTGAATGGACTGGAATGGAATGGAATGGACTGAATGGAATGGACTCAACTCGAATGGAATCGAATGGAATGGAATCAAAAGGGATGGACTGGAATGGAATGTATTCGAATTGAATGGAATCAAATGGAATGCAATCGTACGGAATGGACGTGGATAGAATGGATTGGAATGGAATGGTCTCAAATGGAGTGGAATTGGATGGATCAGAAAGGAATGAAATGGAATGGAATGGAATAGAACGGAATGGAATTGAATGGAATAGAATCTGAGGCAATGGAAAGAATTCATTCAAATGTAATGGACTGGAATGGAATGGAATCGAACAAATTGGAATGGAATGGAATGGAATGAAATGGAATGCAATGGAATGGAATGGAATGGAATGGAATGGAATGGAATGGAATGGAATGGAATGGAATGGAATGGAAAGAATTCGGATGGAATGCAGTGGAATTGTGTGCAGTCGTTTGGAATGGAATGGAATGCAATGGAATGCTCTCAATTCGAATGAAATTAAATGGAATGGAATCTAAAGGAATGGAATCGAATGGAATGGACTTGGATAGAATGGATTGGAATGGAATGGTCTCAAAAGGAGTGGAATTGGATGGATCAGAAAGGAATGACATGGAATGGAATGGCATGGAGTGGAATAGAACGGAATGGAATTGAATAGAATAGAATCTAATGGAATGGAAAGAATTCATTCAAATGTAATGCACTGGAATGGAATGGAATCGAACAAAATGGAATGGAATGGAACGGAAAGAAATGGAACGGAACGGAACGGAACGGAATGGAATCGAGTTTAATAGAATCCAATGCAATACAATGGAATGGAATGGAATTGATTCGAATGGAATAGACTCGAATGGAATGGAATCGAATGGAGTAGAATGGAATGGTATGGAATGAAATGGACTCAAATGTAGTGGGCTGTAATGCTATGGACTCGAATGGAATGGATTCGAATGTAATGGAATCGAATGGAACGAAATTGATGGCAATGGAACCAAATGGAATGGAATGGAATGGATTTGAATGTAACGGACTGCAATGTAGTTGATTGGAATGCAATGGACTTGAAAGGAATGAATTCGAATGTAATGTAATGTAATGTAAAACAATGGAAAGTAATGGAGTGGAATGGAATACAGTGGAATGTAATGGACTCGAATATAGAGAACTACATTGGAATGGAATGCAATGGAAGGCAATCGAATGGAATGCAATCAAAAGGAATGGAATTCAATGGAATGGACTGGAATGGAATGATATCGAACTGGACAGAAGGGAAAAGAATGGAGTCGAATGGATTGGAAAGGAATGGAATGGAAACGAATCAAATGGAATGAAATGGAAGAGTTTGGAAACAAATGCAATGGAATGGAATGGAACGCAATGGATTCGAAAGGAATAGAACACAATGAAAGGTCATGGAATGGAATTGAATGGAATGGGATGGAATGGACTCGAATGGAATGGAATGGAGTGGACTCGAGTGGAATGGAACGGAATGGAATGGAATCAAAGAAAATAGAATGGAATGTAATGGAATGGAGTGGACTCAAAAGGATTAGAATGGATTGGACTGGAACTGAGTGGAATCTTGTTAAATGGAATGGAGTGGAATGGACTCGAATGGAATGGAATCTAACGGAATGGAATAGAAAAGAATGGACTTGAATTGAATGTATCCAAATGGAACTCCCTCGAATGGAATGGAATGGAATGGAATGGAATGGAATGGAATGGAATGGAATGGAATGGAATGGAATGTAGTGGAAAGACTCGAATGGAATGAAATGGAATGGAAAGGAATGGAATTGAATGAAATGGAATCGAGTGTAATGGACTGGAATAGAAAAGACTCCAATGGAATGCAATTGAGTGCAATGGAATCGAATGGAATGTAATCGAAAGGAATGAAATCCAATGGAATGGAATCGAATGGAATGGACTGGAATGTAATAACTTGAATGGAATGGAATTGAATGGAATGGAACGGATTCGAATGGAATGGAATCAAACCACATCGAATGGGATGGAATGGAATGGCATGCAATGGAATGGAATGGAATGGAATGGACTCGAATGGAATCGACTCAAAGGGAATGGAATAGAACGGAATAAAAGGGAAATGAATGGAATGGACTTGAATGTCATAGAATGCAGTGGAATAGAATTGAATGGAAGAGAATACGCTCGAATGGAATGGAAAGGAATGAAATGTAATGGATTTTAATGGAAATGTATGGAGTGGAAGAGCATGTAACGGAATCTAATGGAATGGAAATGAATGGAAAATAATCTAAACGAATTGGGGGGAATGGAATGGAATGGACATGAATGGAATGCAGTGGAATAGAATACAATGGAACGGACGGGAAAGGAATTGGATCAAAAGGAATGAAATTGAAAGGAATAGACTGGAATGGAATTGACTCAAATGGACTGGATTGGAATGGAATGGTTTCGAGTGGAATGGAATGCAACGGAATGGAATGGAATCGAATCGAATCAAATGAAAACAAATGGAATGGAAACGAATGGTATTGAATCGAATGGAGTGGTCTGCAAATGAATGGAATTGAATGGATTGGACTCCAAAGGAACGAACTCGAAAGGAATAGAGTCAAATGGGATTGAATCGAATGGTATGGAATGTTATGAAATTTAATCATATGGAGTCAAATGGAATGGACTGAAATGGAATGAAATGGATTGGAATAGAATCAAATGGAATGGAATCAAATGGAATGCACTGGAACGGCATGGAATGGACTTGAAACGAATGGACTCGAAAAGAATGAACTCGAATGGAATGGACGTCATAGCTCTGGACTGGAATGAACTCGAATGGAATTGTCTCCAATGGAATGTACTGGAAGGGAATGCAATCGAATGGAATAGAATGGAATCGAATGGAATGAACTCTAATGGAATGGAATAGAATCACATGGACATGAATGGAATGAACTGGAATGGACCTGCCTTGGATGGAATGGAATCGAATGGAATGATGTCGAATAGAAGGGAATAGAGTGGAATGGAATGGAATGGAAAAGATTGGAGTGGAATCGAATGAAATTAGGCTAATTGGAGAGGGATGGAATGGAATGGAAAGTACTAGAAGGTAATGGATTGCAATGTAATCCATACAAATGTAATGGATTCGAATGGAAAGTAATAGTATGGAATGAAATCCAATGGAATTGAACCACAAGGAATGGAAATGAATGGAATGGACTCGAATGGAAGGGAATTGAATGGAATGTAATGGAATGGACTGGTTTGGAACGGACTCGAAAGGAATGGACGGCAATAGAACCATCTCGAATGAAATGGTCCCGAATGGATTGGAAATGAAAGGAAAGGAATCGCATGGAATGGAATAGAATGGAATGGAACGGTCTGGAATGGAATGGAATCGAAAGGAATGGATTGCAATGGAACCGTCTCGAATGAAATGGACCCGAATGGATTGGAAATGAAAAAAATGGAGTCGAATGGAATGGAATCAATTAGAATTGAATGGACTGGAATGGAATGGAATGGACTGAATGGAATGGACTCAACTCGAATGGAATCGAATGAAATGGAATCAAAAGGGATGGACTAGAATGAAATGTATTCGAATGGAATGGAACCAAACGGAAAGCAATTGAATGGAATGGACTTGGATAGAATGGATTGGAATGGAATGGTCTCAAATGGAGTGGAATTGGATGGATCAGAAAGGAATGAAATGGAATTGAATGGAATAGAACGGAATGGAATTGAATGGAATAGAATCTAATGCAATGGAAAGAATTCATTCAAATGTAATAGACTGGAATGGAATGGAATCGAACAAATTGGAATGGAATGGAATGCAATGGAATGGAATGGTATGGAATCGAATGGAATGGAATGGAATGGAATGGAATGGAATGGAATGGAATGGAAAGAACTCGGATGGAATGCAGTGGAATTGTTTGCAGTCGTTTGGAATGGAATGGAATGCAATGGAATGCTCTCGATTGGAATGAAATTAAATGGAATGGTATCTAAAGGAATGGAATCGAATGGAATGGACTTGGATAGAATAGATTGGAATGGAATGGTCTCAAAAGGAGTGGAATTGGATGGATCAGAAAGGAATGACATGGAATGGAATGGCATGGAGTGGAATAGAAAGGAATGGAATTGAATAGAATAGAATCTAATGGAATGGAAAGAATTCATTCAAATATAATGCACTGGAATTTAATCAAATTGAACAAAATGGAATGGAATGGAACGGAAAGAAACGGAACGGAACGGAACGGAATGGAATGGAATCGAGTTTAATATAATCCAATGCAATACAATGGAATGGAATGGAATTGATTCGAATGGATTAGACTCGAATGGAATGGAATCGAATGGAGTAGAATGGAATGGAATGGAATGAAATGGACTCAAATGTAATGGGCTGTAATGCTATGGACTCGAATGGAATGGATTCGATTGTAATGGATTCGAATGGAACGAAATTGATGGCAATGGAACCAAATGGAATGGAATGGAATGGATTTGAATGTAACGGACTGGAATGTAGTTGACTGGAATGCAATGGACTTGAAAGGAATGAATTCGAATGTAATGTAATGTAATGTAAAACAATGGAAAGTAATGGAGTGGAATGGAATACAGTGGAATGTAATGGACTCGAATATAGAGGACTCCATTGGAATGGAATGCAATGGAAGGCAATCGAATGGAATGCAATCAAAAGGAATGGAATTCAATGGAATGGACTGGAATGGAATGATATCGAACTGGACAGAACGGAAAAGAATGGAGTCGAATGGATTGGAAAGGAATGGAATGGAAACGAATCAAATGGAATGAAATGGAAGAGTTTGGAAACAAATTCAATGGAATGGATTGGAACGCAAAGGATTCGAAAGGAATAGAACACAATGAAATGTCATGGAATGGAATTGAATGGAATGGGATGGAATGGACTCGAATGGAATGGAATGGAGTGGACTCGAGTGGAATGGAACGGAATGGAATGGAATCAAAGAAAATAGAATGGTCAGTAATGAAATGGAGTGGACTCAAAAGGATTAGAATGGATTGGACTGGAATTGAGTGGAATCTTGTTAAATGGAATGGAGTGGAATGGACTCGAATGGAATGGAATCTAAGGGAATGGAATAGAAAAGAATGGACTTGAATTGAATGTATCCAAATGGAACTCCCTCGAATGGAATGGAATGGAATGCAATTGAATGTAGTGAAAAGACGCGAATGGAATGAAATGGAATGGAAAGGAATGGAATTGAATGAAATGGAATCGAGTGTAATGGACTGGAATAGAAAAGACTCCAATGGAATGCAATTGAGTGCAATGGAATCGAATGGAATATAATCGAAAGGAATGAAATCCAATGGAATGGAATCGAATGGAATGGACTGGAATGTAATAAGTTGAATGGAATGGACTTGAATGGAATGGAATGGATTCGAATGGAATGGAATCAAATCACATCGAATGGGATGGAATGGAACGGCATGGAATGGAATGGAATGGAATGGAATGGACTCGAATGGAATCGACTCAAAGGGAATGGAATAGAACGGAATAAAAGGGAAATGAATGGAATGGACTCGAATGTCATAGAATGCAGTGGAATAGAATTGAATGGAAGAGAATACGCTCGAATGGAATGGAAAGGAATGAAATGGAATGGATTTTAATGGAATTGTATGGAAAGGAAGGGCATGTAATGGAAACTAATGGAATGGAATTGAATGGAAAAGAATCTTAAGGAATTGGAAGGAATGGAAAGGAATGGACATGAATGAAATGCAGTGGAATAGAATACAATGGAACGGACAGGAAACGAGTTGAATCGAAAGGAAAGAAATCAAATGGAATAGCCTGGAATGGAATTGACTCAAATGGAATGGACTGGAATGAAACGGTTTCGAGTGGAACGGAATGGAATGGAATGTAATGGAGTCGAATAGAATCAAATGAAAACGAATGTAATGGAATGGAATGGAAAGGAATGGAATGGAAATGAATGGAATTGAATCGAATGGAATGGTCTGGAATTGAATGGAACTGAATGGATTGGACTCAAATGGAATGAACTCAAATGGAATAGAGTCAAATGAGATTGAATCTAATAGAATGGAAGGTTATGAAATTTAATCATATGGAGTCAAATGGAACGGATTGAAATGACATGAAAAGGAATGGAGTAGAATCGAATGGAATCAAATGGAACTGACTGGAATGGCACGGACTGTAATGGAATGGACTTGAATGGAAAGGAAGGGAATAGGCTCGAATGGAATGGAAAGGAATGAAATGGAATGGATTTTAATGGAAATGTATGGAGTGGAAGGGCATGTAACGGAATCTAATGGAATGGAAATGAATGGAAAATATTCTAAACGAATTGGGAGGAATGGAATGGAATGGACATGAATGGAATGCAGTGGAATAGAATACAATGGAACGGACGGGAAAGGAATTGGATCAAAAGGAATGAAATTGAAAAGAATAGACTGGAATGGAATTGACTCAAATGGACTGGACTGGAATGGAATGGTTTCGAGTGGAATGGAATTCAACGGAATGGAATGGAATCGAATCGAATCAAATGAAAACAAATGGAATGGAAACGAATGGTATTGAATCGAATGGAGTGGTCTGCAATTGAATGGAATTGAATGGATTGGACTACAATGGAACGAACTCGAAAGGAATAGAGTCAAATGGGATTGAATCGAATGGAATGGAATGTTATGAAATTTAATCATATGGAGTCAAATGGAATGCACTGAAATGGAATGAAATGGATTGGAATAGAATCAAATGGAATGGAATCAAATGGAATGCACTGGAACGGCATGGAATGGACTTGAAACGAATGGACTCGAAAGGAATGAACTCGAATGGAATGGACGTCATAGCTCTGGACTGGAATGAACTCGAATGGAATTGTCTCCAATGGAATGGACTGGAAGGGAATGCAATCGAATGGAATGGAATGGAATCGAATGGAATGAACTCTAATGGAATGGAATAGAATCAAATGGACATGAACGGAATGAACTGGAATGGAACTGCCTTGAATGGAGTGGAATCGAATGGAATGATATCGAATAGAAGGGAATAGAGTGGAATGGAATGGAAGGGAAAAGATTGGAGTGGAATCGAATGAAATTAGGCTAATTGGAGAGGGATGGAATGGAATGGAAAGTACTAGAAGGTAATGGATTGCAATGTAATCGATACAAATGCAATGGATTCGAATGGAAAGTAATAGTATGGAATGAAATCCAATGGAATTGAACCACAAGGATGGAAATGAATGGAATGGACTCGAATGGAAGGGAATTGAATGGAATGTGATGGACTGTACTGGAATGGAACGGACTCGAAACGAATGGACTGCAATAGAAGCATCTCGAATGAAATGGTGCCGAAATGATTGGAAATGAAACGAAAGGAATTGCATGGAATGGAATAGAATGGAATGGAACGGTCTGGAATGGAATGGAATCGAAAGGAATGGATTGCAATGGAACCATCTCGAATGAAATGGACCCGAATGGATTGGAAATGAAAAAAATGGAGTCGAATGGAATGGAATCAATTAGAATTGAACGGACTGGAATGGAATGGAATGGACTGAATGGAATGGACTCAACTCGAATGGAATCGAATGGAATGGAATCAAAAGGGATGGACTGGAATGGAATATATTCGAATGGAATGGAATCAAATGGAATGCAATCGAATGGAATGGACTTGGATAGAATGGATTGGAATGGAATGGTCTCAAATGGAGTGGAATTGGATGGATCAGAAAGGAATGAAATGGAATGGAATGGAATAGAACGGAATGGAATTGAATGGAATAGAATGTAATGCAATGGAAAGAATTCATTCAAATGTAATGGACTGGAATGGAATGGAATCGAACAAATTGGAATGGAATGGAATGGAATGGAATGGAATGGAATGGAATGGAATGGAATGGAATGCAATGGAATGGAATGGAAAGAATTCAGATGGAATGCAGTGGAATTGTGTACAGTCGTTTGGAATGGAATGGAATGCAATGGAATGCTCTCGATTGGAATGAAATTAAATGGAATGGAATCTAAAGGAATGGAATCGAATGGAATGGACTTGGATAGAACGGATTGGAATGGAATGGTCTCAAAAGGAGTGGAATTGGATGGATCAGAAAGGAATGACATGGAATGGAATGGCATGGAGTGGAATAGAACGGAATGGAATTGAATGGAATAGAATCTAATTTAATGGAAAGAATTCATTCAAAAGTAATGCACTGGAATGGAATGGAATCGAACAAAATGTAATGGAATGGAACGGAACGAAACGGAACGGAACGGAATGGAATCGTGTTTAATAGAATCCAATGCAATACAATGGAATGGAATGGAATTGATTCGAATGGAATAGACTCGAATGGAATGGAATCGAATGGAGTAGAATGGAATGGAATGGAATGAAATGGACTCAAATGTAATGGGCTGTAATGCTATGGACTCGAATGGAATGGATTCGAATGTAATGGATTCGAATGGAACGAAATTGATGGCAATGGAACCAAATGGAATGGAATGGAATGGATTTGAATGTAACGGACTGGAATGTAGTTGACTGGAATGCAATGGACTTGAAAGGAATGAATTCGAATGTAATGTAATGTAATGTAAGACAATGGAAAGTAATGGAGTGGAATGGAATACAGTGGAATGTAATGGACACGAATATAGAGGACTCCATTGGAATGGAATGCAATGGAAGGCAATCGAATGGAATGCAATCGAAAGGAATGGAATTCAATGGAATGGACTGTAATGGAATGATATCGAACTGGACAGAACGGAAAAGAATGGAGTCGAATGGATTGGAAAGGAATGGAATGGAAACGAATCAAATGGAATGAAATGGAAGAGTTTGGAAACAAATGCAATGGAATGGATTGGAACGCAAAGGATTCGAAAGGAATAGAACACAATGAAATGTCATGGAATGGAATAGAATTGAATGGGACGGAATGAACACGAATGGAAAGGAATGGAGTGGACTCGAATGGAATGGAACGGAATGGAATGGAATCAAAGAAAATAGAATGGAATGGAGTGGACACAAAAGGATTAGAATGGATTGGACTGGAATTGAGTGGAATCTTGTTAAATGGAATGGAGTGGAATGGACTCGAATGGAATGGAATCTAACGGAATGGAATAGAAAAGAATGGACTTGAATTAAATGTATCCAAATGGAACTCGCTCGAATGGAATGGAATGGAATGGAATGGAATGGAATTTAACGGACTCGAATGGAATCGACTCAAAGGGAATGGAATAGAACGGAATAAAAGGGAAATGAATGCAATGGACTCGAATGTCATAGAATGTAGTGTTATAGAATTGGATGGAAGAGAATACGCTCGAATGGAATGGAAAGGAATGAAATGGAATGGATTTTAATGGAATTGTATGGAATGGAAGGGCATGTAATGGAAACTAATGGAATGGAATTGAATGGAAAAGAATCTAAAGGAATTGGAAGGAATGGAAAGAATGGACATGAATGAAATGCAGTGGAATAGAATACAATGGAACGGACAGGAAACGAGTTGAATCGAAAGGAATGAAATCAAATGGAATAGCCTGGAATGGAATTGACTCAAATGGAATGGACTGGAATGAAACGGTTTCGAGTGGAACGGAATGCAATGGAATGTAAAGGAGTCGAATAGAATGAAATGAAAACCAATGTAATGGTATGGAATGGAAAGGAATGGAATGGAAATGAATGGAATTGAATCGAATGGAAAGGTCTGGAATTGAATGGAACTGAATGGATTGGACTCAAATGGAATGAACTCAAATGCAATAGAGTCAAATGAGATTGAATCTAAGAGAATGGAAGGTTATGAAATTTAATCATATGGAGTCAAATGGAACGGATTGAAATGACATGAAAAGGAATGGAGTAGAATCGAATGGAATCAAATGGAACGGACTGGAATGGCATGGACTGTAATGGAATGGACTTGAATGCAAAGGAAGGGAATAGGCTCGTATGGAATGGAAAGGAATGAAATGGAATGGATTTTAATGGAAATGTATGGAGTGGAAGGGCGTGTAACGGAATCTAATGGAATGGAAATGAATGGAAAATAATCTAAACGAATTGGGAGGAATGGAATGGAATGGACATGAATGGAATGCAGTGGAATAGAATACAATGGAACGGACGGGAAAGGAATTGGATCAAAAGGAATGAAATTGAAAAGAATAGACTGGAATGGAATTGACTCAAATGGACTGGACTGGAATGGAATGGTTTCGAGTGGAATGGAATTCAACGGAATGGAATGGAATCGAATCGAATCAAATGAAAACAAATGGAATGGAAACGAATGGTATTGAATCGAATGGAGTGGTCTGCAATTGAATGGAATTGAATGGATTGGACTACAATGGAACGAACTCGAAAGGAATAGAGTCAAATGGGATTGAATCGAATGGAATGGAATGTTATGAAATTTAATCATATGGAGTCAAATGGAATGGACTGAAATGGAATGAAATGGAATGGAATAGAATCAAATGGAATGGAATCAAATGGAATGCACTGGAACGGCATGGATTGGACTTGAGAAGAATGGACTCGAATGGAATGAACTCGAATGGAATGGACGTCATAGCTCTGGACTGGAATGAACTCGAATGGAATTGTCTCCAATGGAATGGACTGGAAGGGAATGCAATCGAATGGAATGGAATGGAATCGAATGGAATGAACTCTAATGGAATGGAATAGAATCACATGGACATGAATGGAATGAACTGGAATGGAACTGCCTTGAATGGAATGGAATCGCATGGAATGATGTGGAATAGAAGGGAATAGAGTGGAATGGAATGGAATGGTAAAGATTGGAGTGGAATCGAATGAAATTAGGCTAATTGGAGAGGGATGTAATGGAAAGGAAAGTACTAGAAGGTAATGGATTGCAATGTAATCGATGCAAATGCAATGGATTCGAATGGAAAGTAATAGTATGGAATGAAATCCAAAGGAATTGAACCACAAGGATGGAAATGAATGGAATGGACTCGAATGGAAGGGAATTTAATGGAATGTAATGGACTGGACTGGAATGGAATGGACTCGAAAGGAATGGACGGCAATAGAACCATCACAAATGAAATGGTCCCGAATGGATTGGAAATGAAAGGAAAGGAATCGCATGGAATGGAATAGAATGGAATGGAACGGTCTGGAATGGAATGGAATCGAAAGGAATGGATTGCAATGGAACCGTCTCGAATGAAATGGACCCGAATGGATTGGAAATGAAAAAAATGGAGTCGAATGGAATGGAATCAATTAGAATTGAATGGACTGGAATGGAATGGAATGGACTGAATGGAATGGAATCAACTCGAATGGAATCGAATGGAATGGAATCAAAAGGGATGGACTGGAAAGGAATGTATTCGAATGGAATGGAATCGAATGGAATGCAATCGAATGGAATGGACTTGGATAGAATGGATTGGAATGGAATGGTCTCAAATGGAGTGGAATTGGATGGATCAGAAAGGAATGAAATGGAATGGAATGGAATAGAACGGAATGGAATTGAATGGAATAGAATCTAATGCAATGGAGAGAACTCATTCAAATGTAATGGACTGCAATGGAATGGAATCGAACAAATTGGAATGGAATGGAATGGAATGGAATGGACTGGAATGGAATGGAATGGAATGGAATGGAATGGAATGGAATGGAATGGAATGGACTCGAATGGAATCGACTCAAAGGGAATGGAATAGAACGGAATAAAAGGGAAATGAATGGAATGGACTCGAATGTCATAGAATGCTGTGGAATAGAATTGAATGGAAGAGAATACGCTCGAATGGAATGGAAGGGAATGAAATGGAATGGATTTTAATGGAATTGTATGGAATGGAAGGGCATGTAATGGAAACTAATGGAATGGAATTGAATGGAAAAGAATCTAAAGGAATTGGAAGGAATGGAAAGGAATGGACATGAATGAAATGCAGTGGAATAGAATACAATGGAACGGACAGGAAATGAGTTGAATCGAAAGGAATGAAATCAAATGGAATAGCCTGGAATGGAATTGACTCAAATGGAATGGACTGGAATGAAACGGTTTCGAGTGGAACGGAAAGCAATGGAATGTAATGGAGTCGAATAGAATCAAATGAAAACCAATGTAATGGAATGGAATGGAAAGGAATGGAATGGAAATGAATGGAATTGAATCGAATGGAATGGTCTGGAATTGAATGGAACTGAATGGGTTGGACTCAAATGGAATGAACTCAAATGGAATAGAGTCAAATGAGATTGAATCTAATAGAATGGAAGGTTATGAAATTTAATCATATGGAGTCAAATGGAACGGATGGAAATGACATGAAAAGGAATGGAGTAGAATCGAATGGAATCAAATGGAACGGACTGGAATGGCACGGACTGTAATGGAATGGACTTGAATGGAAAGGAAGGGAATAGGCTCGAAAGGAATGGAAAGGAATGAAATGGAATGGATTTTAATGGAAATATATGGAGTGGAAGGGCATGTAACGGAATCTAATGGAATGGAAATGAATGGAAAATAATCTAAACGAATTGGGAGGAATGGAATGGACATGAATGGAATGCAGTGGAATAGAATACAATGGAACGGACAGAAAGGAATTGGATCAAAAGGAATGAAATTGAAAGGAATAGACTGGAATGGAATTGACTGAAATGGACTGGACTGGAATGGAATGGTTTCGAGTGGAATGGAATGCAACGGAATGGAATGGAATCGAATCGAATCAAATGAAAACAAATGGAATGGAAACGAATGGTATTGAATCGAATGGAGTGGTCTGCAATTGAATGGAATTGAATGGATTGGACTCCGATGGAATGAACTCGAAAGGAATAGAGTCAAATTGGATTGAATCGAATGGAATGGAATGTTATGAAATTTAATCATATGGAGTCAAATGGAATGGACTGAAATGGAATGAAATGGAATGGAATAGAATCAAATGGAATGGAATCAAATGGAATGCACTGGAACGGCATGGAATGGACTTGAAACGAATGGACTCGAAAGGAATGAACTCGAATGGAATGGACGTCATAGCTCTGGACTGGAATGAACTCGAATGGAATTGTCTCCAATGGAATGGACTGGAAGGGAATGCAATCGAATGGAATGGAATGGAATCGAATGGAATGAACTCTAATGGAATGGAATGGAATCACATGGATATGAATGGAATGAACTGGAATGAATCTGCATTGAATGGAATGGAATCGAATGGAATGATATCGAATAGAAGGGAATAGAGTGGAATGGAATGGAATGGAAAAGATTGGAGTGGAATCGAATGAAATTAGGCTAATTGGAGAGGGATGGAATGGAATGGAAAGTACTAGAAGGTAATGGATTGCAATGTAATCGATACAAATGCAATGGATTCGAATGGAAAGTAATAGTATGGAATGAAATCCAATGGAATTGAACCACAAGGATGGAAATGAATGGAATGGACTCGAATGGAAGGGAATTTAATGGAATGTAATGGACTGGACTGGAATGGAACGGACTCGAAAGGAATGGACGGCAATAGAACCATGTCGAATGAAATGGTCCCGAATGGATTGGAAATGAAAGGAAAGGAATCTAATGGAATGGAATAGAATGGAATGGAACGGTCTGGAATGGAATGGAATCGAAAGCAATGGATTGCAACGGAACCGTCTCGAATGAAATGGACCCGAATGGATTGGAAATGAAAAAAATGGAGTCGAATGGAATGGAATCAATTAGAATTGAATGGACTGGAATGGAATGGAATGGACTGAATGGAATGGACTCAACTCGAATGGAATCGAATGGAATGGAATAAAAAGGGATGTACTGGAAAGGAATGTATTCGAATGGAATGGAATCAAATGGAATGCAATCGAATGGAATGGACTTGGATAGAATGGATTGGAATGGAATGGTCTCAAATGGAGTTGAATTGGATGGATCAGAAAGGAATGAAATGGAATGGAATGGAATATAACGGAATGGAATTGAATGGAATAGAATCTAATGCAATGGAAAGAATTCAATCAAATGTAATGGAATGGAATGGAATGGAATCAAACGAATTGGAATGGAATGGATTGGAATGGAATGGAATGGAATGGAATGGAATGGAATGGAATGGAATGGAAAGAATTCGGATGGAATGCAGTGGAATTGTGTGCAGTCGTTTGGAATGGAATGAAATGCAATGGAATGCTCTCGATTGGAATGAAATTAAATGGAATGGAATCTAAAGGAATGGAATCGAATGGAATGGAATTGGATAGAATGGATTAAAATGGAATGGTCTCAAAAGGAGTGGAATTGGATGGATCAGAAAGGAATGACATGGAATAGAATGGCATGGAGTGGAATAGAACGGAATGGAATTGAATAGAATAGAATCTAATGGAATGGAAAGAATTCATTCAAATGTAATGCACTGGAATGGAATGGAATCGAACAAAATGGAATGGAATGGAATGGAACGAAACGGAATGGAACGGAACGGAACGGAATGGAATCGTGTTTAATAGAATCCAATGCAATACAAGGGAATGGAATGGAATTGATTCGAATGGAATGGACTCGAATGGAATGGAATCGAATGGAGTAGAAAGGAATGGAATGGAATGAAGTGGAATCAAATATAATGGGCTGTAATGCTATGGACTCGAATGGAATGGATTCGAATGTAATGGATTCGAATGGAACGAAATTGATGGCAATGGAACCAAATGGAATGGAATGGAATGGATTTGAATGTAACGGACTGGAATGTGGTTGACTGGAATGCAATGGACTTGAAAGGAATGAATTCGAATGTAATGTAATGTAATGTAAAACAATGGAAAGTAACGGAGTGGAATGGAATACAGTGGAATGTAATGGACTCGAATATAGAGGACTCCATTGGAATGGAATGCAATGGAAGGCAATCGAATGGAATGCAATCGAAAGGAATGGAATTCAATGGAATGGACTGGAATGGAATGATATCGAACTGGACAGAACGGAAAAGAATGGAGTCGAATGGATTGGAAAGGAATGGAAGGGAAACGAATCAAATGGAATGAAATGGAAGAGATTGGAAACAAATGCAATGGAATGGATTGGAACGCAAAGGATTCGAAAGGAATAGAACACAGTGAAATATCAGGGAATGGAATAGAATGGAATGGGATGGAATGGACTCGAATGGAATGGAATGGAGTGGACTCGAATGGAATGGAACGGAATGGAATGGAATCAAAAAAATAGAATGGAATGTAATGGAATGGAGTGGACTCAAAAGGATTAGAATGGATTGGACTGGAATTGAGTGGAATCTTGTTAAATGGAATGGAGTGGAATGGACTCGAATGGAATGGAATCTAACGGAATGGAATAGAATAGAATGGACTTGAATTGAATGTATCCAAATGGAATTCCCTCGAATGGAATGGAATGGAATGGAATTGAATGTAGTGGAAAGACTCGAATGCAATGAAATGGAATGGAAAGGAATGGAACTGAATGAAATGGATTCGAGTGTAATGGACTGGAATAGAAAAGACTCCAATGGAATGCAATTGAGTGCAATGGAATCGAATGGAATGTAATCGAAAGGAATGAAATCCAATGGAATGGAAGCGAATGGAATGGACTGGTATGTAATAACTTGAATGGAATGGACTTGAATGGAACGGAATTGAATGGAATGGATTCGAATGGAATGGAACCAAATCACATCGAATGGGATGGAATTGAATGGAATGGAATGGAATGGAATGAAATGGAATGGAATGGACTCGAATGGAATCGACTCAAAGGGTATGGAATAGAACGGAATAAAAGGGAAATGAATGGAATGGACTCGAATGTCATAGAATGCAGTGGAATAGAATTGAATGGAAGAGAATACGCTCGAATGGAATGGAAAGGAATGAAATGGAATGGATTTTAATGGAATTGTATGGAATGGAAGGGCATGTAATGGAAACTAATGGAATGGAATTGAATGGAAAAGAATCTAAAGGAATTGGAAGGAATGGAAAGGAATGGACATGAATGAAATGCAGTGGAATAGAATACAATGGAACGGACAGGAAACGAGTTGAATCGAAAGGAATGAAATCAAATGGAATAGCCTGGAATGGAATTGACTCAAATGGAATGGACTGGAATGAAACGGTTTCGAGTGGAACGGAATGCAATGGAATGTAATGGAGTCGAATAGAATCAAATGAAAACCAATGTAATGGAATGGAATGGAAAGGAATGGAATGGAAATGAATGGAATTGAATCGAATGCAATGGTCTGGAATTGGATGGAACTGAATGGATTGGACTCAAATGGAATGAACTCAAATGGAATAGAGTCAAATGAGATTGAATCTAATAGAATGGAAGGTTATGAAATTTAATCATATGAAGTCAAATGGAACTTATTGAAATGAAAAGGAATGGAGTAGAATCGAATGGAATCAAATGGAACGGACTGGAATGGCACGGACTGTAATGGAATGGACTTGAATGGAAAGGAAGGGTGTAGGCTCGAATGGAATGGAAAGGAATGAAATGGAATGGATTTTAATGGAAATGTATGGAGTGGAAGGGCATGTAACGGAATCTAATGGAATGGAAATGAATGGAAAATAATCTAAACGAATTGGGAGGAATGGAATGGAATGGACATGAATGGAATGCAGTTGAATAGAATACAATGGAACGGACGGGAAAGGAATTGGATCAAAAGGAATGAAATTGAAAGGAATAGACTGGAATGGAATTGACTCAAATGGACTGGACTGAATTGGAATGGTTTCGAGTGGAATGCAATGCAACGGAATGGAATGGAATCGAATCGAATCAAATGAAAACAAATGGAATGGAAACGAATGGTATTGAATCGAATGGAGTGGTCTGCAATTGAATGGAATTGAATGGATTGGACTCCAATGGAACGAACTCGAAAGGAATAGAGTCAAATGGGATTGAATCGAATGGAATGGAATGTTATGAAATTTAATCATATGGAGTCAAATGGAATGGACTGAAATGGAATGAAATGGAATGGAATAGAATCAAATGGAATGGAATCAAATGCAATGCACTGGAACGGCATGGAATGGACTTGAAACGAATGGACTCGAAAGGAATGAACTCGAATGGAATGGACGTCATAGCTCTGGACTGGAATGAACTCGAATGGAATTGTCTCCCATGGAATGGACTGGAAGGGAATGCAATCGAATGGAATGGAATGGAATCGAATGGAATGAACTCTAATGGAATGGAATAGAATCACATGGACATGAATGGAATCAACTGGAATGGAACTGCCTTGAATGGAATGGAACCGAATGGAATGATATCGAATAGAAGGGAATAGAGTGGAATGGAATGGAATGGAAAAGATTGGAGTGGAATCGAATGAAATTAGGCTAATTGGAGAGGGATGGAATGGAATGGAAAGTACCAGAAGGTAATGGATTGCAATGTAATCGATACAAATGCAATGGATTTGAATGGAAAGTAATAGTATGGAATGAAATCCAATGGAATTGAACCACAAGGATGGAAATGAATGGAATGGACTCGAATGGAAGGGAATTTAATGGAATGTAATGGACTGGACTGGAATGGAACGGACTCGAAAGGAATGGACGGCAATAGAACCATCTCGAATGAAATGGTCCCGAATGGATTGGAAATGAAAGGAAAGGAATCGCATGGAATGGAATAGAATGGAATGGAACGGTCTGGAATGGAATGGAATCGAAAGCAATGGATTGCAATGGAACCGTCTCGAATGAAATGGACCCGAATGGATTGGAAATGAAAAAAATGGAGTCGAATGGAATGGAATTAATTAGAATTGAACGGACTGGAATGGAATGGAATGGACTGAATGGAATGGACTCAACTCGAATGGAATCGAATGGAATGGAATCAAAAGGGATGGACTGGAATGGAATGTATTCGAATGGAATGGAATCAAATGGAATGCAATCGAATGGAATGGACTTGGATAGAATGGATTGGAATGGAATGGACTTGGATAGAATGGATTGGAATGGAATGGTCTCAAACGGAGTGGAATTGGATGGATCAGAAAGGAATGAAATGGAATGGAATGGAATAGAACGGAATGGAATTGAATGGAATAGAATGTAATGCAATGGAAAGAATTCATTCAAATGTAATGGACTGGAATGGAATGGAATCGAACAAATTGGAATGGAATGGAATGGAATGGAATGGAAAGAATTCGGATGGAATGCAGTGGAATTGTGTGCAGTCGTTTGGAATGGAATGGAATGGAAAGGAATGCTCTCGATGGGAATGGAATTAAATGGAATGGAATCTAAAGGAATGGAATCGAATGGAATGGATTTGGATAGAATGGATTGGAATGGAATGGTCTCAAAAGGAGTGGAATTGCATGGATCAGAAAGGAATGAAATGGAATGGAATGGCATGGAGTGGAATGGAACGGAATGGAATTGAATAGAATAGAATCTAATGGAACGGAACGAATTCATTCAAATGTAATGCACTGGAATGGAATGGAATCGAACAAAATGGAATGTAATGGAACGGAACGGAACAGAACGGAACGGAATCAAGTGGAATAGAATCCAATGCAATACAATGGAATTGAATGGAATTGACTCGAATGGAATAGACTCAACTGGAATGGAATTGAATTGAGTAGAATGGAATGGAATGGAATGAAATGGACTCATATGTAAAGGGCTGTAATGCTATGGTCTCGAATGGAATGGATTCGAATGTAATGGATTCGAATGGAACGAAATTGATGGCAATGGAACCAAATGGAATGGAATGGAATGGATTTGAATGTAACGGACTGGAATGTAGTTGATTGGAATGCAATGGACTTGAAAGGAATGAATTCGAATGTAATATAATGTAATGTAAAACAGTGGAAAGTAATGGAGTGGAATGGAATACAGTGGAATGTAATGGACTCGAATATAGAGGACTCCATTGGAATGGAATGCAATGGAAGGCATTCGAATGGAATGAAATCAAAAGGAATGGAATTCAATGGAATGGACTGGAATGGAATGATATCGAACTGGACAGAACGGTAAAGAATGGAATCGAATGGATTGGAAAGGAATGGAATGGAAACGAATCAAATGGAATGAAATGGAAGATTTTGGAAACAAATGCAATGGAACGGATTGGAATGCAAAGGACTCGAAAGGAATAGAACACAATGAAATGTCACGGAATGGAATAGAATGGAATGGGATGGAATGGACTCGAATGGAATGGAACGGAATGGAATGGAATCAAAGAAAATAGAATGGAATGTAAAGGAATGGAGTGGACTCAAAAGGATTAGAATGGATTGGACTGGAATTGAGTGGAATCTTGTTAAATGGAATGGAGTGGAATGGACTCGAAGGGAATGGAATCTAACGGAATGGAATAGAAAAGAATGGACTTGAATTGAATGTATCCAAATGGAACTCCCTCGAATGGAATAGAAAGGAATGGAATGGAATGGAATGGAATTGAATGTAGTGGAAAGACTCGAATGGAATGAAATGGAATGGAAAGGAATGGAATTGAACGAAATGGAATCGAGTGTAATGTACTGGAATAGAAAAGACTCCAATGGAATGCAATTGAGTGCAATGGAATCGAATGGAATGTAATCGAAAGGAATGAAATCCAATGGAATGGAATCGAATGGAATGGACTGGAATGTAATAAATTGAACGGAATGGACTTGAATGGAATGGATTCGAATGGAATGGAATCAAATCACATCGAATGGGATGGAATGGAATGGAATGGAATGGAATGGAATGGAATGGAATGGAATGGAATGGAATGGAATGGAATGGAATGGAATGGAATGGACTCGAATGGAATCGACTCAAAGGGCTTGGAAAAGAACGGAATAAAAGGGAAATGAATGGAATGGACTCAAATGTTGTAGAATGCAGTTGAATAGAATTGAATGGAAGAGAATACGCTTGAATGGAATGGAAAGGAACGAAATGGAATGGATTTTAATGGAAATGTATGGAGTGGAAGGGCATGTAACGGAATCTAATGGAATGGAAATGAATGGAAAATAATCTAAACGAATTGGGAGGAATGGAATGGAATGGACATGAATGGAATGCAGTGGAATAGAATACAATGGAACGGACGGGAAAGGAATTGGATCAAAAGGAATGAAATTGAAAGGAATAGACTGGAATGGAATTGACTCAAATAGACTGGACTGGAATGGAATGATTTCGAGTGGAATGGAATGCAACGGAATGGAATGGAATCGAATCAAATCAAATGAAAACAAATGGAATGGAAACGAATGGTATTGAATCGAATGGAGTGGTCTGCAATAGAATGGAATTGAATGGATTGGACTCCAAAGGAACGAAGTTGAAAGGAATAGAGTCAAATGGGATTGAATCGAATGGAATGGAATGTTATGAAATTTAATCATATGGAGTCAAATGGAATGGACTGAAAAGGAATGAAATGGATTGGAATAGAATCAAATGGAACAGAATCAAATGGAATGCACTGGAACGGCATGGAATGGACTTGAAACGAATGGACTCGAAAAGAATGAACTCGAATGGAATGGACGTCATAGCTCTGGACTGGAATGAACTCGAATGGAATTGTCTCCAATGGAATGGACTGGAAGGGAATGCAATCGAATGGAATAGAATGGAATCAAATGGAATGAACTTTAATGGAATGGAATAGAATCACATGGACATGAATGGAATGAACAGGAATGGAACTGCCTTGAATGGAATGGAATCGAATGGAATGATATCGAATAGAAGGGAATAGGGTGGAATGGAATGGAATGGAAAAGATTGGAGTGGAATCGAATGAAATTAGGCTAATTGGAGAGGGATGGAATGGAATGGAAAGTACAAGAAGGTAATGGATTGCAATGTGTTCGATACAAATGCAATGGATTCGAATGGAAAGTAATAGTATGGAATGAAATCCAATGGAATTGAACCACAAGGAATGGAAATGAATGGAATGGACTCGAATGGAAGGGAATTGAATGGAATGTAATAGACTCGACTGGAATGGAACGGACTCGAAAGGAATGGACGGCAATAGAACCATCTCGAATGAAATGGTCCCGAATGGATTGGATATGAAAGGAAAGGAATCGCATGGAATGGAATAGAATGGAATGGAACGGTCTGGAATGGAATGGAATCGAAAGGAATGGATTGCAATGGAACCGTCTCGAATGAAATGGACCCGAATGGATTGGAAATGAAAAAAATGGAGTCTCATGGAATGGAATCAATTAGAATTGAATGGACTGGAATGGAATGGAATGGACTGAATGGAATGGACTCCACTCGAATGGAATCGAATGGAATGGAATCAAAAGGGATGGACTGGAATGGAATGTATTCGAATGGACTGGAATCAAATGGAATGCAATCGAATGGAATGGACTTGGATAGAATGGATTGGAATGGAATGGTCTCAAATGGAGTGGAATTGGATGGATCAGAAAGGAATGAAATGGAATGGAATGGAATAGAACGGAATGGAATTGAATGGAATAGAATGTAATGCAATGGAAAGAATTCATTCAAATGTAATGGACTGGAATGGAATGGAATCGAACAATTTGGAATGGAATGGAATGGAATGGAATGGAATGGAATGGAATGGAATGGAATGGAATGGAAAGAATTCGGATGGAATGCAGTGGAATTGTGTGCAGTCGTTTGGAATGGAATGGAATGCAATGGAATGCTCTCGATTGGAATGAAATTAAATGGAATGGAATCTAAAGGAATGGAATCGAATGGAATGTACTTGGATAGAACGGATTGGAATGGAATGGTCTCAAAAGCAGTGTAATTGGATGGATCAGAAAGGAATGACATGGAATGGAATGGCATGGAGTGGAATAGAACGGAATGGAATTGAATAGAATAGAATCTAATGGAATGGAAAGAATTCATTCAAATGTAATGCACTGGAATGGAATGGAATCGAACAAAATGGAATGGAACGGAACGAAACGGAACGGAACGGAGCGGAACGGAACGGAATGGAATCGAGTTTAATAGAATCCAATGCAATACAATGGAATGGAATGGAATTGATTCGAATGGAATAGACTCGAATGGAATGGAATCGAATGGAGTAGAATGGAATGGAATGGAATGAAATGGACTCAAATGTAATGGGCTGTAATGCTATGGACTCGAATGGAATGGATTCGAATGTAATGGATTCGAATGGAACGAAATTGATGGCAATGGAACCAAATGGAATGGAATGGAATGGATTTGAGTGTAACGGACTGGAATGTAGATGACTGGAATGCAATGGACTTGAAAGGAATGAATTCGAATGTAATGTAATGTAATGTAAAACAATGGAAAGTAATGGAGTGGAACGGAATACAGTGGAATGTAATGGACTCGAATATAGAGGACTCCATTGGAATGGAATGCAATGGAAGGCAATCGAATGGAATGCAATCGAAAGGAGTGGAATTCAATGGAATGGACTGGAATGGAATGATATCGAACTGGACAGAACGGAAAAGAATGGAGTCGAATGGATTGGAAAGGAATGGAATGGAAACGAATCAAATGGAATGAAATGGAAGAGTTTGGAAACAATTGCAATGGAATGGATTGGAACGCAAAGGATTCGAAAGGAATAGAACACAATGAAATGTCATGGAATGGAATAGAATTGAATGGGATGGAATGGACTCGAATGGAAAGGAATGGAGTGGACTCGAATGGAATGGAACGGAATGGAATGGAACCAAAGAAAATAGAATGATATGTAATCGAATGGAGTGGACTCAAAAGGATTAGAATGGATTGGACTGGAATTGAGTGGAATCTTGTTAAATGGAATGGAGTGGAATGGACTCGAATGGAATGGAATCTAAGGGAATGGAATAGAAAAGAATGGACTTGAATTGAATGTATCCAAATGGAACTCCCTCGAATGGAATGGAATGGAGTGGAATGGAATGGAATGGAATGGAATGGAATGGAATGGAATGGAATTGAATGTAGTGAAAAGACTCGAATGGAATGAAATGGAATGGAAAGGAATGGAATTGAATGAAATGGAATCGAGTGTAATGGACTGGAATAGAAAAGACTCCAATGGAATGCAATTGAGTGCAATGGAATCGAATGGTATGTAATCGAAAGGAATGAAATCCAATGGAATGGAATCGAATGGAATGGACTGGAATGTAATAACTTGAATGGAATGGACTTGAATGGAATGGAATGGATTCGAATGGAATGGAATCAAATCACATCGAATGGGATGGAATGGAATGGAATGGAATGGAATGGAATGGAATGGAATGGAATGGAATGGAATGGAATGGAATGGAATAGAATGGAATGGACTCGAATGGAGTCGACTCAAAGGGAATGGAAAAGAACGGAATAAAAGGGAAATGAATGGAATGGACTCGAATGTCATAGAATGCAGTGGAATAGAATTGAATGGAAGAGAATACGCTCGAATGGAACGGAAAGGAATGAAATGGAATGGATTTTAATGGAATTGTATGGAAAGGAAGGGCATGTAATGGAAACTAATGGAATGGAATTGAATGGAAAAGAATCTAAAGGAATTGGAAGGAATGGAAAGAATGGACATGAATGAAATGCAGTGGAATAGAATACAATGGAACGGACAGGAAACGAGTTGAATCGAAAGGAATGAAATCAAATGGAATAGCCTGGAATGGAATTGAGTCAAATGGAATGGACTGGAATGAAACGGTTTCGGGTGGAACGGAATGCAATGGAATGTAATGGAGTCGAATAGAATCAAATGAAAACGAATGTAATGGAATGGAATGGAAAGGAATGGAATGGAAATGAATGGAATTGAATCGAATGGAATGGTCTGGAATTGAATGGAACTGAATGGATTGGACTCAAATGGAATGAACTCAAATGGAATAGAGTCAAATGAGATTGAATCTAATAGAATGGAAGGTTATGAAATTTAATCATATGGAGTCAAATGGAACGGATTGAAATGACATGAAAAGGAATGGAGTAGAATCGAATTTAATCAAATGGAATGGACTGGAATGGCACGGACTGTAATGGAATGGACTTGAATGGAAAGGAAGGGAATAGGCTCGAATGGAATGGAAAGGAATGAAATGGAATGGATTTTAATGGAAATGTATGGAGTGGAAGGGCATGTAGCGGAATCTAATGGAATGGAAATGAATGGAAAATAATCTATACGAATTGGGAGGAATGGAATGGAATGGACATGAATGGAATGCAGTGGAATAGAATACAATGGAACGGACTGGAAAGGAATTGGATCAAAAGGAATGAAATTGAAAGGAATAGACTGGAATGGAATTGACTCAAATGGACTGGACTGGAATGGAATGGTTTCGAGTGGAATGGAATGCAACGGAATGGAATGGAATCAAATCGAATCAAATGAAAACAAATGGAATGGAAACGAATGGTATTGAATCGAATGGAGTGGTCTGCAATTGAATGGAATTGAATGGATTGGACTCCAATGGAACGAACTCGAAAGGAATAGAGTCAAATGGGATTGAATCGAATGGAATGGAATGTTATGAAATTTAATCATATGGAGTCACATGGAATGGACAGAAATGGAATGAAATGGATTGGAATAGAATCAAATGGAATGGAATCAAATGGAATGCACTGGAACGGCATGGAATGGACTTGAAACGAATGGACTCGAATGGAATGAACTCGAATGGAATGGATGTCATAGCTCTGGACTGGAATGAACTCGAATGGAATTGTCTCCAATGGAATGGACTGGAAGGGAATGCAATCGAATGGAATGGAATGGAATCGAATGGAATGAACTCTAATGGAATGGAATAGAATCACATGGACATGAACGGAATGAACTGGAATGGAACTGCCTTGAATGGAGTGGAATCGAATGGAATGATATCGAATAGAAGGGAATAGAGTGGAATGGAATGGAATGGAAAAGATTGGAGTGGAATTGAATGAAATTAGGCTAATTGGAGAGGGATGGAATGGAATGGAAAGTACTAGAAGGTAATGGATTGCAATGTAATCGATACAAATGCAATGGATTCAAATGGAAAGTAATAGTATGGAATGAAATCCAATGGAATTGAACCACAAGGAATGGAAATAAAAGGAATGGACTAGAATGGAAGGGAATTGAATGGAATGTAATGGACTGGACTGGAATGGAACGGACTCGAAAGGAATGGACGGCAATAGAACCATCTCGAATGAAATGGTCCCGAATGGATTGGAAATGAAAGGAAAGGAATCGCATGGAATGCAATAGAATGGAATGGAACGGTCTGGAATGGAATGGAATCGAAAGGAATGGATTGCAATGGAACCGTCTCGAATGAAATGGACCCGAATGGATTGGAAATGAAAAACATGGTGTCGAATGGAAAGGAATCAATTAGAATTGAATGGACTGGAATGGAATGGAATGGACTGAATGGAATGGACTCAACTCGAATGGAATCGAATGGAATGGAATCAAAAGGGATGGACTGGAATGGAATGTATTCGAATGGAATGGAATCAAATGGAATGCAATCGAATGGAATGGACTTGGATAGAATGGATTGGAATGGAATGGTCTCAAATGGAGTGGAATTGGATGGATCAGAAAGGAATGAAATGGAATGGAATGGAATAGAACGGAATGGAATTGAATGGAATAGAATCTAATGCAATGGAAAGAATTCATTCAAATTTAATGGACTGGAATGGAATGGAATCGAACATACTGGAATGGAATGGAATGGAATGGAATGGAATGGAATGGAATGGAATGGAGTGGAATGGAAAGAATTCGGATGGAATGCAGTGGAATTGTGTGCAGTCGTTTGGAATGGAATGGAATGGAATGGAATGCTCTCGATTGGAATGAAATTAAATGGAATGGAATCGAATGGAATGGACTTGGATAGAATGGATTGGAATGGAATGGTCTCAAAAGGAGTGGAATTGGATGGATCAGAAAGAATGACATGGAATGGAATGGCATGGAGTGGAATAGAACGGAATGGAATTGAATAGAATAGAATCTAATGGAATGGAAAGAATTCATTCAAATGTAATGCACTGGAATGGAATGGAATCGAACAAAATGGAATGGAATGGAACGGAACGGAACGGAACGGAACGGAAGGGAATCGAGTGGAATAGAATCCAATGCAATACAACGGAATGGAATGGAATTGATTCGAATGGAATGGGCTCGAATGGAATGGAATCGAATGGAGTAGAATGGAATGGAATGGAATGAAATGGACTCAAATGTAATGGGCTGTAATGCTATGGACTTGAATTGAATGGATTCGAATGTAATGGATTCGAATGCAACGAAATTGATGGCAACGGAACCAAATGGAATTAAATGGAATGGATTTGAATGTAACGGAGTGGAATGTAGTTGACTGGAATGCAATGGACTTGAAAGGAATGAATTCGAATGTAATGTAATGTAATGTAAAACGATGGAAAGTAATGGAGTGGAATGGAATACAGTGGAATGTAATGGACTCGAATATAGAGGACTCCATTGGAATGCAATGCAATGGAAGCAATCGAATGGAATGCAATCAAAAGGAATGGAATTCAATGGAATGGACTGGAATGGAATGATATCGAACTGGACAGAACGGTAAAGAATGGATTCGAATGGATTGGAACGGAATGGAATGGAAACGAATCAAATGGAATGAAATGGAAGATTTTGGAAACAAATGCAATGGAATGGATTGGAACGCAAAGGATTCGAAAGGAATAGAACACAATGAAATGTCATGGAATGGAATAGAATGGAATGGGATGGAATGGACTCGAATGGAATGGAATGGAATGGAACGGAATGGAATGGAATGGAGTCGAATGGAATGGAACGCAATGGAATAGAATCAAAGAAAATATAATTGAATGTAATGGAATGGAGTGGACTCAAAAGGATTAGAATGGACTGTACTGGAATTGAGTGGAATCTTGTTAAATGGAATGGAGTGGAATGGACTCGAATGGAATGGAATCTAACGGAATGGAATAGAAAAGAATGGACTTGAATTGAATGTATCCAAATGGAACTCCCTCGAATGGAATGGAATGGAATGGAATGGAATGGAATGGAATGGAATGGAATGGAATGGAATGGAATGGAATGGAATGTAGTGGAGAGACTCCAATGGAATGAAATGGAATGGAAAGGAATGGAATTGAATGAAATGGCATCGAGTGTAATGGACTGGAATAGAAAAGACTCCAATGGAATGCAATTGAGTGAAATGGAATCGAATGGAATGTAATTGAAAGGAATGAAATCCAATGGAATGGAATCGAATTGAATGGACTGGATTGTAATAATTTGAATGGAATGGACTTGAATGGAATGGAATTGAATGGAATGGATTCGAATGGAATGGAATCAAATCACATCGAATGGGATAGAATGGAATGGAATGGAATGGAATGGAATGGAATGGAATGGAATGGAATGGAATGGAATGGACTCGAATGGAATCGATTCAAAGGGAATGGAATAGAGCGGAATAAAAGGGAAATGAATGGAATGGACTCGAATGTTGTAGAATGCAGTGGAATAGAATTGAATGGAAGAGAATACGCTCGAATGGAATGGAAAGGAATGAAATGGAATGGATTTTAATGGAAATGTATGGAGTGGAAGGGCATGTAACGGAATCTAATGGAATGGAAATGAATGGAAAATAATCTAAACGAATTGGGAGGAATTGAATGGAATGGACATGAATGGAATGCAGTGGAATATAATACAATTGAACGGACGGGAAAGGAATTGGATCAAAAGGAATGAAATTGAAAGGAATAGACTGGAATGGAATTGACTCAAATGGACTGGACTGGAATGGAATGGTTTCGAATGGAATGGAATGCAATGGAATGGAATGGAATCGAATCGAATCAAATGAAAACAAATGGAATGGAAACGAATGGTATTGAATCGAATGGAGTGGTCTGCAATTGAATGGAATTGAATGGATTGGACTCCAAAGGAACGAACTCGAAAGGAATAGAGTCAAATGGGATTGAATTGAATGGAATGGAATGTTATGAAATTTAATCATATGGAGTCAAATGGAATGGACTGAAATGGAATGAAATGGAATGGAATAGAATCAAATGGAATGGAATCAAATGGAATTCCCTGGAATGGCATGGAATGGACTTGAAACGAATGGACTCGAATGGAATGAACTCGAATGGAATGGACGTCATAGCTCTGGACTGGAATGAACTTGAATGGAATTGTCTCCAATGGAATGGACTGGAAGGGAATGCAATCGAATGGAATGGAATGGATTCGAATGGAATGAACTCTAATGGAATGGAATAGAATCACATGGACATGAATGGAATGAACTGGAATGGAACTGCCTTGAATGGAGTGGAATCGAATGGAATGATATCGAACAGAAGGGAATAGAGTGGAATGGAATGGAATGGAAAAGATTGGAGTGGAATCGAATGAAATTAGGCTAATTGGAGACGGTTGGAATGGAATGGAAAGTACTAGAAGGTAATGGATTGCAATGTAATCGATACAAATGCAATGGATTCAAATGGAAAGTAATAGTATGGAATGAAATCCAATGGAATTGAACCACAAGGAATGGAAATGAAAGGAACGGACTCGAATGGAAGGGAATTGAATGGAATGTAATGGACTGTACTGGAATGGAACGGACTCGAAAGGAATGGACGGCAATAGAACCATCTCGAATGAAATGGTCCCGAATGGATTGGAAATGAAAGGAAAGGAATCGCATGGAATGGAATAGAATGTAATGGAACGGTCTGGAATGGAATTGAATCGAAAGGAATGGATTGCAATGGAACCGTCTCGAATGAAATGGACCCGAATGGATTGGAAATGAAAAACATGGAGTCGAATGGAAAGGAATCAATTAGAATTGAATGGACTGGAATGGAATGGAATGGACTGAATGGAATGGACTCAACTCGAATGGAATCGAATGGAATGGAATCAAAAGGGATGGACTGGAATGGAATGTATTCGAATGGAATGGAATCAAATGGAATGCAATCGAATGGAATGGACTTGGATAGAATGGATTGGAATGGAATGGTCTCAAATGGAGTGGAATTGGATGGATCAGAAAGGAATGAAATGGAATGGAATGGAATAGAACGGAACGGAATTGAATGGAATAGAATCTAATGCAATGGAAAGAATTCATTCAAATTTAATGGACTGGAATGGAATGGAATCGAACAAATTGGAATGGAATGGAATGGAATGGAATGGAATGGAATGGAATGGAATGGAATGGAATGGAATGGAATGGAATGGAATGGAATGGAATGGAAAGAATTCGGATGGAATGCAGTGGAATTGTGAGCAGTCGTTTGGAATGTAATGGAATGGAATGGAATGCTCTCGATTGAAATGAAATTAAATGGAATGGAATCTAAAGGAATGTAATCAAATGGAATGGACTTGGATAGAATCGATTGGAATGGAATGGTCTCAAAAGGAGTGGAATTGGATGGATCAGAAAGGAATGACATGGAATGGAATGGCATGGAGTGGAATAGAACGGAATGGAATTGAATAGAATAGAATCTAATGAAATGGAAAGAATTCATTCAAATGTAAAGCACTGGAATGGAATGGAATCGAACAAAATGGAATGGAATGGAACGGAATGGAACGGAATGGAACGGAACGGAATCGAGTGGAATAGAATCCACTGCAATACAACGGAATGGAATGGAATTGATTCGAATGGAATGGGCTCGAATGGAATGGAATCGAATGGAGTAGAATGGAATGGAATGGAATGAAATGGACTCAAATGTAATGGGCTGTAATGCTATGGACTCGAATGGAATGGATTCGAATGTAATGGATTCGAATGGAACGAAATTGATGGCAATGGAACCAAATGGAATGGAATGGAATGGATTTGAATGTAACGGACTGGAATGTAGTTGACTGGAATGCAATGGACTTGAAAGGAATGAATTCGAATGTAATGTAATGTAATGAAAAACAATGGAAAGTAATGGAGTGGAATGGAATACAGTGGAATGTAATGGACTCGAATATAGAGGACTCCATTGGAATGGAATGCAATCGAAAGGAATGGAATTCAATGGTATGGACTGGAATGGAATGATATCGAACTGCACAGAACAGTAAAGAATGGAATCGAATGGATTGGAAATGAATGGAATGGAAACGAATCAAATGGAATGAAATGGAAGAGTTTGGAAACAAATGCAATGGAATGGATTGGAACACAAAGGATTCGAAAGGAATAGAACACAATGAAATGTCATGGAATGGAATAGAATGCAATGGGATGGAATGGACTCGAATGGAATGGAATGGAATGAAATGGAATGGAATGGGATGGAATGGACTCGAATGGAATGGAACTGAATGGAATGGAATCAAAGAAAATAGAATGGAATGTAATGGAATGGAGTGGACTCAAAAGGTTTAGAATGGATTGGACTGGTATTGAGTGGAATCTTGTTAAATGGAATGGAGTGGAAAGGACTCGAATGGAATGGAATCTAACGGAATGGAATAGAAAAGAATGGACTTGAATTGAATGTATCCAAATGGAACTCCCTCGAATGGAATGGAATGGAATGGGATTGAATGTAGTGGAAAGACTCAAATGGAATGAAATGGAATGGAAAGGAATGGAATTGAATGAAATGGAATCGAGTGTAATGGACTGGAATTGAAAAGACTCCAATGGAATGCAATTGAGTGCAATGGAATCGAATGGAATGTAATCAAAAGGAATGAAATCCAATGGAATGGAATCGAATGGAATGGACTGGATTGTAATAACTTGAATGGAATGGAATTGAATGGAATGGAATTGAATGGAATGTATTCGAATGGAATGGAATCAAATCACATCGAATGGGATGGAATGGAATGGAATGGAATGGGATGGAATGCACTCGAATGGAATCGACTCAAAGGGAATGGAATAGAACGGAATAAAAGGGAAATGAATGGAATGGACTCGAACGTCATAGAATGCAGTGGAATAGAATTGAATGGAAGAGAATACGCTCGAATGGAATGGAAAGGAATGAAATGGAATGGATTTTAATGGAATTGTATGGAATGGAAGGGCATGTAATGGAAACTAATGGAATGGAATTGAATGGAAAAGAATCTAAAGGAATTGGAAGGAATGGAAAGGAATGGACATGAATGAAATGCAGTGGAATAGAATACAATGGAACGGACAGGAAACGAGTTGAATCGAAAGGAATGAAATCAAACGGAATAGCCTGGAATGGAATTGACTCAAATGGAATGGACTGGAATGAAACGGTTTGGAGTGGAACGGAATGCAATGGAATGTAATGGAGTCGAATAGAATCAAATGAAAATGAATGTAATGGAATGGAATGGAAAGGAATGGAATGGAAATGAATGGAATTGAATCGAATGGAAAGGTCTGGAATTGAATGGAACTGAATGGATTGGACTCAAATGGAATGAACTCAAATGGAATAGAGTCAAATGAGATTGAATCTAATAGAATGGAAGGTTATGAAATTTAATCATATGGAGTCAAATGGAACGGATTGAAATGAAATGAAAAGGAATGGAGTAGAATCGAATGGAATCAAATGGAATGGACTGGAATGGCACGGACTGTAATGGAATGGACTTGAATGGAAAGGAAGGGAATAGGCTCGAATGGAATGGAAAGGATTGAAATGGAATGGATTTTAATGGAAATGTATGGAGTGGAAGGGCATGAAACGGAATCTAATGGATTGGAAATGAATGGAAAATAATCTAAACGAATTGGGAGGAATGGAATGGAATGGACATGAATGGAATGCAGTGGAATAGAATACAATGGAACGGACGGGAAAGGAATTGGATCAAAAGGAATGAAATTGAAAGGAATAGACTGGAATGGAATTGATTCAAATGGACTGGACAGGAATGGAATGGTTTCGAGTGGAATGGAATGCAATGGAATGGAATGGAATCGAATCGAATCAAATGAAAACAAATGGAATGGAAACGAATGGTATTGAATCGAATGGAGTGGTCTGCAATTGAATGGAATTGAATGGATTGGACTACAATGGAACGAACTCGAAAGGAATAGAGTCAAATGGGATTGAATTGAATGGAATGGAATGTTATGAAATTTAATCATATGGAGTCAAATGGAATGCACTGAAATGGAATGAAATGGATTGGAATAGAATCAAATGGAATGGAATCAAATGCAATGCACTGGAACGGCATGGAATGGACTTGAAACGAATGGACTCGAATGGAATGAACTCGAATGGAATGGACGTCATAGCTCTGGACTGGAATGAACTCGAATGGAATTGTCTCCAATGGAATGGACTGGAAGGGAATGCATTCGAATGGAATGGAATGGAATCGAATGGAATGAACTCTAATGGAATGGAATAGAATCACATGGACATGAATGGAATGAACTGGAATGGAACTGCCTTGAATGGAATGGAATCGAATGGAATGATATCGAATAGAAGGGAATAGAGTGGAATGGAATGGAATGGAAAAGATTGGAGTGGAATCGAATGAAATTATGCTAATTGAAGAGGGATGGAATGGAATGGAAAGTACTAGAAGGTAATGGATTGCAATGTAATCGATACAAATGCAATAGATTCGAATGGAAAGTAATAGTATGGAATGAAAACCAAAGGAATTGAACCACAAGGAATGGAAATCAATGGAATGGACTCGAATGGAAGGGAATTGAATGGAATGTAATCGACTGGACTGGAATGGAACAGACTCGAAAGGAATGGACGGCAATAGAACCATCTCGAATGAAATGGTCCCGAATGGATTGGAAATGAAAGGAAAGGAATGACATTTAATGGAATAGAATGGAATGGAACGGTCTGGAATGGAATGGAATCGAAAGGAGTGGATTGCAATGGAACCGTCTCGAATGAAATGGACCCGAATGGATTGGAAATGAAAAAAATGGAGTCGCATGGAATGGAATCAATTAGAATTGAATGGACTGGAATGGAATGGAATGGACTGAATGGAATGGACTCAACTCGAATGGAATCGAATGGAATGGGATCAAAAGGGATGGACTGGAATGGAATGTATTCGAATGGAATGGAATCAAATGGAATGCAATCGAATGGAATGGACTTGGATAGAATGGATTGGAATGGAATGGTCTCAAATGGAGTGGAATTGGATGGATCAGAAAGGAATGAAATGGAATGGAATGGAATAGAACGGAATGGAATTGAATGGAATAGAATCTAATGCAATGGAAAGAATTCATTCAAATGTAATGGACTGGAATGGAATGGAATCGAACAAATTGGAATGGAATGGAATGGAATGGAATGGAATGGAATGGAATGGAATGGAATGGAATGGAATGGAATGGAATGGAATGGAAAGAATTCGGATGGAATGCAGTGGAATTGTGTGCAGTCGTTTGGAATGGAATGGAATGGAATGGAATGCTCTCGATTGGAATGAAATTAAATGGAATGGAATCTAAAGGAATGGAATCGAATGGAATGGACTCGAAATGAATGCATCCGAATGGAAATGTCTCGAATGGAATGGAATGGAAAGGAATGGAAGAGAAAGTTTTGAATGGAATAAAATGGAATGGAATGGAATGGAGTGGAATGGACTCGAATGCAATCGACTGGAATGGATTGGACTCGAATGAAATGGACTTGAATGCAATGGAATCAAATGGAAAGGAATCGAATGGATTAGACCAAATTTGAATGGATTGGATTTGAAAGTCCTCGAATGGAATGGAGTTGAATTGAATGGAATTGAAAGGAAAAGAACGGAACAGAATGGAATGCAATCAATTGGAATGGAATGGAATGGATTGGAAACAAATGGAAGAGAATGCAATGGAATGCAATAGATTCAAATGCAATGGAATGGAACTGAATGGACAGGGATGGAATGGACTCCAATGGAATGGAATGGAATTTAATGGAATGCAATTTAATGGAATGGGATGTAATAGAGTGCAACGGAAGACAATGGAATGGAATGGAATCAAAGAAAATGAAATGAAATTGAATGGAATGGAACGGGAGGGAATGGAAAGGATTCGAATGGAATGGACTGGAATTGATTGGAATCATAGTGAATGGAATGGAATGGCAAGGAATGGAAAGGACTCGAATGGAACGGAATCGAATGGAATTGAATTTAACGGATTGGAATCCAATAGAAAGGACTCGAATTGAAGGGATCCGAACGGATCTGTCTCAAATTGAAAGAAATGGAATGGAATGGAAAGACACGAATATTTTGAAATGGAATGAAGTGGAATGGAGTGGAATTGAATAGAAAGGAATAGAATCTAATGGAATGGAATAGAATTGAATGGAATGGATTCAAAAGGAATGGACTGGAATGGAATGGAGTCGAATAGAATGGACTCGAATGGATTGGGCTCCATTTAATGGATTCGAATGGAATGCAATTGAATGGAAAGGAATCGAATGTAATGGAATCAATCGGAATGGAATAAAATGGCCTCGAATGAAATGGAATCCTTTACAATGTGATCAAATGGATTGCAATCAAATGGAATGGAATCGAATGTAATGGAATCAAATGGAATGGACTCAAATGGAATGGACTGGAATGGAACGGTCTTGAATGGAATGGACACGAATGGAATGGAATTAACACGAATGGAATGGAATAGAATGGAATGGAATGCAACAGAAAGTAATGGACTCCATTGGAATAGAGTCTAATGGAATGCAACCGAAAGGAATGGGAACAAATGCAATGGAATCGAATGGTATGAACTGGAATGCAATGGATTCAAATTGAAAGGAATTAAATGGAAATTTCACGAACAGAATGGAATGTAATGTTATGGAATGTAATTGAATGGAATGGAAAGGAATTGAAAGGAATGGAATTAAGTGGAATGGAATCAAATGAAATGGACTCCAGTGGAATTAACTCGGATGGAATCCAATCAAATGGAATGGAATCGAATGGAAAAGAGTGGAATGGAATGGAATGGAATGGAATGGAATGGAATGGAATTGAATGGAATGGAATGGAACGGAATGGAATCAAATGGAATGGAATGGAATGGATTCAAATGAAATGGAATCAAATAAAGTAGATTGGAATGTAATATAAAGGAACAGACTTAAATGAAATGGAATGGAATGGGATGGATTGGACTTGAATGGAATGGAATTGAATGCAATGGAATACAGTGGAATGCAATGGAAAGAATGTAATAGAATGTATCAAAAAAATGGAATGAAATTGAAAGGAGTGGAATGGAATGGAAATGATTCGAATGGAATTGTCTGGAATTGAGTGGAATCGTATTGAATGGAATAGAAAAGAACGGAAAAGAATGGACTCAAATTGAAGGGAATGCAATCGAATGGAATCGAATGGAATGGAATAGACGGAATGGAATGGAATGGAATAGAATGGAATGGAATGGAATGGAATGGAAAATAATGGGTTCAGATGGAATGGACTCGAATGGAATGCAATTGAATGGAATGGAATCAGATGGAATAGAAACAAATGGAATGGAATGGACTCGAATTGAATAGATTGGAATGGAATGGTCTCCAATGGAATGGAATGGAATGGAATGGAATGGAATCAAATGTAATAGTTAGGAATGGAGTGGAATGAAATGGAATCGGATGGGATGGCATGGTACGGAGTCAAAGGGAACGGAATCGAATGCAACAACATCTAGTGGAATGGAATGGAATGGAATGAAATCGTATGGAATGGAATGGAATGGAATAGAATGGAATCTAATGGAATGATATCAAATTTAATAATTTGTAGTGGAAAGGTCTCGAATGGAATGTAACTGAATGGAATGGAATGGGAGGGAATATAATTGAAGGGAATCGAAAGGAAAGGAATGAACTGGAATGGGATTGAATGGAATGTAAAGTAATAGACAGGAATGGAATGAACTCCAATGGAATGGAATCAAATTGAATGGAATCAAATGGAATGGAATCGAATGGAATGCACTCGAATTGAAAAGATTGGAAAGAACGGTCTCCAACGGAATGGAATTGAATGTAATCGAAAGGAAATGAAATTAATTTAATGGAATGGAATGCCATCGAATGGAAAGGAATCAAAGGGAATGGAATCAAATGGAAGAGAATCTAATGGAATGGAATAGAATGGAATGCCATGGAAAAGATTCAAATGGAAAGCACTGGAATGGAATGGAATGGAATGGACTTGAACGTAAATGACTGGAATGTAATGGACCTGAATGGAATGGACTCGAATGGAATGGAAAGGATTGGAATTTAATGCAATAGAATGGACTTGAATGTAATGGACAGGAAGGAAATGTAATGGTATGGAATGGAATCAAATGGAATGGACTAGAATTGAGTGGAATGAAATGGAATGTTTTGAAATAGAATAGAGTACAATGGAATGGGCTCGAATGTAATGGATTCCACCGGAATTGACTCCAGTGTAATGTAATGAATGGAATGGAGTTAAATGCAATGGAATCGAATGGAATGAACTGGAATGCAATGGACTCGAATGGAATGGACTGTAATGGAAAGGTCTCGAGTAGAATCGAATGGAATGGAATAGAATCAAATGGAATGGAAAGGAATGGTATGGAATGGAATGGTATGGAATTGAATGGAATAGACTCCAATGGAATGAATTCGAATGGAATCCAATCAAATGGAAAGGAATAGAATGTAACGTAATGGAACATAATGGAATGGAATGGAATCAAACGAATTGGAAAAGAATGGTTTGGAAACAAATGGAATGGAAAGGCATGTAATACAATGGATTAAAATGTAACCAAATGAAATAGAATGCAGTGGAATGGAATGGAGTGGAATCGAATGGAATGGATTGGACTCGAATGGAATGGAATGGAATCGAATGGAATGGAACGCAAAATTGGAATGGAACAGGTCAAACAAAATGGAATTGAATTGAAAGGAATAGAATGGAATGTAATAGAATGGAATGAAAAGAATTCGAATGGAATGGACTGGAATTGAGTGGAATCATATGGAATTGAATGGAAATGAAAGGAATGGAATGGACTCGAATGGAATGGAATGCAATCCAATGGAATCAAACCGAATCTAATGGACTGGAATGGAATGGAATGGACTGGAAAGTAACGGATTGGAATGGAATGGACTCGAATGTAATGTAAACAAATGGAATGGACTTGAATTGAATAGATCGCAATGGAACGGTCTCGAATGGTATTGAATTGAATTGAATTGAATTGAATTGAATTGAATTGAATTGAATTGAATTGAATTGAATGGATTTGAATGGAAGAGTATGGAATCGAATGGAATGGAAAAGAATGGAATGGATTGCAATGGATTTGAATGGAATGACACGGAATGGTATCAAAGGGTATGGAATTGAACGTTATAGAATCTAATGGAATGGAATGGAATGCAATCGAAGGGAATCAAATGGAAAGGAATGGACTTTAATGGAATGAAATGGACGGCAATGTAATGGACAGGAATGGAAAGGACTCGAATGGAATGGAATAGAATTGAATGAATTCAAATGGAATGGATTCGAATGGAATGGACTCAAATTGAATGGATTGAAAAGTAAGTGTCTCGAGTGGAATGGAATTGAATGGAATGGAATGGAAAGGAATCAAAAGGAATGGAAAGGAATGGAATGTCACAGAATGGAAGGGAATTTAATTGAATGGAAAGGAACCAAAGGGAATGGAATCAATTGGAATAGATTCTAATGGAATCGAATGTAATGAAATGGAATGGAAATGATTCAAATAGAATAGACTGGAATGGAATGGAATGGAATGGAATGAAACGAAAAAGAATGGACTTGACTGTAATGGACTGGAATGGAATGCACTCGAATGGTATGCACATGAATGGAATCTAATCAAATGTAATGGAACGGAATGGAAAAGAATGCAATAGAATGGACATGAATGTAATAGACTGGAATGTAATGTAACGAAATGGAATGGAATAGAATGGAATGTATTCGTATTCAGTGGAAAGGAATGGAATCAAATGGAATGGTATAGAGGTGAATGGAATGGACTCAAATGAAAGGGACTCCATTGGAATAGACTCCAATAGAATGCAATCGAATGCAATGGAATCAAATGCAATGGAATCGAATGGAATGAACTGTAATACAATGGACTCGAATTGGATGGACTGAAATGGACATTTCTCAAATAGAATGGAATGGATAGCAATGAAATGGAAGGGAATGGAGTGGAATGGAATCGAATGGAATAGACTCCAATTTAATGAACTGTAATGAAATCCAATCAAATGGAATGGAATGGAATGCAAAGGAAAGGAATGGAATGGAATCAAATGGAATGGAATGGATTGGAGACAAATGGAATGAAATGGGATGGAATCTAATGGAATGGAATCGAATCGAATGGACATGAATGGAAAAAACTGGAATGGAATGGAATGGAATGGAATGGAATGGAATGGAATGGAATGGAATGGAATGGAATTCAATGGTGTGGAATGGAATGGACTCGAATGGAATGGTCTCCAATGGAATGGACTCCAATGGAATGGACTCAAATGGAATGGACTCAAATGGAGCTGTATAGAATGGAATAGAATGGAATGGAATGAAATCGAATGAAATGGACTGGAATGGAACGGACTGCAATCAAATGGATTAGAATGGAATTTACCTGAATGGAATAAATTTGAATGGAATGGAAAGGAATGGTCTCTAATGCAATGGAAACCAATGGAATGGTCTCCAATGGAATGGTATCGAATGGAATGCAATAGAAAGTAATGGAATCGAATGGAATGGAATAAAATAAATTGGAATGGAACGGACTCGACAGGAATGGACTAGAATGGAATGGTCTCGAATGACATTGAATCAAATTGAATGGAATTGAATGGAACGGATTCCAACGGAATGAAATCGAATAGAATGAAGTGGTTTGGAATGGAGTGGAATGGACTCGAATGGAATGGACTGGAATGGAATGGACTCGAATGGAATGGAATGGAATGGAACAGAATAGAATGGAATGGTCTCAAATGGCATGGTATTGAATTGAATGGATTTGAGCGGAATGGATTCCAAAGGAATGAAATCGAATAGGATTGAATGGTTTGGAATGGAGTGGAATGGACTTGAATGTAATGGACTGGAATGGAATGAACTCGAATGGAATGGAATCGAAGGCAATGGAATCGAATGGAAGGGAATCTAATAGAAAGGAATCGAATCGAATGGACATGAATGGAATGAACTGGAATGGAAAGGTCTCAAATGCAATACAATGTAATGGAATGCAACGGAATGGGATGGAATTGGATGGTGTGGAAGGGAATGGACTCGAATGGAATGGCCTCTAATGGAATGGACTCGAATGGAATGCAATCGAAGGCAATGGAATAGAATAGAATTGAATCGAATAAAGGGAAATGGAATGGACTCGAAAAGAATGGACTAGAATGGAACAGTCTCAAATGGAATGGAATTGAATTGAATATCATTGAACGAAAGAGATAAGAACAGAATGAAAGGGATTCCATCAGAATGAAATGGAATGTAATCGAATGGTAAAGAATGGAAAAGAATTGGCAAGAATGTAGTGGACACGAATGTAATGGACTCCAATCGAATGGAATCGACTGGAATGCAATAGGATGGAATGGGAATGGAATTGAATAGAATGGACATGAACGGAATGAACTGGAACGGAAAGGTCTCGAATGGAATGGAATGGAATACAATAGAATGCAATACAATGGAAGGGAATGGGATGGAATTGAATGGAATGGAAACTAATGGAACGGAATGCAATAGAATGGAAATGAATGGAATGGAACGGAATGGAATGGAATGGAATGGAATGGAATGGAATGGAATGGAATGGAATGGAATGGAATGGAATGCAATGCAATGGTTTCTAGTTGAATGGAAAGGAATGGAATGGCATGGAATTGAACGGAATGGAAGAGAATGGAGAGCAAAGGACTGAAATAGAATGGAATGGCATAGCATGGAAAGGAATGGAATGGAATGTACTCGAATGGATTGGAAATGAATGGAATATAATGCAATGCAATTGAAAGGAATAGAATGGATTAGAATGGCATGGGATACAATCAAATGGAATGGAATGGAAAGGAATGGAATGGAATAGATTGAACTCGAATGAAATGGAATCGAATGGAATGGAAACTAATTGAATGGTATCAAAATGAATAAATTGGAAATGAACGGTCTGGAATGGAATTGAATTGAATGGAATCGAATGGCATGGAATGGAATACAATGCAATCGAATGGAATCGAATGGAATTGAATGGATGGGAAATGAACGGAAAGGACTTTAAAGTAATGGACAGGAATGAAATGGACTCGAATGGAACGGAATCAAATGGAATGGAATTGAATGGAATGGACTCCAATGGAACGGATTGCAATGGAATGGTCTAGAATGGAATGGAATTGAATGGAATGAATTGGAATGGAATGGAATGGAATAGAATGGAATGGAATTTATTCGAATGGCATGGAAAGAAATGGAATGAAATGGAATTGATTCAAATGAAATGGAATGGCATGCAATGGAATGGAATAGAATTGAAGGGATTGGAATCGAATGGAATAGAAACTAATGGAATGGAATGGAATGGAATGGAATGGAATGGAATGGAATGGAATGGAATGGAATGGAATGGAATGGAATGGAATGGATTGGAATTGATTCAAATGGAACAGACAGGAATGGAATGGAATCTAATGGAATGGAAGGGAATGGAATGTAAAGCAAAGGACTCAAATGGAATTGAATGGAACGGAATGGACTCGAATGGAATGGAGTTGAATGGAATTGTCTCAAATGGAATGCAAATGAATGGAATGGATTCGAATTCAATGAAATCAATTGCAGTGGAATAGAATGGAATGGAATGGAATGGAAAGGAATAGAATTCAATGGACAAGAATGGAATGTAGTGTGATGGAATGGTCTCGAATGGAATAGAATTGAATGGAATGGAATAGAAATGAATGGAATAGAATGGACTGCAATGGAATGTAATTAAATGGACTCAATGAAATGGACTGCAACGGAATGGAATATACTCGAATCTAGTGGACTGGAATGGAATTGACTCGAATGGAATGGAGTTGGAGAGAATGCAATTGAATGGAATAGAATCCAATGGAATGGAATCACATGGAATAAAAAGGAATGGAATGGAGTCGAATGGAAGGGAATCGAATGGAATGGAATTGACTGGACTGGAATGGATTGACCTCAAAAGGAATGGAATGGAATGGAATCATCTTGAGTGAAAAGGACCCGAATTGATTGGAATTGAAAGGAATGGATTCGAATGAAATGTTATGTACTGGAATGGTATAGCATGGACTCAAATGTAATCTACTGAAAGGAATGGACTCAAGTGGAATGTAATCGAATCGAATGGAATGTAATGGCACGGATGCGAAAGGTATATAATCGAATGGAAAGGAATGAAATTAATTGTAATCAAATGGAATGGACTTGAATTGAATGGATTGCAATTTAACGGTCTCTAATTGAATGGAATTGAATGGAATTCAATGGAATCGACTGGAGTGAAATGGAATCGAATGTAATGGAAAGGGATGGAATGGAATTGACTGGAAAGGAATGGAATGGAATAGCATGGAATGGAATCGAATGGAATGTAATTGAATAGAATAGAATCTAATGGAAAGGAATAGAATTGATTCGAATGGTATGGACTGGAATGGAATGCAATGGAATAGCATGGAAAGGATTGGAATGGAATGGACTCGAATGTAAAGGACTGGTATGGCATGGACTCAAAGGGAATGGACAGAAATGGTATGGAATGGACAGGAATGGAATGGACAGGAATGGAATGGAATGGAGTGGACCGGACCGGAATGGAACGGACCAGAATGGAACGGACCAGAATGGAATGGAACGGAACGGAATGGAATAGAATGGAATAGAATGGAATGGACCGGAATGGAATGGAACTGAATGGAATGGAATGGAATGGAATGGAATAGACTGGAATGTACTCCTTAGGAAAGGAATCGTTATTAATGCAATCGAATGGAAAGGAATTGAATGGAATAGAATCGAACGGAATGTAATCTAATGGAATTGAATGGAATGGACTCTTTTGGAATAGACTCAAATGGAATAGTATCGAAAGGAATGGAATTGAATGGAATGGACTCTTTTGGAATGGACTCAAAAGGAATGGACTGGAAGAGAATGATCTTGAAAAGAATGTAAAAGATTGGAATGAAATTGAATGGAATGTAATGCAAAGGAATGGAATAGAATGGATTCGAATGTAATGGGCTGGAAAGGAATGGACTGGAATAGAATGGTCTCAAATGGAATGGACTCAAATGGAATGGAAAGCAATGGAATGGTCTGGAATGGAATGGACTCGAATGGAATGCTCACCAATGGAATGGAATCGAATGGAATGCAGTGGAATGGAATGGAATAGAATGTAATCAAATCCAAAGGAATGGACTCTAATTGAATGTAATAGAGCTAAATGGACACGAATGGAATGAACTGGAAGTGAACAGTATCAAATGGAATGGAATCGAATGGAGTGATATCGAATGAAATTGAATGGAATGGAAAAGATTGGAGTGGAAAGGAATGAAATTGACTCAATAGAGGAGACAGGAATGGAATGGAATGTACTAGAATGTAATGGACTGGAATGGAACAGACTTGAATGCAACGGAGTCGAATGGCAAGGAATCGAATGGAATGGAATTCAATGAAATGGAATCAGAAGGAATGGAAAGGAATGGAATGGACTCGAATGGATTGGAATTGAGTGGAATGAACTGGACTGGAATGGAATGAACCACAATGGAACCATCTGGAAAGAAATGGACAGAATGGATTGGAATTGAAAGGAATGGAATGAGATGAAATGGAATCAAATGGAATGAAATGGACTGGAATGGAATGGAATGTATTTGAATGTAATGGACTGAATGAAATGGACTCGACTTGAATGGAAACAAATGGATTGGAATCAAAAGGAATGGACACGAATTGAATGTAATCAAATGGAACGGAATCAAATGGAATGCAATCGAATGGAATGGACTTGGATTGACTGGATTGAAATGGAACAGTCTCAAATGGAATGAAATTGAATGGACTGGAATGGAGGGGAATGGAATTAAATGGAATAAAACGAATCATATTGATAGGAATGGAATGGAATTGAATGGATTGGAATGGCATGAAACGGAATCAAACGGAATGGAATCAAATGGATTAGATTCTAATGGATTGGAATGAAATGAAATGGTATGGATTTCATTCTAATGCAATGGACTGCAATGGAATGGAATTGAAAAAAATGGAAGGGTATTTAACGGAATGGAATGGAATAGAATGGAAAGGACTCAGATGGAATGCACTGGAATTGAATGGAATCGTATGGAACGGAATGGAATGGAAAGGAATGGAATGGACTCGAATGGAATGAAATAGAAAGGAATGGACTTGAATGTAATGAAATAGAAAGGAATGGAAGCTAAAGCAATGGAATCGAAATAAATGGATTCGAATTGTATGGATCCGAGAGGAACTGTCTCGAATGGAATGGAATGGAATGGAATGGAATGGAATGGAATGGAATGGATTCGAATGTAATTGACCGGAATAGAATGGACTCGAATGGAATGGAATCGAGTGCAATGGAATCGAATTGAATGGCATCGAATGGAATGAAATCCAATGGAATGAAACGGAACGGAATATGATGGATTGGAATGGACATGAAAGTAATGGAGTCGAATGGAATGGACTTGAATGGAATGTAATTGAATGCAACGGAATCAAATGTATTTTAATCGAACAAAATTGAATCAAATGGAATGGAATATAATGGAGTGGAATGGAATGGAATGGAATAGAATGGAATGGAATGGAATGGAATGGAATGGAATGGAATTTTCTCAAATGCAATGGACTCAAAGGGAATTGAATAGAATGGAATAGAAAGGAATCGAACGCAATGGACTCGAATGGAATTGAATGGAATGGCATGTAATAGAATCTAATGGAATGGAATCAAATGGAAAAAATCGCATGGAATGGAAAGGAATGGAATGGAATGAAATGGGATAGAAAGGAATGGAATGGATTCAAAAGGATTGCACTGGAATGGAATGGAATCGAATGGAATGCAGTCGACCGGATGGACTGGAAAGGAATGGACTCGAATGGAATGGATTGGAATGGAACGGTCTCGAATGGAATGGAATGGAATGGAATTAAATGGAATTGAAAGGAAGTGAATCTATTGGGATATGATGCAATGGAATGGAGTCGAATGGAAGGGAATTGAATGAAATGGTCTGGATTGGACTCAAATAGAAAGGAATCAAATGGAATGCACTCAAATGGAATAGAATGGAATGGAATGGAATGGAATGGAATGGAATGGAATGGAATGGAATGGAATGGAATGGAATGGAAACTTATGGAATGGAATCGAATGGAGTCGAACGGGATGGAATCAAATGGAAGGTAATAGAATCGAGTGGAAATGGAATCTAGTGGAATGGAATGGAATGGAATGCACTCGAAACTAACAGACTCAGATGGTATGGATTCAAATGGAATGGATGCAAAACATATCGAATGGGATGGACTCGAAAGGAATGGTCTCCAATGGAATGGGCTCAAATTGAATGCAATCAAATGGAATTGACTAGAATGGAAAGGAATCAAATGGAATGTAATCTAAAGATATGGAATCTAATGGAATGGAATAGAATTGAACGGACATGAATGGAAAGAACTGGAATGGAACGGTGTCGAATGGAATGAAATTGAACGGAGTGGAATGGAATGGAGTGGAATGGAATGGAATGGAATGCAATGGAATGGAATGAAATGGACTCAATGGAATGAAATGGATTAGAACGTAATGGACTGGAATGAAATAGATTAGAATGGAATGGATTCGAATGGAATGGATTCAGATGGAATGGAATCCAATGGAATTGAATCACAAGGAATGAAAGAAAACGGAACGGACTGGAATGGAAGGTAATCAAGGGGAATGGAATGGAATGGAATAGAATGGAACGGACTCTAAAGTAATGCACTTGAATAAGATCGTCTCGAATGAAGTGGACCCGAATGGATTGGAATTGAAAGGAATGGAATCAAATGGAATGGAAACGAATGAAATGGAATGGATTGGAAAGGAATGGAATGGACTCGAATGTAATGGACTGAATGGAATCGAATGGAATGAAATCGAATGGAATTGACTCGAATGGAAGGCAATCGAATGGAATGTAATCAAATGGAATGGAATGGATTGGATTGGAATGGAATGGACTCGAATGTATTGGACTGAATGGAATTGACTAGAATGGAGCGGATCGAATGAAATGGAATCAAAGGGAATTGACTTGAATGGAATGCATTTGAATGGAATGGAATCAAATGGAATGGAATCTAATGAAATGGACTAGAGTTAAATATACTAGAATGAAATCGTCTCAATGGAATGGAATTTAATGGAATGGGTTGGAGTCAAACGGAATGGAATGGTATGGAATCACATTGAATGGAATGGAATGAAATGTTATAGAATGCAATCAAATGGAAAGGAATGGCCTGGATTGAAATTGAATGGAATGGAATCGAATGGAATGGAATGGTGTGAAATGGAATTGATTAGAATGGAATGGACTGAAAGGAATCGAATGTAAAAAATGGAATGGAATTAAACGGAGTGGAATGCAATGGAGTTGAAAGGATATGAATGGAACGGCCTGGAATTGAGTGGAATCGTATAGAATGGAATAGAATTCAATAGAATAGAATTGGTTGGACTCGAATTGAATGCATCCAAATGGAACTGTCTCGAATGGAATGGAATGGAATGGAATGGAATGGAATGGAATGGAATGGAATGGAATGGAATGGAATGGAACGTACTAGAAAGCACTTCATTGGAAAAACTCATATGGAATGGACTCAATCATAATGGATTAGAATACAATGCTACTGAATGGAAAGGAATCGAATGTAATGGAATTAAAAGGAATGGACTAAATGCACTCAAATGAAATGGACTCTTTTGGAATAGACTCGAATGGATTGCAATCGAATGGAATGGAAACAAATGGAATGGAATCGAAAGGAATGCACTGGAATGGAATGGACACGAGTGGAATGGAGTGGAATGGAATGGTCTCGAATGAAATGGACTCGAAAGGAATTGAAAGGAAAGAATGGAATCGAATGGAATAGAATGGTATGGAATGGAATTGAATGTAACGGACTGGAAAGGAATTGACTCAATTTTAATGGACTCCATTATAATGGACTCGAATGGAATGCCATCGAATGGAATGCAATTGAATGGAATAGACTGGAATGTAATGAACTGGAATGGAACGGTCTAGAATGGAATGGGATGGAATGGAACAGGTGCAATGGAATGGAATGGAATGGAATCGAATGGAATGGACGGGAATGGAATAAACTGGAATGGAACGCACTCGAATGGAATGGACACAAGTGGAATGGTTTTGAATGGAATGGATTCGAATGGTCTGCAATGGAATGAACTCGAATGGAACGGTCTCCAATGGAATGGACTCGAATGGAATGCAATCTAATGGAAGGGAGTCGAATACAGTGTAAAGGAATGGAATAGATTGGAAACAAATGGACTGCAATGGAATGAACTCGAATGGAATGGACAGGAATGCAACGGAATAGAATGGATCGGACTCAAAAGGAATGCAATAGAAAGAAGAGGAATGGAATGGAATGGAATGGAATGGAATGGAATGGACTCGAAAGGTATGGACTAGAGTGGAACGCTCTCAAATAGACAGCTGTTGAACGTAATAGAATCCAATGGAATGGAATCTAATGGAATCGACTGGAACGGACTGGAATCGAAAGTAATGCAATGGAATAGAATGGTCTCGAATGCAATGGAAAGGAATGGAATGGAATGGAATGGAACAGAATTCAATGGAATGCAATTAATTAGAATTGAATGGAATGGACTCAATTGAATGGACTGCAATGGATTGGAAACGAAAGAAATGGACTCAAATGGAATGGATTCGAATGAAACGGACTCGAATGGTCGGGAATGGAATGGACTCAAATTGAATGGTATCCAATGGAATGCACTCGAATGGAATGCAATGGAATAGAATGCAATGGATTCGAATGGAGTGAAATGGAATTAATTCAAAACGAATGGACTAGAATGGAACGGTCTCGAATGGAATGGAACTGATTTGAAAGGAATTGAATGGAATGGATTCAAATGGTCTGCAATGGAATGAACTCGAATGGAACGGTCTCCAATGGAATGGACTCGAATGGAATGCAATCAAATGGAAGGGAATCGAAAGCAGTGTAAAGGAATGGAATAGATTGGAAACAAATGGACTGCAACGGAATGAACTCGAATGGAAGGGACAGGAATGCAATGGAATAGAATGGATGGGACTCAAAAGTAATGCAATAGAAAGAAGAGGAATGGAAAGGAATGGAATGGAATGGACTCGAAAGGAATGGACTAGAGTGGAACGCTCTCAAATAGAAAGCTGTTGAACGTAATGGAATCCAATGGAATGGAATCTAACGGAACCGACTGGAATGGACTGGAATCGAAAGTAATGCACTGGAATGGAATGGTCTCGAATGCAATGGAAAGGAATGGAATGGAATGGAACGGAATTCAATGGAATGGAATTAATTGGAATCGAATGGAATGGACTCAATTGAATGGACTGGAATGGATTGGACACGAAAGAAATGGACTCAAATGGAATGGATTCGAATGAAATGGACTCGAAAGGTCGGGAATGGAATGGACTCAAATGGAATGGTATCCAATGGAATGGACTTGAATGGAATGCAATGGAATAGAATGCAATGGATTCAAATGGAGTGAAATGGAATTAACTCAAAACGAATGGACTAGAATGGAATGGTCTTGAATGGAATGGAATTGATTTGAAAGGAATTGAATGGAATGTATTCGAATAGAATGAAATCGAATGGAATTGAATGGTCTGGAATGCAATAGAATGGAATCAAATGTAATGCACTGGAATGCACTCGCATGGAATGGAATCGAATGAAATGAAATTGAATGGAATGGAATCTAATGGAATGGAATCCAACCGAATGGACACGAAATGAATGAACTGGAATGGAAAAGTCTTGAATGGAATGGAATGGAATGCAATGCAAAGGAATGGAATGGATTGGAATGGAATACTATGGAATGGAATGGAATGGACTCGAATGGAATGGGATGGCATGGCATGGAATGGAATCTAAAGAAATGCAATGGAATGGAATGGAAGGGAATGAAATGCAATCAAATGGCATGGGATGGAATCGAACAGAAAGAAACCGAATAGAATGCAATGCAATGGAATGGAATGAACTGGACTTGAGTGAAATTGAATCAAATGGAGTGGAATCTATTAGAATGGAATCTAATTGAAAAAAATGGAATGAAATGGTTTTGAAAGGAATGCAATGCAATGCAATACAATGGAATCGAAAGGAAGTGAATGGATTAGAATGGAATGGAATGGACTGGAAACTAATGGACTGGAATGGAATGGAGTCAAATGGAATGGACTCGAACGGAATGGAATCAAGTGGAATGAAATCGAATGGAATAGACCCGAATTGAAAGGATTGGAATGGAACACTCTCGAATGGAATGGAATATAATGGAATGCAACGGAATGGTATGGAATGGAATAGAAAGGAATGGATTGGCATGGAATGGCATGGAATGGAATAGAAGGGAAAAGAATTGAATGGAATAGAATCTAATGGAATGGAATGAAATGGAATGGAATTGATTCGAATGGAAAGGACTGGAAAGGAATGGAATCAAGTGGAATGGAATGGAATGGACTCGAAGGTAATCAATGTAATGGAAATGATTCGAGTGGAATGGACTCCAATGCAATGGACTCGAAAGAAATGGAATGGAATGGAGTGGATTTGAATGTAATGGACTGGAATGTAACGAACTCGAATGAAAAGGAAAGGAATGGAATGGAATGCAATGTAATAAAATCGAATGGAATGGACTCGAATATAACGGAATCCACTTGAATGGACTCCAATGGAATGCAATGGAATGGAATGGAATCTAACGGAATGGAATCGAATGGAATGAACTGGAAAGCAATTGAAACGAATGGAATGGACTGGAATGGAATGGTCTCGAATGGAATGTAGTGGAATGGAATGGAAATGAATAGAAGAGAATGGACTGGAATGGAGTGCAATGGAATGGAAAGAAAGGGAATCAAATTGAATGGAATTGAAAGTAAGGGAATGTAACGGCATGGAATCAAATGGAATGGTTTGGAAACAAATGGAATGGAATGGAATGAAATTGAATGGAATTGAAAGGAATGGAACATAATGGAACGGTCTTAAAAGGAACGGAATAACATGAAATGAAGTGGAATAGAAGGTAATGCACTCGGTTGGAATGGAATGGAATGGAATCGAATGGAATCGAATGCAATGGAATGGAATGGAACGGAACTGAGTGGAATGGAACCCAACTGAATGGAAAGACATGTAATGGAATCCCACAAAATGGAATAGAATGGAACAAAATCGAATGGAGTGGAATGGAATGGCGTGGAAAGCATTCAAAAGGAATTGACTGGAATTGAGTGGAATCATATGGAATGGAATGGAATGGACTCGAATGGAATGGAATCGATTGGAATGGAATTTAATGGAATGGAATCGAACGAAATGGACACAAATTGAATGGATTGGAATGGATCTGTCTAGAATGGAATGGAATGGAACGGAAATACTCGGATGGAATGGAATGGAATGGATTGGAATGGAATAGAATGGAATAAAATCTAATGGAATGGAATAGAATGGAATGGATTCGAACCAAATGGCCTAAAATGGAATGGTCTCGAATGAAATGTACTTGAATGGAATGGATTCCATTGGAAAGGAGTCGAATGGAATGCAATCGAATAGAAAGGAATCAAAAGGTATGGAATCAAATGGACTCAAATGAAATGGACTCGAATGTATTGCAATCAAATGGAATGGAAACAAATGGAATGGAAAGAATGGAATGTAATGGAATGGAATAAAATTGAATTTAATGGAATCAAATATAATGGACTGGAAAGGAATGGACTCGAATCGAACAGACTCGAATGATATGGATTCCATTGGAATGGAGAAGAATGGAATGCAATCGAATGGAATGCATTCAAATAGAATGTTCTGGAATGGAATGGACTGGAATGGAATGGACTGGAATACAATGGACTCGAATGGATAGGTCTCAAATGGAATGGATTCGAATGGAATGGAATCTAATGGTCTGAAACGGAATGGTCCTGGATGGAATGGTCTCCAGTGGAATGGACTCAAATGGAATGGAATCGAATGGAGTGGAATGGAATAGAATAGACTGGAAAGGAATGGACTGAAATGGAATGACCTCGAATGGAATGGACTGGAATGGAATGGACTGGAATACAATGGACTCGAATGGAAAAGTCTCAAATGGAATGGATTCGAAAGGAATGAAATCTAACGGTTTGAAACGGAATGGTCCCGAATGGAATGATCTCCAATGGAATGGACTCAAATGGAATGGAATCGAATAGAGTGGAATGGAATAGAATAGACTGGAAAGGAATGGACTGAAATGTAATGACCTCGAACGGAATGGACTGGAATGGACTCAAAAGGGATAAAATCAAAAGGAGTAGAATGGAATGGAATGGAATGGAATGGAATGGAATGGACTCGAAAGGTATTTACTAGAATGGAACGGTCTCAAATGGAATGTAATCGAATGGAATGGAACCGAGTGGAATGGTATCGAATGGATCGGATTCGAATGGAATGCACTGGAATGGAATGGACTGGAATGGAATGGACACAAATGGAATGGATTCGAATGGAATGGACTCCAATGGTCTGGAATGGAATGTCTCCAATGGAATGGACACAAATGGAATGGAATGCAATGGAATGGAATGGAATGCAATGGAATGGAATGGACTTTAATGGAATGCATTCAAAAGGAATGGACTCGAATGGTCTGGAATGGAATGGACTCGAATGGAATGGGCACAAATGGAATGGAATGCAATAGAATGGAATGGATTCGAATATAATGGAATTTAACGGATTGGAATGCAATGGACTCAAAAGGACTAGAAAGGAATGGTATCAAATTGAATAGAATTGAATTGAAATGACTTGAATGGAGTGGATTCGAGTGGAACAAAATCCAACGGAATCGAATGGTCTGGAATGGAATACAATGGACTTCAATGAAAAGGAATCGAATGCAATCTGATTGAATAAATTAGAATGGAACGGTTTCTAAACAAATGGAATAGTATGCAATGGAATGGAATGCACTCGACTGGAATGGAATCTAATGGAAGGAAATGGAATGGAATGGAATAAAGTGTAATGGAATAGATTCGAAAAGACACGAATGAAATGAACTGGAATGGAAAAGTAATGGAATGGAATGGATAGGAATGGAATACAACGGACAGGAATGGAATGGAAACGAAAGGAAAGGAATGGAATCTAAAGCAATGGATTTGAATACAATTGGAAGAAATGAAATGTATTGGAATAGAAAGAAAAGGAATTGACCCGAATGGAATGGCATGGCAGGGAATGGCATGACAGGGAATGGCATGGAATGGAATGGCATGGCATGGAATGGCATGGCATGGAATGGCATGGCATGGAATGGCATGGCATGGCATGGCATGGCATGGAATGTTCTCAAATGGAATGGAATGGAATGCAATGGAATCGATTGGAATGGAATCCAATGTAATGGAATGGCATGTGATTGAATCGAACGGAAAGTAATAGACTGGAATGGGATCGAACAGAATGGAAAGGAATGGAATGGAAAGCAATTGACTCGAATGAAATGGAATAGAAAGGAATGGAATCTATTGGAATGGAATCAAATTGAATTAATTGCAATCAAACGGTGTACAAAGAATTTAATGGAGTGGAATGGAATGGAATCGATTGTAATGGAATGCCATAGGATGGATTCGAACAGAAAAGAATAGACAGAATGGACTCGAATGGAATGGAAAGGAATGAAATGGAAAGGACTGGACTCGAATGAAATAGAATTGAATGGAATGGAATCTATTGGAATGGAATCAAATTGAATGAATTGCAATGGAACGGTCTCAAAAGTTTTGGAATAGAATGGAATGGAATGAAAAGTAATGTACTGGAATGGAATGGACTCAAATGTATGGAGATGACTGGAATGGAATCGAATGGAAATTACCCGAATTGAATGGATTGGAATGAAATGGTCTGGAATGGAATGGATTTGAATGGAATGGTATGGAATGAAATAGAATCGATTAGAATGGAATGGAATTGAATGGAATGGAAAGAAGTGGAAAGGAATAGAATGGAATCGAATGGAAAGGAATGGCATGGAATGGAATCAAAGGGTATGCAAATGAATGGAATAGAATCGAATGGAGTGGAATGGAATGGAAAGGAATTCATTCGAACACAGTGGACTGTAATGGAATGGAATCAAATGGAATGGAATGGAAGTGATTGGAATTGAAAGGGAATTGAAGGGAATTGAAGTGATTTGAATGGAATGGACTGGAATGGAAAGGAATAAATTGTAATGGAATGGAATGGAATGGACTTGAATATATTGGGCTAGAATGGAATGGACTGGAATGCGATGGACACGAATGGAATGGAATTAAATGGAATAGACTTGAATGTAATGGACTGTAATATAATGGCCTCGAATGGAATGGATGCGAATGGAATGGAATGGAATTGAAAGGAATAGAAGGGAATGGAATGGACTCGAATATAGTGGACTCCATTGGAATGGACTCCAAAGGAATACAATCGAATGGAATGGAATCGAATGGAATGCACTGGTATTCAACGGACTCGAATGGAATAGACTGGAATGGAATGGTCTAGAATAGAATGGAATATAATGGAATCGAATTGAATGGAAAGGAATCGAGCAGAATTGAATGGAAGTAAATTGAATGGACTGCAATGGAATGAACTCGAAAGGAATGCAATCAAATTGAATGGAATCAAAAGCAATGGAATGGAATAGATTGGAATGGAATCAAACGGAATGGAATGGAAGAAATTGGAAACAAATGAAAAGGAATGGAATCGAATCCAAAGGATTCAACTGGAGTAGAATGGAATGAAATGGAATGTTATTTAAAGGGATGGAATGGAATGAAATGGAATATAATTTAAAGCGATGGAATGGAATAGAATGGAATGGAGTGGAATGGAATGGACTCGAATGGAATGCAATGGCATTGAATGGAATCAAGCGAAACGGAGTGAAATTGAATCAAATGGAATTGGGTGGAATGGAATGGAAAAGACCCCAGTGCAATGGACTGGAAGTGAGTGGAATTGTATTTAATGGTATGGAATGGAATTGAATGGAATGGAATGGAAAGTAATCGAAATTAATGGAATCAAATTAAATGGAAGCTAATGGAATTGAATCGAATGGAATGGACTCGAATTCAATGGATTCGAATGCAACTGCCTCGAATGGGTTGGAATGGAATGGGATTGAATGGAATTGAAAGGAAGGGAAAGAATCAAATGGAATGATAGGGAATGCAATGGCATGGAATGGTCTCTAATGGAATGGAATGGAATGGAATGGAATCGAATTGAATGGAATGGCACTGAATGGATTGGAATAGAAGTGAATGGAATGGACACCAATGGAATGAACTCGAATGGATTGCAATCAAATGGAATGGAATGCAATGGAATGGAACAGAATGGAAAGGAATTGAGTCAAATGAAATGGAATGGAAGGGATAGGAAATAAATGGAATGGAGCGGAATCAAACACAAAGGATTAGAGTGGAATGCAATGGAAAGAAATAGAATGGAATGGGATGGAATGGAATGAAATGGAATAGAATTGTATGGACTCGAGTGGAGTGGAAAGTCATGAAATGGAATCTAACAAAATGGAATGGAACGGAATGAAACGGAAAAGAAGGGAATGGAATGGAATGGACTGGCAGGGATTCAAATTGAATGGATTGGAATCGCGTGGAATCACATGGAATGGAATAGAACGGAATGGAATGGAATGGAATGGACTCGAATGGGATGGAATCGTATGGAATGGACTCTAATGGAACGGAATTGAATGGATTGGACCCGAATGGAATGGACCCGAATGGAATGGATCCGAATAAAACTGTCTCGAATGGAATGGAATGGAAAGGAATGGAATGGAAACACTCAAATGAGATGAAATAGAATGGCATGGAATGGAATGGACTCGAATGTAATGGACTCGAATGGACTGGACTCGAATGGAATACACTCGAGTGCAATGGAATTGAATGGAATGCAATTGAATGGAATGAAACCCAATGGAATGGAATGCAATGGATTTGAATGGACTGGTAAATATTGGACTCGAATGGAATGTCCTCGAATGGAAATGAATTGAATGGAATGGAATCGAGTGGAATGGAATCGAATAATATTGAGTCAAATGGAATGGAACAGAATGGATTTGAATGGAATGGAATGGAATAGGATGCACTCTAATGAAATGGAATAGAATCAAGTGGAAATGAATGCAAAAGAAGTGAGTGGAATTGATTGAAAATAATTGGAATGGAATGGAAAAGATTCGAATGGAATGGACTGGAATTGAGTGGAATACTATGGAATGGAATGGAATGGAATGGAATAGAATGGAATGGACTCGAATGGAATGGAATCCTATCGAATGGAGTCGAACGGAATGGAATGGACTGGAATGGAATGGAATGGAATGAAATCAAATGTAATGGAATCAAATAGAAAGGAATCGAATTGAATAGACTGGAATGGAACGGACTTGAACGGAATGTACTGGAATGGAACAGTCTCGAATGGAATGGAATTAAATAGAATGGAATGCAAGGGAATGGAACGGAATGGATTGGTATCGAATGCAATGGACTGGAATGGAATGGACTGGAATTTAACCGACTCAAATGGTATGGATTCGAATGGAATGGATTCTAATGGAAGGGACTTGAATGGTTTGGAATGGAATGGACTCGAATGGAATGGTCTTTTTGTAATGGACTCTAATGGACTGCAATCGAATGGGTTCGAATCAAATGGAATGGAATCAACTGGAGTGGAATGGAATGGAAACAACTGGAAGGGAACGGACTACAATGGAATCCACTCAAAAGGAATGGACTGGAATGGAATGGATTCTAATGGAATGCACTCGAAAAGAATGCAATTGAAAGTAATGGAATGGAATGGAACGGAACGGAACGGAACGGACTAGAATGGAATGGACTATACTGGACCGCTCTCGAAGGGAAAGCAATGAAATGAAATGGAATTGATTGGAATGGATTTGAATAGAATGGAATCAAATGGAATAGACTGGAATGGAATGGACACAAATGGAACAGACTGGAATGGAACGGTCTCGAGTACAATGGAATGGTTTGGAATTGAATGGAAAGGAATGCAATGGAATGGAATGGAATCAAATGGAATGTACTAGAATGGAATGGACAGTAATGGAATGGATTCGAATGGAATGCACTCGAATGGGATGGATTCTATTTGAATGTACTCGAAAGGACTGGAATGCAAAGTACTCATATCGAAAGTTCTCCAGTGGAATAGACTCAAATGGAATGCAATCAAATGGAATGGAATCGAATGGAATGGAATTGAATAAACTGGAATGGACTGGAATCAATAGAAATGGACGAAAATGGAACGGTCTTGAATGGAATGGAATCCAATTGAATGGAATTGAATGGAACGGATTCAAATGTAATGAAATCGAATGCAATCGAATGGTCTGCAATGGAATAGAATGGACTCGAATGTAATGGACTGGAATTGAACGGACTTAAATGTAATAGACTGAAATGGAATGGAGTAGAATCATGTGGAATCTAGTGGAATGGAACCGAATTGAATGAACAAGATTGGAATGAACTGAAATGGAAAGGTTGCATAAGGAATGGAATGGATTGAAATCAAATGCAATGGAATTGATCAGAATGAACAAGAATGGAATCGACTCGAATGGAATGGATTCGAATGGAATGGATACGAATGGAATGGATTGGTATGGTACGGAATGCAATGCAGTTGAATGGAATGGTCTCCAATGGAATGGACTCGAATGGAATGCAATCGAAAGGAATAGAATTGAATGGAATGGAATCAAATAAAGTGGAATGGAATGGACTTGAAAGGAATGGACTAGAATGGAACGGTGTCGAATGGAATGGAATTGAATTGAATGGAACGGATTCGAATGGAATGAAATCGAATGGAATCGAGTGATATGGAACGGAGTATAATGTACTCGAATGCAATGCACTGGAATGGAATGGACTCCAATGGAATGGAATCGAATGGAATGGAATCAAGTGGAATGGAATCGAATGGAATGGAATCTAATGGACTGGAATTGAACCGAATGGACACGAATAGAATGAACTGAAATGGAAAGGTCTCGAATGTAATGTAATGGAACGGAATGGAATGGACTCAAATGGTGTGGAATGGAATGTACTCGAATTTAATGGTCTCCAATGGAATAGACTCCAATGGAACGCAATAGAAAGGAATTGAATGAAATAAAGGGGAATTGTATGGACTTGAATGGATTGGACCAGAATGGAACAGTATAGAATGAAATGGAATCAAAGTGAATGGAATTGAATGGATTGGATTCAAATGGAATGAAATGGAATGGAATCGAACTGTCTGGAACGGAACAGTATTGACACGAATGTAATGGAATCGAAAGGAATGGACTCGAATGGAATGGAATCGAATAGAATAAAATTGAATGGAATGTAATCTAATGAAATGTAATGGAAACGAATGGACACTAATGGAAAGAACAGGAATGGAAAGGTCTTGAAAGGAAAGGTCTCGAATGGAATGGAATTGAATGGAATGGACTACAATGGAATGGAAAGGAATGGAATGGAATGGAATGGAATGGAATGGAATGGAATGGAATGGAATGGATCGGAACGGAAATGAATGCAATGGAATTAAATGGAGTGCAATTCGAATTGAATGGAAAGGATGGAAATGGTATAGAATTGAATATAATGGTATGGAATGGAATGGAATAGAATGGAATGGAAAGGCATTGCATGTAATGGAATGGAAAGGAATGTACTTGAATGAATTGCAATGGAATGGAATGAAATGCAATGGAAAGGAAAGGAATGGAATCCAATTGAATGGAATGGCATGGGATGGAATCAAACGGAATGGAATTAAATGCAATGCAATGGAATGGAACGGAATGGAATCTAATGCAATGGTATAGAATTGAAAAAATTGAAACGGAATGTTCTCGTATGGAATGGAATTAAACAGAAAGGAATGGAATGGAATGTGAACGAATGGAATTGAATGGAAGGGAATGTTCTGGAATGGAAAGAAATGGTCTGGAAAGTAATGGACAGAAATTGAATGGACTCCAATGGAATGGAATTGAATCTAATGGAATAAAATGGAAAGGAATTGAATGGAATGTACTCGAATTTAATGGATTGAAATTTTATGATCTGGAATGGAATGGAATGGAATGGAATAGAATCGAATGGAATGGAAAGTAATGGAATGGAATGCAATAGAATTGAATGGAAAAGAATCTATGGGAATGGAAATGACTGGAATAGAATCTAATGGAATGGAATGGAAATGATTAGAATGGAATGGATTGGAAAGTAATGGAAGGAAATGTAATTGAACGGAATGGAATGCACTCGAATGTAACGGAATGGAAAGAAATGGACTCGAATGGAATGAACTCGAAGGGAATGGACTCGAATGGAATGGAGAGGAGTGCAATGGAATGCAATGGAATGGAATGGAGTTGAATGGAATGGAGTAGAATTGAGGGGAATTTAATGGAATGGAACGGAATGGAATTGAATGTAATGGACTCCATTGGAATAGACTCAGATGGAATGCAATTGAATTGAATGGAATCAAATGGAATGGAATTGAAAGGAATGAAATGGAATGCAATGGACTCGAATGGAATGGACTGGAATGCAAAGGTCTCCAATAGAATCGAATGGAATGGAAAGTAATGGAATAGAATGCAAATGGAAATGAAACGAAAGGAATTGAATAGAATGCAATGGAATAAAAGGGAATGGGCTCCAATAGAAAGAACTGGACTGGAATCCAATCAAATGGAATATAATGGAATGGAATAAAATGGAATGTAATGGAAAGGATTGGAAACAAATGGAATGTAGTGGAATGGAATGCAATGGATTCGATTGGAATGTATTCAAATGAAATAAAATGGATTGGAATGGAATGGAATGGAATAGAATGGACTTGAATTAAATGGAATCGAATGAAATGGAATGCAAAGAATGGAATGGAATGAATCGAACAAAATGGATTGGAGTTGATTGAAATGGAATGGAACGGAATGGAATAGAATGGAATCGAATGGAATGTAAAGGGTATAAAATGGAATGGAATGTAATCGAATGGAATGGACTCGATCAGAATCGAAGAGAAAGGAATCCAATAGAATATAATCTAATGGAATGGAATGGAATGGAATGGAATGGAATGGAATGGAATGGAATGGAATGGAATGGAATGGAATTGATTCGAATGTAATGGACAGGAAAGGAATGGAGTAAAATGGAGTGGAATGGAATGGACTCGAATGTAATGGTCTGGAATGCAATGGATTCGAATGGAAAGGACTAGAATGCTATGGACTTGAATGGAAAGCAATGGAATGGAAGGCCATGGAGTGGAATGGACTTGTATGTAATGGACTGGAAGGTAATTGACTGGAATGGAATGGACTCGAATGGAATGTACTCGAACAGAATGAAATGGAATGGAATACAATGGAATGGAAAGGACTCGAATGTAGTGGACTCCGTTGGAATGGACTTCAATGGTATGCAACCGAATGGAATAGAATCGAACCGAATGGCATCGAGTGGAATGGACTCAAAAGGAATGAGCTGGAATGGAATGATCTCGAATGCAATGGAACCACATCGAATGGAATGGAATTGAATAGAATGGAACGGAGGTGAATAGAATGACCTACAATGGAATGAACTTGAATGGAATGCATTCAAATGGAATGGAATCAAAAGGAATGGAATGGAATGGAATGGAATAAAATAGAATGCAATGGAATGCAATCCAATGTAATTGACTGGAATGAAATGGACTCGAATGAAATGGCATCGAATGGAGTAGATTCCATTGGAACGGAGCCGAATGGAATGCAATTGAATGCAAAGGATTTCAATGGAATGGAATCAAATTAAAAGGAATCAAATGGACCCAAATGAAATGGACTCCATTAGAATGGACTCGAATTGATTGCAATCGAATGGAATGGAATCGAATGCAATGGAATCGAATGAAATGGACTTGAATGGAATGGACTGGAATGGAATGCACTCGAAAGTAAAGCAATAAAAAAGGACGGAATGGAATGGAATGGAATTGAAAGGAATGGACTCGAATAGAAGGGTCTTGAAATGAATGCAATCAAACGAAATGGAATTGAGTGGAATGGAATCGAATGGAATGGAATCGAATGGAATCGAATCGAATGGAATAGACTGGAATGGAATGGACTCGAATGGAATGGACTGGAATGGAACGGTCTCGAATGGAATGGGATGGGATGGAATGGAATGGAATGGAATGGAATGGAATGGAATGGAATGGAATGGAATGCAACGGAATGTAATCGAATGGAATGGACTGGAATGGAACAGCCTGGAATTGAATGGATTTGAATGGAATGTACTTGAAAGTAATGGAAACGAATGTTCTGGAGTCCAATG